>NC_089838.1:151311895-151659395 GCF_035609145.1 Eleutherodactylus coqui
GAATGCTTGGACACCCCATGAAATAATGCTAGAGCATTTCCGAACTTTGCATTGTAAGATTGTTATTGCTCCTTGAATTCTATAACTACATTGATAACTGGGTGCTACGCCTCCCTTTGTCAAATAAAGTGCATTCCTGGCACTATCAAATCACTGCATTGACAACGCAGAATAATAATACCAAAAGATTAAAGGGGTTGTCCCGCGCCGAAACGGGTTTTTGTTTTTTTTTAACCCCCCCCCCCCCCCATTCGGCGCGAGACAACCCCGATGCAGGGGTTAAAAAAACAAACCGGAGAGTGCTTACCTGAATCCCGGCGGTCCGGCGTCTTCATACTCACCTGCTGAAGATGGCCGCCGGGGTCTGCTCCCTCCGTGGACCGCAGCTCTTCTGTGCGGTCCATTGCCGATTCCAGCCTCCTGATTGGCTGGAATCGGCACGTGACGGGGCGGAGCTACACGGAGCCGGCATTCTGCACGAGCGGCCCATTGAAGACAGCAAAAGACCCGGACTGCGCAAGCGCGGCTAATTTGGCCATCGGAGGCCGAAAATTAGTCGGCACCATGGAGACGAGGACGCCAGCAACGGAGCAGGTAAGTATAAAACTTTTTATAACTTCTGTATGGCTCATAATTAATGCACAATGTACATTACAAAGTGCATTATTATGGCCATACAGAAGTGTATAGACCCACTTGCTGCCGCGGGACAACCCCTTTAATTTATTTATGCATTTCCAGGAAAAAAAATAGAGAATGAAAAGTGCAGAGTTTGAAGAAAAAATGGTAAATTATGGTTACTTCATGGAGGATGCAAATGCTTACTAAAACAGACATGACAGGAGAGTTCACAGATCCAGAAATGGCTCATATTCATCCTAGCCAGGTTTATACCTGTGTGCTCAAAATATGTGACATGAAAAGGGTTTTTGAAATAACCGTCACAGATCAATATATAGTTACATACATTGAAACCGTGATCTCTTATCTAGCATGTGTTAAAGGCCACCTCCACATAACTAAAACACGTACTTTCATGTAGTGGTAGTAAAGTTATAAAGTTAGCAGAAAATATTACTCACCTCTGATGTTATCTTCCTTTACAAAAAAGTACACGTAAGCCTCAAGCGGTAAAATCCTATCTGTAACTATTGTCATATTTAGCATATTTCCTTTGTTTATAAGATACCGTTGTATAGTTATATAAAAGTACTATAGACATTACAGGCTACAACAGTTACAGTTTCAAAATAATTCCGTTTAATTAACAAGCTGTCTCCTAGAATGTAAATGCCTATCCTTACTGCACTGGTCAGAGAATCATGGCCCTCTAGGTTAACCAGAGACATTTACAGTGTACCTGTCGTTTCAAGTGACTTTTTTGAATAAATTGCTGTGTGTATATACGTAATAACACTATTACTAACCATTATTTTACTTGTATCCTGTATTTATCACTATTTTTCTACTTTGCAGAGTCCATTTTTACTTACCAGTTTTCCTAGCTAGTGAGTTGAGACCACTGCTAGGATGACTCCAATACACGGATGATACCTTGGGGGGAAAAAAGGTTATTAGTGGAGAGAAATGTGAAGCTGGGGAGATACATCATTTTGGGAAACGTCGATAATACTGAAGGGAGACATAATATTGAGGGAGTGATGGGTACTGATTCAGTACAGACCTATATACCTCCCCCCTGTTACTGAGAATCTATGGGAAACAGGAAAGCTATTTGTAAAGTTGACTTTTCATTTTAATGCATTGAGACAATTTCACAAACACCGACAGTAACTTTTAATCTTTCTTCTTCAATAATGGTTGTGCATGGGGAGGGGAGTGGGAGGGGGATGGGGGGGTTCCACATAGGGCTTCATCTAAATCAAAGACTGGCCCTACCTGCCTAGTTAGAAGACACACAGTACAACATGCATAATATCAGCTTAATGCACTACTCACTGCCCAGCTACTCAGTCAGACTTCATTTAAGGCTTCCCAGAATCAGGTGGTCAATTAGTTAACGGCCGTGTTGACCAACTCCTCTCATCAATCTTGCATCAAATTCCACATTTAGCACATGAATTTTGGTGTCCATTTCACATCCTCATTTGAAAAAGTGAAATCTTTGCTGAAAACTGCGGATTTCAAAAATCCTGGTTGTAGACTTGCTTCCATAGTCATGCCCTTTTGCTAAATATTTGCATAATTGTATTAGTCTACAAGAGGGGCCCTCCTAAAATAAATCTCCCCAAACACATGTTAGTTAGTGAATCTCCACATAATTTGTATGGGAACCATCTAAGTGACCCTTGATGTGGAGGAAAACCTGGATTTCAGCATGTCCTACCTACCAGGAGAACTAAAAAGTGTCTGGCAAAAGCTTATCTCCCTCTACCCTATAAAAGTGCTTGCATACCCTCATTTTTTTGTATTACAAACTTAAAATACAAACTTACCACAACAAAGAACAATACCTTATTGATCCTCCACTACCTCCATACTAACACTTCTCAGGTCTCCGTTCACTCCGCTTATGACCAGCTTAGAGCTACTAATGCAAATGCCTACTTATAGGGTTTTTCTTAGTATAAAGCACACCATTTTTGAGACAACATATTAGAGTACTTAATACGTAAGTCAGCCCTAAGGTCTCCCTCACACAGACGTTTGCCATAAATTCAACGTTTTTCAGCAGCGCTGGCATGCGTTATACCAGTGTTTTGGCTGTGTTTTCAGCACAGCTCATAACGCAGTCAAGGAAGATGAAAAAAAAAATCAAATACTCACCTAGAAGGCGCTGTCTGCCGTCCCTGCAGAGCATCTCTTGCTGGTAACAGGGTTTGAAGACCACACCCCCAGTAAGAGATTGCTCTGATTGGCTGAGCCGTGAGCCATTCATTAATTGAATTAGCCAATCAGAGCAATCTCTTGCTGGAGGCGGGGTCTTCAAACCCAGTCACTAGCAAAAGATCCTACAACAAATGTCCGGAGCACTGGAAAACAGCGGCAGGGACCCGATGGCGGCAGCATCAGCGAATATAACTTTTTTTGGTAGCGTAGCTAGCGCTGCCCAAAACGTGGCGCCAAGTTGTGCCGCGTTTTCAGCAGCGCTGCTAACACTACCCATTCATTTCAATGGGCGACACAGGGCTGAAAAAAGGGCAAAGATAGGACATGCATCGCTGTTGAAGATGCTGCATTTTGACGCTTGTGTGAACAGCCCCATTGAAATGAATGGGAGCGTTGTACAGCATTTAGCGCTGCACTGAAAAGTCTGTGTGAGGGAGGCCTAAGGGAAAGTTGTCTAACATCTAGCAAGTCTTTCACAATATTTACCATGACAAGTGCAACATTATGAAAACCTCTATCAGCGTTAATATCCATGTACTTCATTCTGGCCAAGCACAGTTTGTTAGTACTGGTGAGAACAATTCCCTGGGTAATGCAGCCCACTCGCACAAGTGTCATAAGATTTTCATTGCTGAACACAAAGTCTAACTATGTATTTTATCCGCTCGATTTCTACCTTGTTATAAATCTTTGCCGTGTTCAATATGTGTCAGGACACTCCGTATTTTGTTCTTGCACCGGCTTTACTCTCCAAACATGGTTCACAGATTCCAACTTTAGATAATATAAATCTTATTTAATGAAGTATACAAAATGAAGAAATGGTCAGCAAAATGCAGAAGGGCCGAAGGTGTGCACAAGCCAGAACACTTCTTCACAGCTCCTCATTATACATTTGGAGGCATCATTGCCTTATTGCTTATTCTGGCACAAAATAGGCTTTGTAACAGCTTTGTGTCATTGTGACAGCTTGTCATGTTATCCAATTCAGTGGTCCTGAAGAATATTGCGTCACTGATCTTGTACAATGTCACACAGACTTAGATTAAAGGCTCTATTACTGCTGAGGAGAAATCTAAATAAAACCAGTCAAGAAAAAGTTATATAAGGTTGAAAGGTTACAACTAGTACGTTTATTAAGTGGAATCGGTCATCAGGCTCAGAGCATCGATTAATATGTACATGAATGTCTCATGCCGAAATGGCAACACACACCACATAGTAGTGGCCATATACGTCAGTACCTGAACCTGAAGGAGGCTCAAGTAATGAAGCTCAGACACATGCTTCAGAGACCTCAGTGGATGCAATAGCACCTGCTATGTAGTTCCTGTAGCAAGCTGAATAGATACTTATACTTAAAACGTCACAAAACTTTCAGATGACTTTTCAGAATAAGCTGTCATGTGTGCACATGTAGAGAAGAAACATTTCTGAGCATATGACCTATATCAGTGATGGCGTACCTATGGCATGAGTGACAGAGGCTGCACGCAGATCCCCCCCTGCTGGCACGCGTCAGCCACTCACCATGTTAGTGAATACTGGCATGGGCTGCGGCTTTCCTGCTGGCATTCACTCAGCTGCGCTGATCCAGGCTCACAGTGTGATGTCAGCCTGCAGCCCAGATCCTCCTCCCCCCTCTCCTCTTACAATCCACGAGAGCAGGGAAGGAGGTGTCCGGCAGCACACTGCCGTCATAGTGTGCACCGGGATCATCGCCGAGCAGAGCAGCAGCAGAGCTTCCACGAGGAGGAGGGGGTAAGTATGTGGGTCTCGAGAGGGAGTGGGGTGGGAATGGGGGCCACTGTCGGGTGTCGCTATTATACTAGGGGTCGCTGTGGGATCTCACTATTATACTGGAGGCCGCTGTGGGACGTCACTATGATACTGTGGGCCGCTGTGGGGTGTCACTATGATACTGAGGGCCGCTGTGGGGTGTCACTATGATACTGGGGGCCGCTGTGGGGTGTCACTATGATACTGAGGGCCGCTGTGGGGTGTCACTATGATACTGGGGGCCGCTGTGGGGTGTCACTATGATACTGGGGGCCGCTGTGGGATGTCACTATTACACTAGGGGCTGCTGTAGGAGGTCACCTTTATACTGGGGGCCGCTGTGAGATGTCCCTATTACCACTGGGGCCGCTGTGTGTGTGTGTGTAGGGAGGGTGTCACTATTACTGGTAGGGGAGGGGTCACCATTATTGCTTGTGGCGCTGGAGGGGGTCACTATTATTGCTGTGGCCCCTGGTGGGGTCACTATTATTGCTTGGGCCGCTTGGGGGGGGGGGGGGTCACTATTATTGCTGGGGGCGGGGGCACTATGATTGCTGGGGTATCTTTACATCTGGTAGAGAAATGGGCAGGGCTGTTTCAAAATAGACAGCATGCTGATTTTGTCTGATTTTTGGATGCGGAAATGCTGCAGAATTTTTCATAGAAATTTCTGCTGAGGACATTCTGCAGTATTTCCGCATCCAAAATCTGCACCCAGTCTATTTTGAAGCGGCCATGTCCTTTTTAGAATAATGGGGGTAAAATCATACGTCGTGATAAGCCCCGCCCCCTGACATGTTGGCACTTTGCGATAAATAAGTGGATTTTAGGTTGCAGTTTGGGCACTCGGTCTCTAAAAGGTTCGCCATCACTGACCTACATCATGCATTTTTTAGCAGGTTCTATAACTAACTAGTTTTCCCTGAGCTCAGTTCCAGAGGAGGCAGGGGCCAACTGGTATTCTATTAAAATTACACTGCACACAGAAGATTCTGCTCCCCATTTCTCTTCTGCATAATAAAGGATAATGCAATACTGGACAGTGTGGCTGTGAATCTAAAACGAGGAAGAAATAAAACACTTACTAAAGTTAGCAGTAACGTCTCTGTCTCCCTCCAGCAGCTCTGTGGGCAACTAAAACCTGGAATGTGCAAAGACTCCTGTGCATAGATTTTATCAGTACATTTGGATAGAGTGATCAATGCATAAGTGGCTCAGTAGAAAAGAAAAATTGTCCATAACAAAATATATTACGAAGTCTCCCCTTCTTTAGTAATATTGATTTATGTAAGAAAAACAAAAAAATATAATTTAGTTACTCTTTAAAAGGACTCCATCTTGATAACGAATCTCCTATAAGGGCGAGTTCAAATTTGCCATTTTTTTGCGAAAGTTTATATACAGATTTTGCCATGGATTTCATCCTTTATGATGCAAAATGTAATGTAATAACGGTATTTTAGACTGAAAAAAAGAATTGTCCATTCAGTCCATTACCCCACAATGTTGATGCAAAAGGAGGCAGAAAAACCCCAATGAAGTAGAGGTCAATTTTCCTCATTTTAAGAAAAGTCTTTCCTGACTCCAAGTCTGGAAATCAGAATGACTCCCTGGATCAACAACCCTTCTCAGGCAATCAGTCACTATAACATATAATACTGTGAAACGGTAAAATCTGTAAGGAAGATCAGCCCAATTTCCACAGCACAGTGAGCATGCTGCAGATGTGAACAGTTACAGCATGCTCTGAATTTCACTGTATGTTGCTATTTTTCTCTGCTATGTATGGTTGGAGATTTGAAAACCTTACCTACTGGGATGGTACTGTAAAATGTCAGATGTGGGGGCCACACTGAACATCTGCAACAATTCCAGCGTTCCAGAACTCACTATAGGGGTATACTTTTCAGATAATCAGACATTCTTACACATCCAAAAATATGAATTACCCAATATGTAATATTTTACTGGTTTGTGGGCCAATTGTACTCATTACTGAAGCTTGTATGTTACAGATATGCATTACAGGGGTCTAATTCTTTACTACTGTTTATAACCACTTCAGAAACATATCAGCAGTAACTCCAGGATGCATACTATATGAGCTTAGATTATGAGTATATAAAATAAAATGGGCTCCCAAGTGTTGGGATATTATGAGCTAAATCAGAGACCCACGTCCAGCATGATCCTTAACCCCTTAACGACGGCCCCATCGGGAAACTATGTCCTCAGAAAGTGGGCCTTAATCCTAGAGGACGTAGTTTTATGCATCCTCTTTGGATTGATGCCCACTGGCCTGAGGACGTGACAGCTCCATGCTGTCGGTGCCCGCAGGTAGCCGACAGCATGGAGCTGTCATCCCAGGATGCGGGCAGTCCCCCCCGGCATTGCGATCGGCGCTATAAAATGAATAGCGCGGATCGCAAAAAAGTAAATAAAACAGTGTAAAAAAGTAGTAATTCAGCTGCTATGATGGATCGGATCCATTACGGCAGCTGAAAATACTCACACGGCTTGTCAGCGGTGTTCCCCGGAGATCTGGTCCTCCCGGACCCGCCGGCGGCCTTCTGCGCATGCGCGCCTGACGATGACGTCACGCGCAGAAGCCCGGGTGTCCCCGGCAAATTTAAAATCTCCTGGCTCCCGGCTCCTGAAGGTAGCCGGGAACCAGGAGGTGTTACCAGGGACCACTGTGAGCGGTCCCCGGGCCCGCGATCACCGCTATCCATTGCGATAGCGGTGATCGCGAAAAAGTTTAAAAAGTAAAACAAAAGTAAAGTTTCACCTCCCCTCATGGATCGGATCCATGAGGGGAGGTGAAGATACTCACCCCCGGTCCTCTGCGATGTCCCGGGACCCGAAATCCCCGTCTGCGCATGCGCGCCCGATGATTGACATCGGGCGCGTGCACAGAGGGGCTCGAGCCCCGGGAAATTCAAAATTGCTCTGCTCCTGGCTGCCATGTGTAGCCAAGAGCAGAGGGATGTCACCAGGGACATGATCACTGTCATCCAATGGATGACAGTGATCATGTAAAGTAAAAAAAAAAGTGCAAAAAGTAAACAAAAATAAATAAAAAAAGGGGTAAAAGGTAAAAAAAAAAAAAGTGCAAAAAGTAAAAAAAAAGTTTTAAAAAGTTAAAAAAAGCTTGCGTTTCATCTCCCCCCACGGATCATATCCGTGAGGGAGGATGAAATGACGTACCTAAGGCCTGCGGATTTATCCGCGGACCTCAACCCAGCTTCTGCGCACGCGCCCGTCACCAATGTGGCAGGCGCATGCGCAAAAGCCGTGGTTTTTTAAAATCTCCCTGCTCCTGGCTACAAAACTTAGCCGAGAGCCTGGAGATTTCACGGAGAGCCGCGGTGAGCGGTTCCTGATCATGTGTTCGCCGTTATCCAAAGAATAATGGCGATCACGTAAAAGTTAAAAAAAGGTGAAGCTTCATCTCCCCTCACCGATGCGATCGGTGAGAGGAGATAAAAATTTTTACCGGAGGCCTCCATATTTGCACCCCGACGCAATCTTCTTCCGTGAACTTTCCCGTATTCTGCGCATGCGACCGCTGGCAAAACACCGAACACATGCGCAGGAGTCGGGGAGCACAGGAAACTTAATATCTCCTTGCTCTCGGCGACCAACGGTCACCGAGAGCCTGGAGCAGTGACGGGTGGCCTCGTTGAGCGGTCCCCGGACACGTGAAAAAATGGTAGCGATCTACCTTTGGCCGGTCTCACATGACCGGATAGGAATTACGGATTCCGCATGCGTTTGATTAGCGGTAATACGCAGATCAATCGCATTGGATTACACAATTCCGCTCACATTAGCGGGTTGGAATTGCGTAATCCACTCGCAGAAAAGAGAACGCAGCAGGTTCTATTTTACCGCGGATATCCGCAACATAGAGTCCATTGTGCTCCATGGTCATGGATATACCCGCAGCCCATACACAACTACGTTGTATACGGGCTGCGGGTACCCACGTCATCGCTAAGCGACGGTGCGGGAAATACAAACAACAAAAAAAAAAGTGTACTGCGCATGACCGCCCGTGTAAGTACACAGTTATGCGCAGTACATTACGCGGCCGTACGCAGGGTCACAGCCAGGCTCACAGCCGGGATCCACCTATGGCTGTGTGAGCCCGGCGTTATTCAGACCGCTACCTGTAATACGCAATTTACAAGAAGCCCCGGGAACGCTCGCCTTCCTGCAGTTCCAGGAGCACCTTGTTGAGCGCCTTCTGTGTGAGACCGCCGCACCTCGTCAAGCTTACGGAGACTCACAGAGCGCCACTTTTTACACCCCATCCCCGCCACTGAGGTCAAAAAATGACTCCCAAAAAGCATGAGAGGAGGGGGGATACCCGGTTTTATTGCCCCATGTGCCCATCCCAACCAGCCTCCATAATTACCCGTCTTTGGAAATACTACACAGTTCACATTATTACTTTTATCTAAGATTTGGGGAACGCCGAAAAGGGCGTGGAGGGGGGGGGGGGGGGATTTTAGGGAGTCAATTTTTATTCCGTACAAATGAGCAATGGGGCCTGGAATTTATTCAGTTATGCCCTGCAATCCAACTGGTGTTCCCTCCATTACAGGCCTTGCCATGTTTCCTGTAAGTAGATTAGGGCCACAGTGGCATACCCATTTTTGAACACGGGACAAACGGGGGTATCCATTTGGGGTGAACGTCTTCATTCCTATGTAAACTGTACAAAAAAAAAAGTTTTTAAATTGACAAAATTGCCAAAAAAATGAAAATTGTAATTTTTTTCTTCTGCTTTGCTGAAATTTATTCAAATACTATGTGGTCAAAATACGCAGTACACCCCTAGATGAATTCGTTAAGGGGTCTAGTTTTTAAAATGGGGATATTTGTGGGGGTCTTTATAGTTTTGGACGCTCAATGACTCTATAAGTGGGCAATGGGGCCTGGAATTTATTCCGTTGTACCCTAAAATCCAACAAGTGCTCCTTCCATTATAGGCCTAGCCATGCGTCCTTTAAGTAGATTAGGGCCACAAGGGGTATGGTTCTGAACACGGGACAAACAGGGGTATCCATTTTGGGGTGAAAGTCTTCATCCCTATGTGTGCTGTACAAAAAAAACCAGTTTTTAAATTGATACAACTGCCAAAAAAATGAAAATTGTAATTTTTTTCCTACTGCTTTGCTTAGATTTATTCAAAAATTGTAGGGTAAAAATACACAGTACACCCCTAGATAAATTCGTTAGGGGGTCTAGTTTTCAAAATGGGGTCATTTGTGGGGGTTCTCTGTCATTTTGGCCCCTCAATGGCTCTACAAGTGTGCAATGGGGTCTAAATCACCTTCATGCTAAATTTCTGTTCTGAAAGCCACCGACTACTCCTTTCATTTTGGGCCCCGTTGTGCATCCAGACAAAAGATTAGGGCCACAATGGGTATGTCTCTGAACACAGGACAAACAGGGGTATCCACTTTGGGGTGCAAGTCTTCATTCATGTGTGTGCTGTACCAAAAAAGCAGTTTTTAAAACGACAGAATTGCCAAAAAAACGAAAATCACAATTTTTTCCTTTTGCTTTGCTTCAATTCATTCAAAAACTGTGGGCTCAAAATGGTCAGTACACCCCTAGATAAATTCGTTAAGGGGTCTAGTTTTCAAAATGGGGTCACTTGTGGGGGTTCTCTTTGGTTTTGGCCACTCAAGAGCTCTACAAAAGTGCTATGGGGCCTAAAACGCCTTCAAGCAAAATTTATGTTCTGAAAGACACCGACTACTCCTTTCATTTTGGCTCCCGTTATGCATCCAGACATAAGATTAGGGCCACAATGGGTATGTTTCTGAACACGGGAGAAACGGGGGTATCCATTTTGGTGTGTAAATCCTCATTTTCATGGGCTCTATAGGAAAAAAATATGTCTTTAAAATGACATATTTGCAAAAATATGAAATTTTATTTTTTGTCCCCTAAATTGAACTAATTCCTGAAAAGAACTGGTGGGGTCAAAATACTCATGACACCCCTCAGTGAATACACTAAGAGGTGTAGTTTTTAAAATGGTGTCATTTGTGGGTGTATCTATTATTCTGACACTTATGAGCCTCTGCAAACTTGGCTTGGTGCAGGAAAACAAAGTGCTCCTCAAAATGCTGAAAAGTAATGTTAAATTTGTACGTCCTCTAAATGGTTAAAAAAAACACAAAAGTTTTTCAAGTGTGCATTCAGAATAAAGTAAACAGATGGAAATACATATCTTATCAAAAATTTGTACAGTATGTTTGGACATATTTGAGATATTACGGTTGAAAATGTGAAAAAATGACAATTTTTTCAAAATTTTTCCAATATTGGTACTTTTAATAAATATACACAAATTATATCGGTCTCTTTTTACAATCTAAATGAAGTACAACATGTGGCGAAAAAACAATGTCAGAATCACTGGGATATGTAAAGCCTTTACGGAGTTATGCCACGTTGAACGACGCATGTCAGATTTCCAAAATTTGGCTCCGTCACTAACGCGCAAACAGGCTTCGTCACTAAGGGGTTAAGCTTGAAATATGCAAAAGTCATAAAAACAAGCATTCACAGATTTCAAAGGTCGTCTTGTCATTTGTTGTTTTGTACTGCAGAGATAAGTACAACATACAGGGAGGCTCCAAGGAGAACAGCTGATTCATGGGGGTTCTCAGAAGAAAGACCTGTGGCTATCAACTGCTGAAAAGACCACCTCAAATATGAAAAAGGGTCACCACTATTCTGGGAATGTGTCGCTGCATCACCTTTCCCAAATTAACAAATGTTTTGCTGACAATTACAAATTACTGAAGAACTTGTTTTTAAAAGCGTAGCAGAAGCCTAGTCCACCGGTTACTGACTACAACTAAGAATTTTGAAGAACCACCACAAACACTTTGAGGTGGTTTGGCTCCATGGATACTGCCTTCTTAGACTATTCACACAGCCCCCCACCTGCTTGGTGTTCTTCCTGTTTTGTTGCAACCTGGAATTAAAATAGATTTGGGGTGTGTGTACCAATTCATTTACACAACATGCCTACCGCTTTGAAGGTACTAAATATTTTTTTACTCTAACAATTCTAAAACAAAAACTTTAAGGCCCCCTTACATTGGTGCTTTTTACTGTAATTAGCACAGCGCTTTCAGCCCTACACTAATTGCGGCACAAGCTCCCATTGTTTACAACGGGACTGCTCACACAGGTGCAGACAGACGCTCAATTGCGGCACTTTGAATGGACGGGCAGCGTTAGCAGTGCTGCTGCAAACGTGGCACAACTTGGCGCTACATTTTGGGCAACGCTAGCCCTGCACTACCAAAACAAAAATAGTTATACTCACCGATGCTGGTGCTGTCTGGGTCCCTGGCGCTGCTTTCCAGGGCTCCGGGCACTTTTCAGAGGATCTTTTGCTACTGACAGGGTTTGAAGACCCCACCTCCAGCAAGAGATTGCTCTGATTGGCTAACACAGAGCCAATCACAGCCAGCACTGGATGCACCAATCACAGCTATTCAATGAATGAATGGCTCGAGACTCAGCCTATGAGAGCAATCTCTTGCTCGAGGCATTGACTTGAAACCCACTTACCAGCAAGAGATGCTCTGCAGGCACAGACAAGTGTATGGAATCCTGCAGGGATGGCGGACGGCGCCTACTAAGAATTTGATTTTTTTTTTCAGCTTTCTTGGCTGCGTTATCAGCTGTGCTGAATACACAGCCAAAACGCTGGCATAACGCACGCCAGCACTGCTGAAATCGCAGCAAACACAGCGTTGGTAAACTCAGCTTTGATAAACACTGGGCTTACTGCAAACACCTGTGTAAGGGAGGCCTAAGGCCTAATGTCCACGGGCACGCACGGTTGGGAAGTGTGGATTCCCCACAGCAGTTTCCATCTGTGTCCGTATCTGTGGGATGTTCAAAGTTTGTTTGTTTGTAAATCCAACCCTGATCTATACTTCTACACAACTTTGCCTCTGACCTGTTTGGAGAGATCTGTGGTAGTTATTCTTCGTGGTGTTGAAGACTCTTAGAACGTATACATTTATACTGACATCATGTGACATTTTGATTGCACATAGGGGAAACTTATTCAACTAAATTATGTGACTTCTGAAGCTAATTGGTTGGAACAGACTTATTTAGGACTTTCATAGCAAAGTGGGTGAATACATATATACTCACAAACTTCCAATTTTAGTTTACTTATTAGTTAAACAAGCTAGGTTTCATTCCACTGCAACAAATTTGGACAATTTCAGCCAAATGCCCATGGACAGATTATCGCTGTGGAATTCGCGGTCAGACACCTGCAGCAATGTCTGTCCATAGACATGCTAGGTTAAACGATTCCCCCTGCCCATGAGAGGAAATCAACTGCAATATTCTGCTAGCAGGGGAGAATCGCAGCATGTTCTATTCTGTGCGAAAAATCACACAGACGGCTTCTATTGCAGTTAATGGAAGCTGTACGTCCCGGGATACTTCCGCAGTGAGCACTGTGTAAGTATTGCGAGAATCCGCGTCACAGCCCAGCACGTCATGCGCTACACTGTGCAAGTGCGCCGTTTCACCGAGTAAGACACTCGCAGCGGATCCGGAGAGGTGAGCATAGGGTCTCTGGGGGGGCGCCGGGTCTGAGCCCGCAGCGATATTTTGCAGTCGGAATCCGACCCGGCCGTGGGCATGAGGCCTCAGTCAGGTCCATTACATAAAATGAATTTAATTCCAGGTTATAATGTGATAAAAACAGGAAAATCACTAAGGGAAATGAATAGTTTTGCAAGGCAATGCATGTCAGCCGCAGAACCCCAATATGATATCAGGAACAGCTAATTGCTTTGTTCGATATACTGCACTACTTTAGACTATAAAATGCACATTTCAGCAATAAAGAGCTGTGTTAAAAAGTCTCGGCATCTTCTAAAGCACTAATTGATCATCAGGGCCATAAGGGTGATTCAGGTAAAACTGCTGCTGTGCAAGGTTGTCAGAGCCAAGTAGGCGGAGCCACGGAAGTTATCTAAACCACCCCCCATAGGAGGCACTGAGCAGACTGCTCTTTGATACAAAACAGAGGTCTAGTAGCAATAAAAGGAATAGTTACCTTCAGTCAAGGTTCCATAAAAATAGAGCTTTTTTTTACATTGTCTGGGAAAAAAGACTGATACATCTGTGGTTTATTTTAAGGCTATTGGTGCTTGAGCAGGTTACTACGATGATCATTTTACAGCTCTTCTGGGTTAATATCTGTATCTGAGCTATAGATATGTAACACTTTATCTTTATCATTCATTACGGTTTTCCTACATGTCCATAAAAAAATGTCAGTTATCCATTATTTTTTGAAACATTGTCCAAAAAAAAAGAAAAATTCTGGTTGGCAACCCTGGCTTCAGTGCATACCTGGCACTCCAAGTATCCTCCTAGCAATAGGGACAACAAAGCTGCTGCGATATTTGGATCAAATATTTAAATCCTTATCGGGAGATCGAGCACCAGCAGCCGCTGTTCTGAGTGTCAACATTAAGCTCTACTGTCGACTACACTACTCAGTCCAGCTCAGCGTTTGTGCGATCCTCAGCAATCTGATCACAGCCACATACCCCTAAATGGGAAGTAATATTGCCTAGATCTTAGGGCCAGCATTTACTCTATGGATCAAGAGATAAATTCGGTATTATTGTATCTTGACGCCACCGGAAGCTAGGGGTTTGACAGGGCTTGCATGGAGGAATGCCCCTGGCACACCCCTAGCTCCCGATTGGCTGAATAGCTGAAGGTCTTAGAAGCTGATACAGTGGATTTCTGCCTGAAGAGCCGTGCCATATAAGTCGTCTTGTCGTTCGCCGCTGAGAAAGGCACTTCATGGCGGTGTGGCCTCCCTGCTGCTGACCCCGCTCTGTGCGCGTACACAGAGGGGGTGCCGCCTTCTGGGGAAGGAGCTTGCACCGGCAGATGCACAACTACAGCCGGGGCCACTATCTGCATTTAAAATAAATCCAGCTGTAGGCTCAATGTTACTGGGCTGCCAGGACCTGCAGCCCAGCAAGCTGTCCAGCCAATCACATACAGGGGGCGTCACCCCCCCCTGTCAATCTGGACTCCAGCAGTACTTCCCAGCGGCGTCAAGATACAATACTACCGATAAATTCTAAACAGCAGCTTACCTCGTTATACTTTACACTGTTATACACTGCACTCTATCACTATATAAGGTCATATAGCTTATCTCAGTGCTCCTTCCATCTTCAGTACCTAAACAATGTAAAGTATTAAAGGCTATAGAAACCTTGGTGCATAAAAAAATTAATACACACATCTTAAAGGGCTTCTGTCTTTACAAAAAATTCTGTACTTATCTATTCCTCCCCAGACAGCCTTCTTACCACATCTTCTCCCCGCCAATCTTCTCCTTGGTCTTGCGGGAGTGGGGGAGATAATGTAGATGGAGAGCAGAGCATGATAAAATGGTAGTACTAGAATGTGCAGCATGCTAGGGCATGGAGATTGGAAAGATGATCAGCATCTTTCCATATCTCCCAACACTGCATACAGCCCTCTGTAATAAGGTTTCTTCCTCCACACATATCACAAGATTTTCTTCTTCTTTATGACTTGGAATAAAAGTAATATACAATAAGGCCTCCTTCCCACGAGCGTGACGGGGTCCGCCGCGTAATATTACGCAGTGAAGCCCGTCACGGCGCCCCCCAGAGCCCCTATACTTACCTGCGGGAGATAGCGTGAAATCGCTTCCCCGCCCACCACCGCCGCGTCACCGCCCGTCACCGCCCACCACCGCCGCGTCACCGAGCGTGTCACGTGACGCGGCCGGCCGTGTCACGTGACGCGGCCGGCCGCGTCATTTGGCGTCAGATGACGCGCGGCGGTGGGCGGGAAAGCGTTTTTTCACGCTATCTCCCGCTGGTTACAGCGGGAGATAGCGTGAACGGACGGCTTCCATTGACTGCAATGGAAGCCGTCAGTGCGTACAGCCCGTCCTCACCCGCAGAAAATAGAGCATGCTGCGGGTGAGGACGGGAGAAATCGCGGTGCGTAATTCCGCGCTGGAATTACGCATCGTGAGCATTGTGCTATTAGGTTCAATAGAACCTAATAGCTGCGGGCAACGCAGCGGATTTTCGCCGCGAATTACGTGGCGGAAATCCGTTCGTGGGAAGGAGGCCTTAAGCTGCACTTCCATGTGTGAAGACTCACATGAACTTACAAGTGACATTGTGCTGATTTCTTCTTGTCACTGCAGAAAGCCCCCAAGTGGTCGTTTCTCACAAATCCCTTGTTGTGTAATGTGGCGCCCTCATAGTATGATAACTCTGGCACAGGAGAGCAGGCTAGAGGAGGGCTGAGAAGCAGCTGTTAGGTTGTTCTCACTGACAGATTTTGCTAATTCAATAAGAAGCCTCATCAGGGAGCGACAAAAAAACTAAAAACTTTAGTAACACAGAATTTGATCAGCTCAGAACTACTATTGGTAACAATAATAGGAACATCCTCCAAAATAACAGTACAGATGACAAATGGGATAAGTTTAAAAACGTCCTAATTACCTCATGTGAGCAGTTCATACCCCTTAAAAATAAAAGAACTACAAGTAGAAGTAAACCAAAGTGGCTCGGCAAGACGGTAAAGGGAACAATAAACGGGGAAAAAAAGCAGTTACACTACTAAAACAAGAAGGCAGCAAAGCGCTAAAAACACACAGGGAAATAAAACAAATAATCTAAAGAAAATATCAAAATTGCTAGGGAGGAGGCAGAAAGACACATAGGCAGGAGAAACGGATGTCACCAATATACACTAAATGGGGTACTGCTAGGTAAAAGTGATTTGGAAAAAGACCTGAGGGTACTAGTGGACTGTAGACTTAACTGGAGCAATCAGTGCCAGTCAGTTGTTGCTTAGCGTGCATTAAAACAGGTATAGGGGTGAGGACATTATTCTTCCACTATATAAGGCACTTGTCAGGCCTCACATGGAATACTGCGTACAGTTCGACACTGCTGCTCAGGAAAGATGGATGTTGCAGTGCTTGAGGGAGTTCAAAGAAGGGCAACTAAATTAATAAAGGGAATGAGAGCACTGGAATACCTAGAGAGGCTTTCAAAATTGGGGTTATGTACCCTGGTAAAAAGATGGTTAAGGGGCGACCAAATAACTACGTATACATACAATAGAGGACAATACAAGGATCTCTCTCATGATCTGTTTATACAAGAGGGCATCCTCTAGGTCTAGAGGAACGAAGGTTTCATCACCAACATAGAAGAGGGTTCTTTACTGTAAGAGCAGTGAGACTGTGAAACTCTCTGCCGGAGGACACGGTGATAGAAAAATCGACGGATGAGGGAACTAGATGTCTTTTTAGAGCACTACAATATAGACATTGGGTGACCAGCGGTTGTTGTTCCGGGTCTTGGAGTTAGGTAGGAACTCAAAGGTTGATCCAGGATTATTCTGACTGCCATATGGAGTCGAGAAGGATTTTTTTTTCTCTCCAAATAAGCTAGTTTGGCTCAGTGGATTTATTTTTTTGCCTTCCTATGGATCAACAGTGGGGGGCGTGGGGGGTGGAAAGTTAAAACAGTCTGAACTAGATGGACATTGTCTTCATTAAGCCTACCATACTACGGTATGTTGCGATGATAAATCATCCAGTCTGCACTGCCTTGGAAAACAGTATAAGCATAGGAACCAAACATTCCTTTCCAAAGACACATTGATTAAAGCTAAAAAAAAGGGGGGGTTGCGAAAGTGTATATAACCTTTAAGCACTACACTAGGCCACCAAAGTTAACAACATTAAAGGGGTTTTGTCATTAGAAAAAAAATCTATACTTACCTGTTCCTCCCCAGGCAGTTTTCTTACCACATCTTCTCCTCTAATGACAGAACCCCTTTAACCCTTATAGTTCCTCAGGGCACAAGGGAAGTTTGAATTAATATTAAATATTTTCTCATACTTGCAGTTGTCTAAACCTGTTGCATCCCATAGTCAGGTGCATTTTGTTGGAGTAGATCTTTTGGGTATAGCCTCAATGAGACTTCAGTTTGAGTCTTTAACAGTATCTCCAATATTCAGGATATCATCATTGGAATGGAGAACAAACATTTTATAACACAGATGAAGTCTGACTGGGAGATGTCAAATCCCTTTATTTATAGTTTTGTAAAATGGGAGAAAACCCTAAAGCTTCATTTGACACAACACCAATCATTCAATGGCAATTGTGTGTTGGCCACCAATCAGAACAGAGAACAAACATAGTTTTCCACAATAATGTATGCGTACCTTAGCCAGGACACAAGCTCAGAATTGGTTAATAGGAATTTTTCTAGCATACTCTATTGCACATGTCCGCTGATAAACGGGCCTTCGGGCTACGGATACAAATCAAGGCTGCTTTCTCAGAGAAAGCAAAAGATGCTACAAAATGAAACTTAGATTACATTACACTGGCTAAGTGATACATGAACATGCGATGGAGCCCTGGTTATACATGAGGTATAGCATGATTACGCGTCCATAGAGAACAATGGGTTCCGTTAAGCGAAAAACGCGGCAAAATAGAACATGCTGCCTTTTTTGCACTCGCACAATATGCAATTCTTACATGCAAATGTGAGCGAATCAGCGTATGGCATCCATAGGAGTCTCAGTTACAGGGGATAACTTCCCCTTTAGTGAAATCAGTAACTAACAGAGCTGATCAGGGTCTGCAAAGACCCTGAAGCTGGGCTGTGATAGAGGGCACATGGCGGTCACGTGATCGCCGGGTTGTATAGCAGAACACTTCCGCTTTCACTTTTTCGTACACAGTGTTCATTGAGCGCTATGTAGCCTGGAAAAGAGAAGGTAGAAGCGCTTAAAAACTGCTTCTACCTTCTCCTTGATTACAGGAGCAGAGGCTTTAATTCCGCGCCGTATTACTATAGGCTGGGATTAAAGCCCAGGACCAAGCGCCGTAAATTTACAGTTGTCATAGGGCCATTTACACGGACGATAATTGTTCAAAATTTTGCCAAACGAATTACAATATGCGATAATGGTTAAGTCTAAATGCAAAACATTGTTTACTTTTAATTAGTCGCTCACTTTCAACCAGCATAAAAATCATCTTCGGATTGACGATGTCTTGCTGCGGGTAAACCCTCCCCGGTGATCCACCTGTCTAAACGAGCTGTACGAGCGCTGACAACTTATCGGTGACGTCATGGCTCCTGCAGCTATTTAGCCTGTATAAATATATTACATAAATAATGCAATGTACTATCCTAGCAACTGAACGATTGTATCTTCAATTGGCCTTCTGGGACTAAAAATAGTGTTACCATGTTGGTAATTATCTTGCTGTAAAGTAATTTTCATAAGTAAATCCATAATTGTTATTTTTCTTTTGTTTGCCCCCAGCCAATTCCCCCCCCACCCACAAAATGTAATAAAAAACAGCCCAACAGTCATATGCATCTCCAAAATGGTACAAATAAAAACTACAACTTGTCCCCCCCCCCAAAAAAAAACCCTCATATGGCCGTGTCCACCAGTTATGGCTCTTACATTGCCATGATAAAAATGACTTGGTCCTTAAAGGGGTTGTCCCGCGGCAGCAAGTGGGTCTATACACTTCTGTATGGCCATATTAATGCACTTTGTAATGTACATTGTGCATTAATTATGAGCCATACAGAAGTTATAAGAAGTTTTATACTTACCTGCTCCGTTGCTAGCGTCCTCGTCTCCATGGTGCCGACTAATTTTCGGCCTCTAATGGCCAAATTAGCCGCTCGCGCAGTCCGGGTCTTCTGCTGTCTTCAATGGGGCCGCTCGTGCAGAATGCCGGCTCCGTGTAGCTCCGCCCCGTCACGTGCCGATTCCAGCCAATCAGGAGGCTGGAATCGGCAATGGACCGCACAGAAGCCCTGCGGTCCACAGAGAGAGAGGATCCCGGCGGCCATCTTCAGCAGGTGAGTATGAAGACGCCGGACCGCCGGGATTCGGGTAAGTACTACCCGGTTTGTTTTTTTAACCCCTGCATCGGGGTTGTCTCGCGCCGAACGGGGGGGGGGGGGGTTAAAAAAAAACAAAAACCCGTTTCGGCGCGGGACAACCCCTTTAAGGCACGATATAAGCCAGTCGCTGAGAGGTTAATAGACAACTGAAAAGAATGGAAGTTAAAATAAAAAGCTTTACTATTGGATGACAAGAAGGCGATCAGATGCAAACATGAGAACACGAGTCTGACCCATTACACATAAGCAAGAAAAAAAATTCCTCTAAGAAAAGTCATTATCTGCAAAGTGCTACCACAGCTTTGTTCAGCTCCTCTGGTGGGCTATTAACCTCATGGTCATTAAGAAAATGGCATAATTAATGTTACCTTCACCCTTGAAGTATAAATATTCTGCAGTATTAAGCACTCTTTCACATAAAAAAACCCTGACATAATCAACATACATAACATAAGGATGCAAGCTCAATAATTTGTCAGTCGGAGGTCAGAACACTTTCCACAATTTCACAGAAAGGTCGTGGTTTGTAAACATATTGGAATACATGAAAACATTGTTCAAGAGAAAAATAAGTATGGTTCCTGGTTATGGGATAAACATCTACTGCACACGTAGTGTGTAACTATACCAGAAGCCCAAGCCCTACAGCCGCCGGACATAACAATTACCTGCTACCCCTTACACTGCATTATATCACTCATTACAGGTAATAATGAGGTGATATCCTACAGGAGCAAATGAGGACATTGTTATTTTGCCAGTAATTTATATGTGGTCTGCCAAAACTTTTCTCCTTTTACAGCTCACTCACATGGCTCGCATATTTACTGTGTATATTAAATCCCCAAAGATGGCTGGAGACCTAGTGACATACAGTATGCACCCAGTTAACGCCCTCTAGCTCCTGACTGGCTAGGGGGTCAGCTTGCCATGGCTTTATGTTAAGAAAATTGTAGATCAATGTATCAGTTAATTGTTTTTGCTATTTGATTGTAAACTAGGAAGATATAGCAACCAGCTAGTATAAGTAGTGAAGGGGTTAAATGAAACCTTTTCTATACACCAGTGAATGGTGCAGGATTAAGATAGACAGAAGATAAGACAGTCTCCCAGACCCCCATGCATACCTTCTCACTGAAATCATAACGGTTTCTTTGTATGTTATAGTTACACCTTAAAAGGTGTAACTTAAGTTAAACATTTTAGTTGTAGCCTATCATGTATTCTTATTAATCTTGGAGGTATGTACTTTTCCTGTGATGTCATTTATGGTATATAAACCACATACAACTTTGAATACATTAGAAATCCTTTGATACCGCAACAAGGCTGGTGTGATTTGTATTTCTCCTATGGGACCAGACTTCTACACAAGATCTGGGATTGTCTTCTTCTTGGTAAACACACAAATTCTCCTCACACTTTACTGTTAGGTTTAAAGGTTTACGGTTAAGATGAGGGTTACGATTAGGCCGGAGCTTTAGGATTAGAGTTAGGATTAGGTTCAGAATCACTGTAGTGCCAAGCGTGAAAGCGCAGAAGCGAGGAAAGGACAAGGGAGAATGCCTGGGTGAGTGACAGGAGGCTCCCCTGTGAAGCGCCGCAGGAAACTGAGCCGGGGCAAGCGGCAGTGCAGGAGCGGCAACAGGACAAGCCAGAGCAGAAGGGTGAGTGACAGGAGGCGGCCCTGTGAAACGGCGCAGAATTACAGGAGCAGTGAGGCGGGGAAAGTGCCAGCACTGGAGCACCAACAGAACAAGGAAGAGTGGCGGGGTAACTTACATGAGCCGAGAGGTGTCTGTGCTCAGCTGTTCCCAGGGGGTCTGCCACGGATGGATGGTTGGATTGCTGCGGCCGCCAGACGCACACTCCCCAGCCATAGTCCCCAGCGCCCTGGCATGTCCACTCCCAGCACATTGTGGTCCCCGCTCCACCGCCGTCCTCTGCAGTGTTTCCCTTCCCGTCCCGACCCCACTGGGAGGCTTTGCCGCTTCGAGGGTGAGTGCCCTTCTCCCAGACGGCACTGATAAAGCTGTAAGTTCCTTACGGCAATGGCACCACACCAGAGCTGCAGAAAAGCCAGTCCTCTGCACAGGGTACAAAGGCCTCCATACACTGGCCTCAAGCAGGCAATCATATGTGGGGGTGTGAACAGGGCTTTCCCTGTCACTGATGCATGTCTCCACCCATTACTTCTGGTGGAGACTAAATGCACCAGTACCTAGCCTATATTGGTGCATAATAATGACCATAATCTGATATGCTGTGTTTTGGGGGAAAAAAACAAAATTCCCCCATCTTTGGAAGAGTCTTGTTTCTAAGGCATATACACTGAAACAAAAATGACAGGATAACATTATGCTATGGGTCAGTACGATTACTACGATACCAAATTTATATAATTGTTTATTGCTGTACTATTTTTTTCAAAGATATACAATTTTTATAAATTATTTTCTGTCGCCATCCATTGACATAGTTGTGTGAGGGCTCATTTTATGCGGGACGTCTTTTAGTTTCCGTTGGTACAATTTTGGAATACATATGACTTTTTGATCATTTTTTAAAATATTACATTTTTCTTGGAGACTGGGTGAACCAAAAAAGTGCAATTCTGACAATCATTTATTTTTCTGACGACGTTCACCGTGCGGGGCAAATAATGCATTACTTTGATAGATCTGACTTTTACGGACACAGCGATACCAAATATGTATTTTTGTTTTAAGATTCTTTTGTTATAAATGTGAAAAAAGGGTTGTTGTTTTTTTTTACTTTTATTACTTTTTTTTAAAATAATCAGTAAAACTTTGAGACTTTTTACTTTATTTTAGTCCCCGTGCTTTGATCGCTCCTGCAGTATGACATAATGCCGTAGCATTACATCATACAGCGATCTGACAGGCAATCTATCCAGCCATGCTGCAGGCATGGTTTGATAGGCACTCTGGAATGACAACCCTGGGGCCTTTCAGAAGGCCCCCGGCTGCCATGACAACTGCACAACAAGCCGCAATCTCAACGCAGGGGGTCGTATGGGACCACCGAACATCGGTGGGGGCATATAAATGCCGCTGTCAGAATTGGCGGCGGTATTTAAAAGGTTAACAGCTACGATGAGCGTCCCGGCTTATTGGAGCTATTGCGCGCAGGTGCCAGCTGTAAAGAAAAGCCGGCACCTACATTGTATGAAGTGGGGTTGCAATTGGAATACATGAAAACACCCCTGAAGCTGCAGGACGTAACTGTATGTCATTGTCATGCACAGGAAAGCCTTTGGCTGAAGGTGGTTCTGGAGATGGTGTTTCAGATAATCCTAGTATTCTGCGTAGGATAATATCCTCTCTCAGCCAAGTTACACCACAACTTGCAACCACAGTTTTCCCACGCAAGCATCTCCTCCCATCCCACTAGCTGGAATTATAGGGTGTACAATGCAGCTGTCATGTCTAGATTTCTTCACAAAACATATATTGGAATGGTATGATAGATGTATTATGCACTGTATGAGTTTCTGCTGAATTTCATCTGTGCGCTACATGAATATTCAATAGGGATTCCTCCACTAAGAACCACTCCAACAATACATAATGTAACAGCTTATGCTGACAGCTGATTGGCCCATCCATTTGATTCAAAATTGGGAAAACCATCCGGCAAATTACACTTTTATTGTAGACATTTATGTCTCAAGTAGTTTAAGTTTGCAAATCATTAGAGTTCCTTCGGTGCTCATTAACACCTTACGAATGTTACCGATTTTGACATCAAGGACCAACATCAAGGACCAGTGAATTGTTTCCTTCTCTGCTTGTAAACATTATTTTCTTCATCAATGTTGCCCTGTGAGGTCTTGCTTTTTCACACGCTGCGCTATAGATTTTTTTAAAGCACCGTTATCAGGAAAAATATTTATCAATTATTTTATTTGGGAAAAGCACAGTCACAGAAAAAAAAAACAACTTAGGCCTCCTTCCCACGAACGGATTTCCGCCGCGTAATTCGCGGCGAAAATCCGCTGCGTTGCCCGCAGCTATTAGGTTCTATTGAACCTAATAGCACAATGCTCACGATGCGTAATTCCAGCGCGGAATTACGCACCGCGATTTCTCCCGTCCTCACCCGCAGCATGCTCTATTTTCTGCGGGTGAGGACGGGCTGTACGCACTGACGGCTTCCATTGCAGTCAATGGAAGCCGTCCGTTCATGCTATCTCCCGCTGTAACCAGCGGGAGATAGCGTGAAAAAACGCTTTCCCGCCCACCGCTGCGCGTCATATGACGCCAAATGACGCGGCCGGCCGCGTCACGTGACACGGCCGGCCGTGCACGTGACACGGCCGGTGACGCGGCGGTGGTGGGCGGTGACGGGCGGTGACGCGGCGGTGGTGGGCGGGGAAGCGATTTCACGCTATCTCCCGCAGGTAAGTATAGGGGCTCTGGGGGGCGCCGTGACGGGCTTCACTGCGTAATATTACGCGGCGGACCCCGTCACGCTCGTGGGAAGGAGGCCTAAATCATGGTTTGACGCACAGCTTTTTAAAAAAATTGCAGTTTTTGTGGCAGTTTTAGAGCCAAAGGTAAAAGTAGACAAAGCCCTGCATATGAAACTACCCTTATAGCCTTTGACACGGGACAATCATCATTCAGAAGCATTCCCGCACAGGAACAGCAGAGGGGCTAGTGACGGGCATCGTTTGCCTGACTGCTTGTGCCATGTAAAGGGTCATTACTCCATGAATAAGGGCCCAGCTGTAGGAGTCTAAAATGTATAGGCTTTTTCCGCACTATGTGGAGAAAAGACTCCCTATTACCCAATGGCAACCTACAATGTGAAACACAAGATCAATCAAGGCCTCTATGTCCACCGTGCAAGCCAGCCTATCAGACCTTGAGGCCTCCTGCACACTGGCTAGAGAGATATTGGGCCATGATTCACCCCCCGATATTGCTCTCGCAAAACCTTCTAAAGCCCCTGGATGTGAGGCGTTTTCATGTGAAAACAGCCTCTCATCACTGCGGGGAATCACATTGATTTCGATGGGGCCGGCAGAGCTGCGACTACCCCATTGAAAGCAATGGGAGTTGATCGCAATCCTCTGCCACTGCAGTGACAGCAGCGGCAGGGGGTTCCTTCATCCTCACGGGGACTCCCCGCGGCGATAAAAGGAATCCCCTGCCACTGCTGTCACAGCAGCAGCAGAGGATCGTGATCATCTCCCATTACTTTCAATGGGGCCAACGCTGCTGTCGCCGACCCTGTTGAAAGCGGTGGGCAATATTGCCAAAAGAATAGATATACTGCAATTTGTTTCCTGCATTGCAAGGCGGTGCTATGCAGGGAAACATCGCAAGTGTGAATGAAAGCAATCAAAAGAATGGGTTTATTATTTGTGCAAGATTTGTGCATCTCGCAATGCACAAATCTTGCACTATTTTATCGCCAGTGTGAAGGAGCTCTGACTCTGGCTGGGTCTGATAGGAGAGCTGTCAAAAGCGTAAACAAAAAAAAAAAAACATGTTTTCCCTACAAAATCTCCTTTAGGCCCAATGCCCATGGGCACATCAGAATTGCGGAATCCGCAGTTCAAGCCGTCCATAGGGAAATATGGGCATCCACAACTGAATTAAAGCATGCAGATTTGATTTGTGGACCTTTGGGTGCAGAAATGAAATCGCAGCATGCTCCATTTCAGTGTGGTTCCTGCATGAATGGACGACACGGAAGTCAATAGAAGCCATCCAATCCGTGGGCCATCCGCTCTACTGCACTGGCTGGCACAGCTGCAATGGAGAAAAAAAGAAGACACCGAATGGGTAAGTAGGGTCCTCGGCCGCGGGCAGGGTCAGATCCTGCTGTGGGCTCCCCTGGACATGAGCCCTTATTATTATTTTTTTTAAAACCATACATATTAGGTATCACCTTGTTCAAAAGGGCCCATACTATAGATTGTCCATTAAAAACATGCCAGAATTTGTATTTTTGATTTATTTAACTCTCAAATAGCTGAAGCCATCTATTATACTTCCAGCACTACCTCCTCTGATACTGGGGTTGGACACAGAAGTCTAATAGCTGCTTCAGCTCCCACTGATTTCAATGGGATACTACACCTAAATAAGAATCACAGCACAGCCAATCATAAAATGTCAAGATAATCTTTATTATCAAACTATATTGAAAATAAAGGATCGTTTAGACTGGACGAGTGTTGGGCAAACAATGCCCGACTCTCGTCCATGTGGATCAGAGCTCTCGCTGCATAAACGATGGACGATGAGCTGATCACTTAGTGTAAATAGCAGCCATTTAGTACTATGTTATGTCAATAGAGAGGGACGGGGGAGCGCGAGGAGAGAAATTTCCTGCAGCCACCCCGCTGTGAGACAGCACAAGGGCGAGTATGTGCGGGGACAAGTGTAGGGCAAACGATGCCAGACACTCATCCCCGCACTTACTATCTTCTGTCTAAATTAGCCTTAACTAGGAAGGCAGAAGGCCATAATAAAAACCAGTCCTCTAAGGTTTAACACAAATGGCCAAGGAAAGTATTATATCACCTAGCCATCAAATAGCAGCATATATGATGACAAACCTCAAGTCGGGTACCCCCCCCCCCCCCCAACACGTTTTGCTCTACGCTTTCTCGAGAGGAATTTCAATGGGAGTAATGCCAGCTACAGTACTTCTGTTCCTGTCCTTGATGACTACGCCTGGCTCCGCTGCACTGACAGCGGTCTGGGCAATCAACTCATGGATGTGTCCCCAGCGATCAACTCTTATTGGCCTATCCTGAGGATAGGTCACCAGTAGCTTTTGACTAGAAAACCTCTATAAAAGGGCAAAGTAGACTGGCTACTAAGGTACTAATACATTTCCCTCATTGTTTTCCCCTGGAAAAAAGACGTTAAGGGGGGGGGGGGGGGGGGCGACAAAATAACTATGTATAAATACATTAGAAGACAATACAGGGATCTCTCCCATGATCTGTTTATACCCAAGACTGTGATGGTAACAAGAGCACATCCTCTACGTCTAGAGGAGCAAAGGTTTCATCACCAACACAGAAGGGGGTTCTTTACTGTAAGAGCTGTGAGACTGTGGAGCTCTCTGCCTGAGGATGTGGTGGTGGCAAAATCCATAGAGAAGTTTAAGAGGGGACTAGATGTCTTTCTAGAGAGCTACGATATTACAGTATATGGACATTAAATAACCAGTGGGACTGTTGATCCGGGTTTTGGAGTCAGGTAGAAACTTTCAAACGTTGATGCAGGGATTATTCTGACTGCCATTATGGAGTTGGGAAGGAAATTTTCCCCAAAATGGGCTAATTGGCTTCTGCATCATTGAGGGTTTTTTGCTTTACTCTGGATCAACAAGGGGGTAGTGGAAACAGGCTGAACAAATGGATGTTGTCTCTCTTCAGCCTAACACACTATGTTACAATGTTACATTAGGCAACCATTCATTATCAACGCATTTTCAAGCATATGACAAAACTTGAAATATTAAGGGTTATTACAAAATTCGGCCTGGATTTGACTAACATCCAAAAGTGAGTCAGACAGTCAAAAAAAAAAAAAAGTCCTGTGATATGGTATGAAGAGGGGACCTTAGTCACCAGCTAGATCCACTTCATACCATATCACAGGGCTTTTTTTTCCTTAAATGGAAGCCATCCACGCAGCATGCAGTGATTTTTCCTCTGCTTGCGGAAACCGCAATTGGTTTATGTAAGTGTGCAGAAACAATCAATTTTCCATAGCATGCTATGGGCGCTATTTGCTGCAGATACACGTACGGACACCCATCCGCAGATTCCACACCAAATATCCATCCGTGGGCAGGAGCCCTTAAATGCCTTAGTTTCACAGGGTTTTTATAGCACTACATTACTGATAACCCATCCTCAGGATAGGTCATCAATAGTTGACCGTCGAGGGTCTGCTGCTCAGGTTCCCCACCAATCAGCTTACTAAAATAACAGCTGTGTTCTGATTAGCACGCTGCCATTTCAGTTTTCTGCAGGCACAGCGCCATACATTGTATGGCGGTTGTGCCTGGTATTGCAGCTTGGTCTCATTCATTTGAATGGGACTGAGATGCTTTCAGGCCATATGACCAATGTTCAAGGTGTCACAAACCTCTTCAATCAGTTGATCGGCAGGGGTCCTCAATGATGGATCCTGCCGATCAGCTATTGATGACCTATCCTGAGGAGGTATAGTGATAGTATAGTGATGAAAAACCTCTTTTCTAGCATGCATAGTCTTCACCACATGCTTCTGAAGAAAATGCCCGAGTTAAAATAAAGATAATCGCAATTCGCACATCACAAAAACTGTTGTTTTTATCATTTTGACATCTTGTAATTTTGTAGTTTTCTCAAGAACAGATACTTGTAAACGTCTCTGCATAAAAATATATGATTGCCTCACTAAATTATGAAAAAAATTGCAGGTTTCTTTAACATTGCTTAGCTAATGCTGTAAAGTAATTATATTCAGCACCTACCTACTGCAAACCTCCATCCAGCAGCACCATGCGCACACACCGCATACTGATCAGTGAGCAAGAACCACTTATCTCAAGATTTCATCAGCAAATTTTGAAGGAGAATGGCTTAAAAATGTTAGGATATAAAATCAACTTTGCATAATATCAATTTATCAATGCTGGAGTGATTGCAATAGAACAATGTTATTCCTTATACTGATAATCCATATTTTCTGAATAATTTAAAGGAAGTCTAATGTGTATTTGAGTTGTTGGTTTACTGAAATCACACTGAAATTCTAAATGAAAGCTGAATATATAACAATGCAAGCCGTATACATGCAAGGCCGTTCAAAGAAAACCGTTCTATAGTTCCTGCTTTGTGAGGTCCCTTTACAAGCAACATCATTTTAATACTAGCAATATGTGACCTTCAAACCCAATACATTATACATTATATTACAGGTCATTCCCGTCACAAAAATTGCAAGATGTACTTAACAATAATGAGAAACATCTGATATTACACATACGGGTTGCTTCCTATGTGTGGTCCATCTAGACTACATGACACGCTGGACATAAATCACTGGCCACCGTGACGTGGCAATGACGACTCAGAAGCCAAGTACCGGATATACTCGAGTAGAAGCCGAGTTTTTCAGCACTTTTTTTGTACTGAAAAAGCTCGAGTCAGGGAAGGGTTAAAAAAAAGAAAAACTCCATACTCACCTCCCAGCCGGCGTCTGTGTTCCCGGCGTCGGTGCAGCAAGCTGCGTTAGAATTCTCCCCGCTGTCATCTCCCTGCTCGGCTTTCAAATCCCCCGCCATCAGCGCTGTGAAAGGAAGCGCTATGATTGGATCAAGCGCCGGCCAATCACAGCCAGGGCTCGATCATTCACAGCCTACCACAGCGCTGACGGCGGGGAATGACAGAGCCGAGCAGGGAGAAAGGCGAGGAGGATTCTAGCAGCTTGCCGCACCGCTGCCGGGGACACACGGCGGTTGGGAAGTGAGAATGGAGGGGGTTTTTTTTACCCAGCATATACTCGAGTCAATAAGTTTTACCAGTTTTTTGTGGTAAAACTTATTGGCTCGGCTTATACTCGGGTCGGCTAATACTCGAGTATATATGGCAGATTGTTGTTTTTACCTTTTAGCGCCTGTAGACTGGTATAGTCCATGACAGGGACTTCAGTCATCACTATCCCTGTACTATCAGGTGAAACTAGAGATGAGCGAGCATACTCGCTAAGGACAATTACTCGATCGAGCATTGTCCTTAGCGAGTACCTGCCCACTCGGAAGAAAAGATTCGGCTGCAGTCGTCGGGCGGGGAGCAGCGGGGAGATCTCTCTCTCCCTCTCCCCCCCCCCCCTCCCCCCCAGCTCCACCCTGCTCCCTGCCACAACTCACCTGTCACCCGCGCAGAGACCCGAACATTTTCTTTCGAGCGGGGAGATACTCGGTAAGGACAATGCTCGATCAAGTAATTGTCCTTAGCGAGTATGCTCGCTCATCTCTAGGTGAAACCAAAGAGAAACCTATTTAATCTGCACAGAGCCTGATTGAAATAATAAAGTAGGGCTTTTTTCCTTAAATCTTTTGATTTTAATAACTATATTCAAAGGAATCATATTTTTCTCTAGGAGAAGGATACCGGGTTGTATTGGCTAATTTTCTCTTAGTTTGAGCTGTGCTAATAACACGACTAGGCCAATAATAAAGTAAATCTGTTTATATGTAAAGATATACATTTCCTTACCTGAACTGGGTACTATAGAAACCTTTTTACCACTATGAAATAGCATCACAAGAGTCTGAAGCGTTTTTTTAATGAGCTAACTTTATAATAGGCCATTAATATCCAATCAGTAGGGTTCCAATTTCCAATTACCTTATTCAATGAGCTGATTAAAGGGCGAAGCACTGTGTCCCCTTCATGATTTAGCAAATGCTCTTCATAGGTGCCATGCTTGGTATTGCAGTTCACTTCAACTCCGTTTCCATTCAGGAGGATGGGACTAACTAGCAGTAACTCACTTACTTGTATCAAGTTACAATCACGCATACAAAGTTTCATATAATTCTGACAACTTCTAGGTTCTTGGGTTTTTTTGGCAATGAGTGTATAATCACTGTAGGCCGAACCACTGGGACCCACAGGGATCACAAGAAGAGCACACCTGGAGTCCCCCACAGTGAATGGAGTAGTGGTGCACATGCATGACCACAGTTCCATTCACTTGACACATATGACCGAGAAATTAGCTGCTTTCTCTATAGACAGTGAAAGGAGTGGTAGCCATGCATGCATCCCACCACTCCATGTGTGTCATTCTCATGATCCCTGTGGGTCCCAGCAGTAGAACCATCATCAACCATGCATTTATCATCAATCCTGCAGATAAATAATAAATTACATTGGTGGAATAGCTCCATTTCTTTTTATTTGTCTTCCCCCTGCTGTATAATTCCATCCAGAGGTCTTCCCACAATATACTTATATCCACAGGCTCCCACACCCCTCAGTATAATCATATCAATATGCATAAACTTCTTTCTTTCTCATTCCCCAGAGCTAGGTGAACACCCGTTTGGAGTGAAAATAGTTGTAGGACTCAAATCCCCCCAGTCAGCACGGCTCATATTACATACTTGTAGAGATTTAGCAGAAGCAATGGAGTGCTGATTCTCTAGACCCCGAGAGAGTATGCATTAGAGACTGGTGTAGGTCAGGAGCGCTATCTTTTCTCCTTAGGCTTTATTCCCACGATTGCATATCGGCTGACGTTTTCACAGCCGGCGAATATACGCTATGTTGGGAGAGAAAAATCTGGTTAACAAGCACACAAATCAAACGTTTGTACACCCATTCAGACGGCTTAGGGCCCGACACATATGCGCCGAGCTCACCAGGCCATCGCCTATTTCCCCTCCCTCCCCATCGCAGGCTCATCTCTCGTCTCCTCCCTGCTCGTTCTTTGCAATGGGAGGTGAAGAGGGATGGAAGCTAAGCGCCGGTCCGCCCCGCCTTCTCCCATTGATGGCTATGGACAGGAGGCGGGGAGAGGGCGGGAGATAAGCTCTGCCCACGTCCCGCTCCTTGTCCACGGCCATCAATGGAAGGAGGCGGGGTGGACCGGCGCCTAGCTTCCCCCCAACCCACTATTGTACAGAACGAGCAGGGAGGAGATGAGAGGTGAACCTGCACTAGAGAGGGGAGGAGAACACGAGGAGGGAGTTTAGCAGCCATGCTGCTAAACTCCCTCCCACCTACGGCCGCTGCCATGGGCTCCCATAGGAGCCCATGGAGCGGCCGACGTATTACGGCCCAAAAGATCCTGGACTATCTTTTGGGCCCGACATAAAAACGCCCGGTGCTATATTGGCTTGTTGCTATATTGGCGGGTGCTTTTACGTCTCAGGAATATGCCCATGTGATCTGATGCATTGGAATCCAATGCATCAGATCACAGCGCATATCAGCCGTCTGTGAAAATGGCCGGCCGATATGTGCTCGTGGGTAAGAGCCCTTAGGGAAAGCAACTAGAAGGTGAGTGAGTGAGGAGACTAAGGCCATTCATCCTTCTCTGGGTAATATTCAAATAAGGGAGATGGAACAATACCTCTGCAGCGCCACCTATTGGAAGGCAGCATTCCTGCAAGTCAATGTTAGGCTCTTTATACAAGCCTTGTAACAACGCCTGGGAATTGAAAGCCAAGAATCCATACACAGACAGCTGTTTCGGGGTGCTCACCCCTTATCAGTGGGAACACCACTATTTACTAGGTAATAGTTATTTTGTTATTTTAACGCATTCCCTAATCTTCGGGAATGTTTTAACATCCCAGACTACTACTTTTGGGTTTGCCTGCTGTATGGAATAAAAGTCTTACTACAACAAGTCTATCCTGACTTTATATATAAAAAGGAGCTATATTAAAGCTATGTGAAATTGGTTTGAGGGTGTGATTACGCAGCACTAGTAATGCTAGTGATTTAGGGCAAACTGCCAGCTGTACCTGCACTTAAAAGTTCAGCCAGGCAATTACCTGTAAGATGCGAGCACTAGTGGTGCTTTACAGTTCCAACGTCTTAATCACTGCCTATAAAATAACGAATACTTTTCATCATGTTCTGTATGAACATGTAGCAAAAAAAATTTCACCAGGTTTCCATTTAGCATTTTACCAATCCTTTACACATAATGTGAGGAGAAGAAGAAGTATAATGAACACTATGATACACTCACACTAAATTCTCAAGATTGAATGACAGAATTGATCCCTCTACTGTCTAAGATGATAGAGGGAAAAAAACTGCGCTGATAATTATCAGTACTTCAACTTCAGCTTCATTTATGCAAAACAGATGAATGGCCAATAATCAGGAACAGTTGTGTCAGAACAAAGCAAGGAATCCTCAATTGCTTTCTTTACATCAAGCAGACAGGGACGCTGGAACTTACTTCAGTCCGCTATTACCATTTAGCAGGATTTAAATGCTCTAAACGGCAAACCCAATCCATGTCAGACTGTCTCTGTACTACAAATGAGGGATTTTTTAAACTTCTTCGGCGCTGACTTTCCACACTGCAATCTATGACTCCCCGGAGAAATAATGTCAATTGGCATTTTAAAAATGAATTCAGTGACCTACAGTGATATGAGTTTCTTATGCACAGTATTTGTTGGCAGGTAACGGGGAAGTTCAGAATCCATCAAGCGTATTTGGTCTTTGTAACAGCAAACAAAAGGATTTTTCAGATGCTTCTTCTAACCTGATATGAATCTGATCCTTGGTGGTTAACCGTAACAATAGGTTGATGGCAGCATTATTTAACACACCGTACAATTGAAACACCTTAACCTGTTAAAATATAAAAACTTTTAGCCTGACAAAAATAGAAAATTAAAAAGGTCTATGCTGCCTTCAGGCTTAGTCATCGGTATCCGATTGGCAGGGTCCGACACCAGGCACCCCACCGATCATATGTTGTAAGAGCCACTGTGCAAGTGCCAATATAAGTGATGACAATCTATGTGCAGTGCTGAAAGATAGTGGACCCACTGTGCCAACTAACCGGTTTTGCTTTGGGCTAATCCTAAGGGCGCTATCCTGATGGTTCCCCGTTTTTCCCTCTTTAACCCCTGTACAGGGATCTGGACTTCGCTGCAGGAAAATGAGCAGGCCGCTACGTCCTGGATTAGCCCTAGTGTAGTTGGCAGCTAACTCACGAGAGTCAAAGATACCAGTGCAACACACTATAAGACAGTCTGAACTACAATCAAAATCTAGTCCAATGTCAGGGCAGGCAGAGTACAATCATAATCGAATAAATCAACCATGACCATGGAAGAATAAAAATTAATCCAGTTGGATAACCCTGTTTACATGGACTCCTTTTGTATCTCTGAAGCGGCTTTTTCTTCTTGATATATTGGACTCTGTGTGTGTAAGCCTGCATCTATTCCAGACCACCAACAGTGGGAATACTGGTAAGTGCAGCTAAAAATTTTTCTTTCCTATTTGAAGTCTTTACAATCATAATCCAGGTAGAAAGACCCAGAATCAGGGCAGACACAGGAGTCAGAAGCAGAAGACCTTTGCATGGTGACTGAGACAAACTCACACCAATACTCAGGCAAGGAGGAGGATTCGCAACTTAGCTCAATAGGAGGATAATAGCCTATCACCCTGCAGCTGGGCTGAGAGCAATGGAAAGATTAACTCCTACAGTGCTGATGGAAAGTACACAGCTACAAGCCCGCTCACGTTTAGGAGGAGCAGAGCGACGCCCCAAATCTGCCCAGAAAAACAAGAGGGCTGCCTTTCTTCAATACTGGAAACTGGTATTCCAGTCAGAAACCTACCTCATTGTGTATTTGATTCAAGAACAGTGTGCTTTTTTAAAGGGGATATATATATATATATATATATATATATATATATACATACACATATATATATACATACATATATATATATAGACACACATATACACATACACACATATAATTTTCAATTAATATATAATTATAGAATTTCACAGTATGATGACTCTGTACACTAGGATTGTTCTCCTGTACTAAAGTAGATTACAGTTGCAGCTATAGCTGGTGTCAGTGATATAGCCTCTAACTTTTAGTCACCTTTGTGAAAGAGAAATAGTAGCTAAATGATCATCACTGGTTTAATGGATGGGATTTAGTATTTATGACTTGTGTGTGGGAGGAGGATACAGAGTGAATAGGCAGAGATGTAGCCCAGGGAATTATGGGTGTAATAAAGCACAGCAGGACTGTGAACAGCAAGTACTGATCTAAATAACAAAGCACAGTGGGTGCTGCAAAATAAGGAGGGGAGCAAAAGAAAAGTAATGCATGGATTTACAATAGCACTGTGAGATGATTTATAATACTTTTGGAATTTGACTTTGGTCTCGGAATACCCTGTAAAGGTAAAGTGACCACTTACTGTGTACCTGAGTTAAGCCCGAGAGGCTTAAGTGCCATTCGCCTTGGACACCACATGGTCACCTGTCTGTGTGTTGTCCGATACACATCCTACCCGCACACTGACAGGCATTTGCAGGTCTTAATTCTCGTCCATGATATGGTTAAGAATAGGAAATGCAATATTTTTTCACTCAGACCGTGTCTGCATGAAAAAACTCAAAAAAATATTCCAGTTGGAAAACCTGTTCCATTTTAAAAAGCCCAATATTCTCACAGTATAGAATGGGAGCAACTAATGTCAAACCCCACATAGCTTATTGCAATACATGATGAAAAGTGAATGTAAAAGTTATAAATCTGTGGGATCACCTTTAGCTTTTGAAAATTAAAAAGTGCTCAACTGTACGTTCACATATAGTGGAAACTCTGTGGATTTGAGAAAAAGCAATTCTGCATCAAAAACCCTATCAAAATCCGCAGCATTGGTCTTAATAGGCCTAAATACATGGCAGCCATGGGAGCTTTCACTAGACCCAGGGCCATGAGGGGGCAACGAGGGGGGGCTGAAAGGTAGCTGGCTGATATACCGCGGTCAGCATTAGTCCTATATGTAAGCTATCAAACAGTCACCACTGGAAATGGCTCCGATCACGGCTGTTAGCGGAGGGTGTCAACTGATTCAAACAGCTAACACTGCTGAGCTTTCTACATACACGTATGCCACAGGGGACAAACAGGTGAAAGAACCCATCTCAGTTTCTGTTCCCCTATTCCTAATATTTAGATCCTCTAATGAGTGGTACAGCACCAAAGGACCCACACAAAGCAAACGTGCTGCCCATTTTCAAATGATAGCAGCAAAGTTTTACTAAGCATATAAATTGTCAAACCAGCCGGATGTGATTTTATGAAGAGGAGAGTAGAAGCCTAGAGAGGCAGCTGTGGATGGAGTGCTGTTGGGCGCTGTGCCCTCAGGTAAAATAAGGTCTATAGGCTTAGAAAGTATCATCTGTAATTGGATTGTACACGACCATTACCAAACAGTTGTGGTCAATAATTCCTGACAGGGTCCACCATTATTACAGTTATTAATTAGATAGAAGATAGATTTAATAGCGCTGTTTTAAGCTTTTGCAGACACCAAGTTATGTAATATGTGTAGTCTGTGGAAGATGCTCATAAGTTACAAGTCGACAAGGCATCTTCTTGGTAAACGAGATTCAGTGTGGGGAAAAAAAACTAAAAAAGTTATGAATCAGAAGTGTTCCAGGGGAAAAAAAAATACCTAGGAGCCAAATAAAACTTGTAGTCACCAGATGCATATAAAATTAATAATCTAATTACAAAAAAACTTGGTGTCTGCAGTTAGCCATTGTGTTATATAATTTGTATAGTCTGTGATTACAGGACAGATATGGCGGCGGTTTATGTTGACATGGGCGATGGGCGGGCTCACTTGCTTTTTTTTTATTTTTTAAACTTCTTTTTGTAATTTACATCCATGTATCATTCATCTTATGATCACTAGGTCTCAAGCAACATCAAAGAATGAAGAGGGTTAAAAAACACTTTTGTCTTCTTCTTCGCATCCTCAGCTGGCAGAGTTAGGCCTCATGTCCACGGGGAAAATCAGATCCGCTGCAGATTCTACATGTAGAATCTGCAGCGGGTCCCTCCTGCCCCGCGGACATGAGCGCCGAAAATAGCAATTTAAAAGTATTTACCTATCCGGCGCGGGCGGGGAATGTCAGCTGTTCCTCACGGCCGGATCTTCATTTTCGGCCGGCGGATGAATTCCTGACGCCGGCGGCACGTCGCCGGCACGTCGTCGACGTGCCGCGCGCATGCGCCGGGCACATCCGCCGAGCCGAAGCAAGGAAGATGCGGCCGTGAGGAACAGCTGACATTCCGCGCCCGCGCCGGATAGGTAAATACTTTAAATTCCTATTTTAGGTCTCCCGCGGATCCGGACGGCTTCCATAGCCTTCAATAGAAGCCCGCGGGAGCCGTCCCCGCGGGAGACCCGCATGAAAATGGAGCATGGTCCAGATTTTTTCATGCTCCATTTTTTTTTAAATCACTTTTATTGACGATCCGCGGGTATTTATGTACCCGCGGGTGGTCAATGCATCCCTATGGGGTGCGGATCCGCGCGCGGGAGATCCGCTGCGGATTTTAAATGTCATTTTGCCCGTGGACATGAGCCCTTAGACTGCAGGTGCTTTAATCTCACGCCATATTTCTACAACGGCGCAGGATTAAAGCCCAAGATCAAGCACTTTATATTTATGCCGCTTGCTCATTAATGGATTGGACTTTGAAACAACTCTAAATTCTTTTTAAATTAAAATTATAGCCTTTTTCAAATTTGTAGGAAATATTAGTGACTATTTTTGTTGCCACCGGGAGCCCTGAGATTTTGGGCAGAAAATGAACCACCAAGAACCGCTATTCTTACAGCTGGCTTGCTCTATTTTTTATTTGTTACAACTGCTAGAGAGCAATTCTGAGGATAGCAATATACTATGGTAACATTATTTATGCGATTCTTTGAGTGTGCCATTACACAAGAACCATAAAGGACCAATGTCCATGGGCAGATTTGATTTGTGGCACCCGCGCGAGAGATCCACAAATCAAGCGGCTAATAGGGAATAGAGATGAGCGAACACCAAAATGTTCGGGTGCTCGTTATTCGGAACGAACTTCCCGCGATGCTCGAGGGTTCGTTTCGAACAACGAACCCCATTGAAGTCAATGGGCGACCAGAGCATTTTTGTATTTCGCCGATGCTCGCTAAGGTTTTCATGTGTGAAAATCTGGGCAATTCAAGAAAGTGATGGGAATGACACAGAAACAGATAGGGCAGGCGAGGGGCTACATGTTGGGCTGCATCTCAAGTTCACAGGTCCCACTATTAAGCCACAATACCGGCAAGAGTGGGCCCCCCCCCTCCCAACAACTTTTACTTCTGAAAAGCCCTCATTAGCATGGCATACCTTTGCTAAGCACCACACTAGCTACAACAAAGCACAATCACTGCCTGGATGACACTCCGCTGCCACTTCTCCTGGGTTACATGCTGACCAACCGCCCCCCCTCCCCCCCACAGCGCACACCAAAGTGTCCCTGCGCAGCCTTCAGCTGCCCTCATGCCACACCACCCTCATGTCTATTTAGAAGTGCGTCTGCCATGAGGAGGAACCGCAGGCACACACTGCAGAGGGTTGGCACGGCTAGGCAGCAACCCTCTTTAAAAGTGGCGGGTCGATAGCCCACAATGCTGTACAGAAGCAATGAGAAATAGAAACCTGTGCCACCGCCATCAGGAGCTGCACACGTGGGCATAGCAATGGGGAACCTATGTGCCACACACTATTCATTCTGTCAAGGTGTCTGCATGCCCCAGTTAGACCGGGCTTTTTAATTCATAGACACAGGCAGGTACAACTCCCTATTGTGAAGTCCCTGTGGACCGACAGCATGGGTGGGTGCCAGGAAGCCACCGGCGGTACATAGAAATATCCCATTGCATTGCCCAACACAGCTGAGGTAGTAATGTCGTGCGTAATACAGGTGGGCTTCGGCCCACACTGCATGCCCCAGTCAGACTGGTGTTCTTTAGAAGTGGACACATGTAGGTTAAACTCCCTGTGGACCCACTGCCTGGGTGGGTGCCAGGAAGCCACCGGCGGTACACAGAAATATCCCATTGCATTGCCCAACACAGCTGAGGTAGTAATGTTGTGTGTAATACAGGTGGGCTTCGGCCCACACTGCATGCCCCAGTCAGACTGGGGTTCTTTAGAAGTGGACACATGTAGGTTAAACTCCCTGTGGACCCACTGCCTGGGTGGGTGCCAGGAAGCCACCGGCGGTACATAGAAATATCCCATTGCATTGCCCAACACAGCTGAGGTAGTAATGTTGTGTGTAATACAGGTGGGCTTCGGCCCACACTGCATGCCCCAGTCAGACTGGGGTTCTTTACAAGTGGACACATGTAGGTTAAACTCCCTGTGGACCCACTGCCTGGGTGGGTGCCAGGAAGCCACCGGCGGTACATAGAAATATCCCATTGCATTGCCCAACACAGCTGAGGTAGTAATGTCGTGCGTAATACAGGTGGGCTTCGGCCCACACTGCATGCCCCAGTCAGACTGGGGTTCTTTACAAGTGTACAGATGTGTTAAAAACTCCGTGTGCACCTACAGCATGGGTGGCTCCCTGGAACCCACCGGCGGTACACAAAAATATCCCATTGCATTGCCCAACACAGCTGAGGTAATGGGCTAAAAATTAATTTGATTACACTGTAGGCGAGGGCCCACAAAAATTGCTGTATCAACAGTACTAATGTACATCCCAAAAATTGGCCATGGCCAGCCAAGAGGGCAGGTGAAACCCATTAATCGCTTTGGTTAATGTGGCTTAAGTGGTAACTAGGCCTGGAGGCAGCCCAGTGTAACGAAAAATTGGTTCAAGTTACAGTTCCAACGCTTTTAAGCGCATTGAAACTTATAAAAATTGTTCAGAAAAATTATTTGAGTGAGCCTTGTGGCCCTAAGAAAAATTGCCCGTTCAGCGTGATTACGTGAGGTTTCAGGAGGAGGAGCAGGAGGAGGAGGAGGAATATTAGACACAGATTGATGAAGCAGAAATGTCCCCGTTATGGATGGTGAGAGAGAACGTAGCTTCCATCCGCGGGTGCAGCCTACGTATTGCTTACGTATTGCTGCTGTCCGCTGGTGGAGAACAGAAGTCTGGGGAAATCCAGCCTTTGTTCATCTTGATGAGTGTTAGCCTGTCGGCACTGTCGGTTGACAAGCGGCTACGCTTATCTGTGATGATTCCCCCAGCCGCACTAAACACCCTCTCCGACAAGACGCTAGCCGCAGGACAAGCAAGCACCTCCAGGGCATACAGCACTAGTTCAGGCCACGTGTCCAGCTTCGACACCCAGTAGTTGTAGGGGGCAGAGGCGTCACCAAGGATGGTCGTGCAATCGGCTACGTACTCCCTCACCATCCTTTTACAGTGCTCCCGCCGACACAGCCGTGACTGGGGAGCGGTGACACAGTCTTGGTGGGGAGCCATAAAGCTGGCCAGGCCCTTAAAGACTGTTGCACTGCCTGGGATGTACATGCTGCTCGATCTACGCACATCCCCTGCTACCTTGCCCTCGGTACTGCGCCTTCTGCCACTAGCGCTGTCGGCTGGGAATTTTACCATCAGCTTGTCCGCAAGGGTCCTGTGGTATAGCAACACTCTCGAACCCCTTTCCTCTTCGGGAATCAGAGTGGGCAGGTTCTCCTTATACCGTGGATCGAGCAGTGTGTACACCCAGTAATCCGTCGTGGCCAGAATGCGTGCAACGCGAGGGTCACGAGAAAGGCATCCTAACATGAAGTCAGCCATGTGTGCCAGGGTACCTGTACGCAACACATGGCTGTCTTCACTAGGAAGATCACTTTCAGGATCCTCCTCCTCCTCCTCCTCAGGCCATACACGCTGAAAGATGACAGGCAATCAGCCGGTGTACCGTCAGCAGCGGCCCAAGCTGTCTCTTCCCCCTCCTCCTCATCCTCCTCATGCTCCTCCTCCTCCTCCTGTACGCGCTGAGAAATAGACAGGAGGGTGCCCTGACTATCCAGCGGCATACTGTCTTCCCCCGCCCCCGTTTCCGAGCGCAAAGCAGCTGCCTTTATGGTTTGCAGGGAATTTCTCAAGATGCATAGCAGAGGAATGGTGACGCTAATGATTGTAGCATCGCCGCTCACCACCTGGGTAGACTCCTCAAAATTACCAAGGACATGGCAGATGTCTGCCAACCAGGCCCACTCTTCTGAAAGGAATTGAGGAGGCTGACTCCCACTGCGCCGCCCATGTTGGAGTTGGTATTCGACTATAGCTCTACGTTGTTCATAGAGCCTGGCCAACATGTGGAGCGTAGAGTTCCACCGTGTGGGCACGTCGCACAGCAGTCGGTGCACTGGCAGCTTAAAGTGATGTTGCAGGGTGCGCAGGGTGGCAGCGTCCGTGTGGGACTTGCGAAAATGTGCGCAGAGCCGGCGCGCCTTTACGAGCAGGTCTGACAAGCGTGGGTAGCTTTTCAGAAACCGCTGAACCACCAAATTAAAGACGTGGGCCAGGCATGGCACGTGCGTGAGGCTGCCGAGCTGCAGAGCCGCCACCAGGTTACGGCCGTTGTCACACACGACCATGCCCGGTTGGAGGCTCAGCGGCGCAAGCCAGCGGTCGGTCTGCTGTGTCAGACCCTGCAGCAGTTCGTGGGCCGTGTGCCTCTTATCTCCTAAGCTGAGTAGTTTCAGCACGGCCTGCTGACGCTTGCCCACCGCTGTGCTGCCACACCGCGCGACACCGACTGCTGGCGACATGCTGCTGCTAACACATCTTGATTGCGAGACAGAGGAGGAGGAGGAGGAGGGTGCTTTAGTGGAGGAAGCATACACCTCCGCAGATACCACCACCGAGCTGGGGCCCGCAATTCTGGGGGTGAGTAGGACGTGAGCGGTCCCAGGCTCTGACTCTGTCCCAGCCTCCACTAAATTCACCCAATGTGCCGTCAGGGAGATGTAGTGGCCCTGCCCGCCTGTGCTTGTCCACGTGTCCGTAGTTAAGTGGACCGTGGCAGTAACCGCGTTGGTGAGGGCGCGTACAATGTTGCGGGAGACGTGGTCGTGCAGGGCTGGGACGGCACATCGGGAAAAGTAGTGGCGACTGGGAACTGAGTAGCGCGGGGCCGCCACCTCCATGATACTTTTGAAGGACTCCGTTTCCACAACCCTATACGGCAGCATCTCAAGGCTGATGAATTTTGCTATGCGGACGGTTAACGTTTGAGCGTGCGGGTGCGTGGCGGCGTACTTGCGCTTGCGCTCCAACAGTTGCGCAAGCGACGGCTGGACGGTGCGCTGAACTACACTGCTGGATGGGGCCGAGGACAGCGGAGGTGAGGGTGTGGGTGCAGGCCAGGAGACGGTAGTGCCTGTGTCCTGAGAGGGGGGTTGCATCTCAGTGGCAGGTTGGGGCACAGGGGGAGAGGCAGGGGTGCAAACCGGAGGCGCTGAACGGCCTTCGTCCCACCTTGCGGGGTGCTTGGCCATCATATGTCTGCGCATGGTGGTGGTGGTGAGGCTGTTGGTGTTGGCTCCCCGGCTGAGCTTTGCGCGACAAAGGTTGCACACCACTGTTCGTCGGTCGTCAGGCGTCTCTGTGAAAAACTGCCAGACCTTAGAGCACCTCGGCCTCTGCAGGGTGGCATGGCGCGAGGGGGCGCTTTGGGAAACACTTGGTGGATTATTCGGTCTGGCCCTGCCTCTACCCCTGGCCACCGCACTGCCTCTTGCAACCTGCCCTGCTGATGCCCTTGACTCCCCCTCTGAAGACCTGTCCTCCTGAGTAAGCGTTGCACACCAGGTGGGGTCAGTCACCTCATCGTCCTGCTGCTCTTCCTCCGAATCCTCTGTGCGCTGCTCCCTCGGACTTACTGCCCTTACTACTACCTCACTGCAAGACAACTGTGTCTGATCGTCATCGTCCTCCTCACCCACAGAAAGTTGTTGAGACAGTTGGCGGAAGTCCCCAGCCTCTTCCCCCGGACCCCGGGAACTTTCGAATGGTTGGGCATCAGTGACGATAAACTCCTCTGGTGGGAGAGGAACCGCTGCTGCCCAATCTAAGCAGGGGCCCGAGAACAGTTCCTGGGAGTGTTCCAGCTCCTGAGCAGGTGTTATTGTAGTGGAGTGAGGAGGCTGGGAGGAAGGAGGAGCAGCAGACAGAGGATTCGGATTGGCAGCAGTGGACGGCGCAGAACTGCGGGTAGACGATAGGTTGCTCGAAGCACTTTCTGCCATCCAGGACAGGACCTGCTCACACTGCTCATTTTCTAATAACCGTCTCCCGCGTGGACCCATTAATTGGGCGATGAATGTGGGGACACCAGAAACGTGCCTCTCTCCTAATCGCGCAGCAGTCGGCTGCGACACACCTGGATCAGGAGCTTGGCCTGTGCCCACACCCTGACTTGGCCCTCCGCGTCCTCGGCCGCGTCCACGTCCTCTAGGCCTACCCCTACCCCTCAGCATGCTGTATTACCAGTGATTTGATTTCACAGGCAGCTAATAAATTGGCGCAAGACTGCAGGCCAAATATAATTTTTTCCCTTTTTTGAAAACGAAAGGCCCCACTGCCTCTAGTGAATGAATAATCTAAGTTTAATAACTGTGCTGTTTTCCTGCTAATGTGTCACAGAACGTGAGGGTAGCAGAGTTATTAACTGTGGCAGAGCAGGTATTTTTTTTCCCAATTAAGGAAAGCAAATGGCGAAGCCAGGAGTAAAACGTAGCTGGGTGCGTATGATTTTTACAGGTTGCACACGCAGCCGACACGTGTCCACCGGCGTTAGTACGGACAGAGGCAGGACAAATAGAATTATTTTCCGTTTTTTTGCACCAAAAGGCAGCACTGCGTATATTCTATGAACATGAGAAGTTTAATAACTGTGCTGTTTTCCTGCTAATGTGTCACAGAACGTGAGGGTAGCAGAGTTATTAACTGTGGCAGAGCAGGTATTTTTTTTCCCGATTAAGGAAAGCAAATGGCGAAGCCAGGAGTAAAACGTAGCTGGGTGCGTATGATTTTTACAGGTTGCACACGCAGCCGACACGTGTCCACCGGCGTTAGTACGGACAGAGGCAGGACAAATAGAATTATTTTCCGTTTTTTTGCACCAAAAGGCAGCACTGCGTATATTCTATGAACATGAGAAGTTTAATAACTGTGCTGTTTTCCTGCTAATGTGTCACAGAACGTGAGGGTAGCAGAGTTATTAACTGTGGCAGAGCAGGTATTTTTTTTCCCGATTAAGGAAAGCAAATGGCGAAGCCAGGAGTAAAACGTAGCTGGGTGCGTATGATTTTTACAGGTTGCACACGCAGCCGACACGTGTCCACCGGCGTTAGTACGGACAGAGGCAGGACAAATAGAATTATTTTCCGTTTTTTTGCACCAAAAGGCAGCACTGCGTATATTCTATGAACATGAGAAGTTTAATAACTGTGCTGTTTTCCTGCTAATGTGTCACAGAACGTGAGGGTAGCAGAGTTATTAACTGTGGCAGAGCAGGTATTTTTTTTCCCGATTAAGGAAAGCAAATGGCGAAGCCAGGAGTAAAACGTAGCTGGGTGCGTATGATTTTTACAGGTTGCACATGCAGCCGACACGTGTCCACCGGCGTTAGTACGGACAGAGGCAGGACAAATAGAATTATTTTCTGTTTTTTTGCACCAAAAGGCAGCACTGCGTATATTCTATGAACATGAGAAGTTTAATAACTGTGCTGTTTTCCTGCTAATGTGTCACAGAACGTGAGGGTAGCAGAGTTATTAACTGTGGCAGAGCAGGTATTTTTTTTCCCGATTAAGGAAAGCAAATGGCGAAGCCAGGAGTAAAACGTAGCTGGGTGCGTATGATTTTTACAGGTTGCACACGCAGCCGACACGTGTCCACCGGCGTTAGTACGGACAGAGGCAGGACAAATAGAATTATTTTCCGTTTTTTTTGCACCAAAAGGCAGCACTGCGTATATTCTATGAACATGAGAAGTTTAATAACTGTGCTGTTTTCCTGCTAATGTGTCACAGAACGTGAGGGTAGCAGAGTTATTAACTGTGGCAGAGCAGGTATTTTTTTTCCCGATTAAGGAAAGCAAATGGCGAAGCCAGGAGTAAAACGTAGCTGGGTGCGTATGATTTTTACAGGTTGCACACGCAGCCGACACGTGTCCACCGGCGTTAGGACGGACAGAGGCAGGACAAATAGAATTATTTTCCGTTTTTTTGCACCAAAAGGCAGCACTGCGTATATTCTATGAACATGAGAAGTTTAATAACTGTGCTGTTTTCCTGCTAATGTGTCACAGAACGTGAGGGTAGCAGAGTTATTAACTGTGGCAGAGCAGGTATTTTTTTTCCCAATTAAGGAAAGCAAATGGCGAAGCCAGGAGTAAAACGTAGCTGGGTGCGTATGATTTTTACAGGTTGCACACGCAGCCGACACGTGTCCACCGGCGTTAGTACGGACAGAGGCAGGACAAATAGAATTATTTTCACTTGTTTTACAAGCAAAAGGCAGCACTGCGTATATTCAATGAATAATAACTGTGTTGTGGCCCTGCCTATACAATTCTTTCCCTGCAGTATCAATGGAGGGTGGAATGCTCTGCAGAGGCGATTTTGAGAAGCAAAAAAAAAATGCAGCACAGCTAACAGCAGCCTGGACAGTACTGCACACGGATAAATATGGCCCTAGAAAGGACCGTTGAGGTTCTTGAAGGCTACACTCACTCCTAACACTCTCCCTGCCTATGCAGCACTTCTGTCCCTAATGTCGGGTGCAACGCTCTGCAGAGCCGATTTTGAGGAAAAAAAAAATGGCACTGCTAACAGCAGCCAACACACAGCTATCAGTGGCCCTAATAAGGACCTTTGGGGGGTCTTGAAGCCTACACTAACTACCAATTCTTTCCCTACAGCAGCTCCGGTACAAACAGCACTGTCCCTCATCTAACTCACACGGCATCTGAGCCGAACCGCGGGAGGGGCCGACTTTTATGCTCGGGTGACACCTGATCTTCCCAGCCACTCACAGCAGGGGGGTGGTATAGGGCTTGAACGTCACAGGGGGAAGTTGTAATGCCTTCCCTGTCTTTCAATTGGCCAAAAAAAGCGCGCTAACGTGTCAGGGAAGGAAGTGAAAGTAACCAGAACACCGCATGGTGTTCGTTACGAATAACGAACATCCCGAACACCCTAATATTCGCACGAATATCAAGCTCGGAAGAACACGTTCGCTCATCTCTAATAGGGAAGCATTGGGCGTCCATACTTCATTTAACACCTGCAGATTTGTTTTTACTTGGTTTGTAGATGTCACACGCGGTGTGATTTCTATTGAGCAGTCCAGCATTTTCCTCCTGTTTTCTAGCAGAAATCAGCGGATATGAAAAAACCTTAAGTGTGCTTCGGGTTGGAATGTAAGATTTCGTATATCTGCGATACTACACCAGTGTTTCACGGGTGCTTTATCTTCTACCTTTTTTTTCCATAGAGAGTCATGGAGCGTTAAGTGTTCCTCAAGGACTTCATTGAAATCTAGCGCTTGTTCCCGTGCTTGTAGAAAGTAACCAGCCCAGAGTATAGCAATTGGTTGAAGAAGGCAGAAGCTTATAAAAAGTTCATAAAAGTTGCAGAGAAATACTTGCCTGCACATAACATCGATGGAACATTTGTCAAAGTAAAAAATCTAAACCTGCAGACTGCTTATAAGAAAGAATTGAACAAGGTAGAGAGCAGCAAAAGATCCTGGGCCGGTGTGGATGAGGTTTACACACTGAGGCTGTGGTACTAGGACCTTCTGGTTTTCACCAAGGACCAAGAGGTCTCATGTTCATTGCAATGGGTTCTGAATACTGCTGAGGATGTCACACAGGAGTACAGTAGTGACTGTATAGACAGAGCACACAAAAAAAAGTCAGCCATGCTTGGACAACGTAAGCACATGACTACCTATACCTCAAAGAGCACACAACTGTCATTTCCATAAGTGATTTCCCCAACTAATGTCTTATATATTATTTTTCACCGAAATGGAGAGAAAAGTCATCAACACCCCAGGAACAGACTGCCACAGCAATCCCTTCCTCTGTGTTATCATCATCTCAACTCACCACCTGACCTCGGAAAAGCTAGGGAAGCTACACAGAAACAAAATGAACGATTGCAAAAAGCAAAACAACTTCTTGAAAACCTCGGATTATTATGATCACATTGGACAGAACATTGCTTGCACAACGAGACACATGACAAAGAGTTAAAGGATTCACTTCGAGAGGGTTCTGGCAGACTTGTCTGCGAAGTGACTACTTGGTGAGCTTGATGCACACACTACTGTTGCAAGTCGGAAACTGCTTGCATCGCCTTCACATCAAACGGTGTATAGAATGGACCAAATGCCTAGACATGACTTCCAGCCCACGTCTGTCCCTCCTAATCTCCAACTACCTCTTCCACCTCCGACGTGTTTAGACAGGGACACTGGATACAGGTATGATGGGTTGTAGTGATCATAAACTAACATTTTCTCATAGGTCATGACGGGTACACTTTCAACAAACTGAGTGAACCCTTTTTTTTTTATAGTAATGTTCATTAATTGTGTTGACTTTCTTCTGTAGAAATTGTCTTGAGGGCCACCTTGTTCGTCATTTTGCCTTCATCACATTTGCCACCCAGCACAGACATAGGCATACTTAAAATGCCGACCACTGCCCATATTAATTCCCCCTTCAGCCCTTAAAGTACCTGGAGTGGTTATCAGTAGTGTTAAGAGATAATTATTATTGAAATAAACTGGGAGTAAAGACCTGATTCTAAAAATAATAATGAAATCGGGACTCCTGATTCAGATTTAGCCTCCTTGATTAATAGTAGAGGTGGATGGACGTTCTGATCCGATTGAGCAAAAAACGGTCTGATTTTATCACCCAGCAGATCACGATGAGCAACATTAGTTATCAGTAATGCACAGTATCACTTCATTCACGTGGCGGATTCAAGGAGGGCAGAGCTAGGGATTGGAGATGAGCGAGCACCAAAATGCTCGGGTGCTCGTTACTCGAGTCGAACTTTCAGTGATGCTCGAGAGTTCGTTTCGAGTAACGAACCCCATTGAAGTCAATGGGCGACTCGAGCATTTTTGTATATGACTGGTGCTCCGCTAAGGTTTTCATTTGTGAAAATCTTAGCAAATCACCAAAGTCATGTAAAAAACACAGAAATGGATAGGGCAGGCGAGGAGCAACATGCAGGGCTGCATTTCAGGCTCCGAGGTCTCACTATTAAGCCACAATAGTGGCAAGAGTGAGACCCCCCCCCCCGCACTGTCAGCATAACGATCGTTCTCCTCTGCCACAGCTGTAACAGCTGTGGCAGAGAAGAACGATGTTAGCCCATTGAATTCAATGGAGCCGGCAATACAGCCGGCTCCATTGAAAGCAATGGGCTGCCGGCGAGCACGGGATGAATTTTCAGGAAGGGCTTAAAAATATAAGCCCTTACCTGAAAAAGAAAGATTTTAGTGTAAAAAAGAATAAAAATGCAGGCATTCTCTTCAATGGAGCCGCTGCTGCTGCCGGCGACTCCGTTGAAGACAATGGTCCGCTGGCACACCTGAATTCTTTTTCAGGGAAGGACTTTACATATAAGCCATTCCCTGGAAATGAATTAAAAGGGATTTAAAAAACAAAAAAATTACATACTCACCTCCCTTCAGCTGCCAGGGCACAGCCGCGTGTTCTCCTGCTGTCCCCTGCACTGTGGTGCTGAACTGCTGTCATTCAGCTGAGAGCTGCGCTGAGCCAATCAGAGGCAACACTCACTCACCCATTCATGAATGGGTGTGAGTGAGATTTGCGTCTGATTGGCTCAGCGCTGAGCCAATCAGGGGCATGTCTGACTCACACCCCCTTCACACCCACTGCAGGCCAGCCGTGCTGAACTCCCTCTGCCGGGACAAGGTGAGTATATATATATTTTTTATTTTTACACATTTCTGGATGAATTGCAGGGAAGGGCTTATATATTTAAGCCCTTCCCGACAATTCATCCCGCGCTAGCCGGCAGCCCATTGCTCCCAATGGAGCCGGCTGTATTGCTGGCTCCATTGAATTCAATGGTCAGTGCTCGTTTAATCGAGACGAGTACCGCATGCTGCTCGTCTCGAGTAACGAGCATCTCGAGCAACCTAATACTCGAATGAGCATCAAGCTCGGACGAGTATGCTCGCTCAACTCTACTAGGGATCTTTACCCATTAGGGCCCTTTTAACATGGAAGGTCGTCCCAATAATCATTCCTGTGCTTTTAAACAGGAATGAGCATCATTCAGTGAATAGAGGCGGAGTGGGCCAGGGATCATTCTGGCCCGCCTGTCTCCATTCACAGCAAACAGGCAAGTTGTTCATAGATGGATGACTGCTCGTTTATGTGGGCTAATCCGTCATTCAGTTTTCTCTATGCAAAAACTGGACGACAAACGAGAAGCAAACTAATTAACATTTGTCCTTCAGTCGGGGCATGCATTTACACTGAACTAGAAGTGGGAATCTAGATTTATCAGCCTGTGTAAATGGGCGCTTAAAAGGACTGACTGGACCAGATGGACTAGCCTTTGCTCCATAAGAGCATCAGTAAGCACTGGGCACACATGAGCCTGTTGCCAGGTTGTCCTTTCTTGGACCACATTTGGTGGATCATTTTCGATGCATACTGGGAACATCCCTTAAGACCTGCAGGGTACTGGTGAATCTGGTCTCCATTGGAACTGTGGGTGGAGACATGGGTATGTCCTGGTGGAATAATAGTGAACGCCCACAGCTGATGATTGGCTACTTGGACGCCAGGTGAAAACTGCAGGGTGTCTGCCTGCGTGAGACGGGGAAACAGAGCGACCCTGGCTTCAGCGTCGGCGGTACACGGGAGGATTGCAGGGCCAGCTTCAGTGTCTGCAGTGGACGGGAGGAGAAGACATTGCCCGCTAGCCGGAAGAGTGAGAGCGGCGGACAGGAGGACAGCTTAAATCCATCCAGCCATGTGAGAGCGAGGCTGCCTTCAGTGCTGGAGTAGGACGGGAACACTGCTTCTACCGAAGATAGGAAGCGTGGGGGTGAGACTGACAGTGCCGGAGGTGGCAGGGGAGAAGGGAGAGCGACTGGGAAAATGCCTGGAGGCTGGGGGGAAGATGATGGTATACGGGCGGGTAGATTGACAGAGACGCCAGAAGTGGCCACACTGCTGTGGGCAAAACGGACAGCAGGGCCACAAGAGCATAAGGGAGGACGGTGGCATTACAGAGGCACTAGGAGTGCAGATGGAAGCCCAAAGGGGAGCATACATGCCTGGACACTGGGTAGAGGTGTGCCTTGCATCTGGGGAGCAGCTAATCCGCATTAGTGGCAGTCACCTGCCCCTCCCCTATAAGTCAACCCACACAACCCATGTCTCCACCCATTCTTCAGGTGGAGACAAGATGCACCAGTAGCGACCTGCAGTTTTGCAGATGCTCTGACCCAGTTGACTATGCCAAAGTCTCTCAGATCCATATAACTGCACATTTTTCCACATTGCCAACCCACAGACTTCAAGAATGGACTTCTGAGTTGCTGTATAATATGTGCTTCTCTTTGATAGGTGCCTTTGTAGATGAGATAATCACTATATATTATATTGACAGCTATATACAGTATAGACACACACACTCTTTAGGTGTTCTCCAGACAACATAAAATGAGAACGTTAATGTGTTATTACAGTTTTGGTGAACAAACGCGAGATAATAATTCACAGCACATCAGTATCATACCGTATAATAAGACATCAATATGCACTGACAGAACATTGATTTTATTTAAATGCCATGCATATTTCTCTCCAGTGGGAAGAAATAATCTGTGATACAGTATTGTAGCATTCATACATTTTGACAGTCCTCATATACTGACACAAAACATTTATTTAGAAAAGCAGGGCTGTTTACACAATACAAGAAGAAGAAAAAATTAAAGGGGTTGTCTGCCATCTTTTCCACTGCTATTAATGGACAGGGGTCCGCCGCCTGGTACCCATATTCATCAGCTTATCATTCGGCCCGCTGTCCAGTGTAGTGGGCTGGATGTCATCAGTGGACAGGGAAGGAAGTGCAGGCACTGGCTGCACTCCCAGTGAAATCAATGGGACAGCCGCGCGGCTTCTGACTAAGAGAAAAGCAGGAAGTGGAGGACAGTAGGGCTCCCCCATTAATTTTAAAGGGAGTGAAGCTGGTGCCAGAACTTTCTGTGCTCACCGCTACTGACAGCAAGCCAGATGGTCAGCTGATGGATAAGGTCCCAAGCAGCAATCAACTACTCATGTAAAAGGGGGCAGACAACCCTTTTAAGAGTAGGAATACCATATAACACACACAAGGCATGTTACTAATGTTTTCACTCAATGAGCTTCAAACCTGTTGGAGGGCCCCTGGTGATAAAATATCACCACTTCCATGCCCTTTTATACAGGAAAAATGACCGCCAGTAGATCTAAAGTGAGTAAAATCTAAAGTGGCAGGCAGGTGCTGGGAAGAGACGGAAAAAAAACGCAGACAGAAGGCAAAACTTTTTTTCTTCCTTAAGCAAATGAAAATAGAAACAATGCATATTCTAACCATAATGAACTTGTAATCAGTTCTTTTCTTAAGAAAATAATCTGCTTATTTAAGTTTAGTTACTTCATCAGCATTTACAAAAATATCTAAAAACTGCAAAACATTAAATTACAGCTTTATCGTTGAGAAAAAAATGTTTTGCTATGACATTTAACACCCTACAGCAGTGGTGGTGAACCTATGGCACGCGTGCCAGAGGTGGCACTCTGAGCCCTCCCTGCTGGCACACACCACCGTCGGCTGCTCACCATGTTAGTGAATACGGGCAGGGGCCGCGGCTCCCCCGACGACATTCACTCAGCTGCACTGCTAGCGGCGCTGGTGCCGGCACACACTGTGACATCAGTGTGCAGCCAGGATCCTCCTCCCCCCTCCCCTGAGGTCTCCTCTTAGGGTCCGCAAGAGCAGGGGGAGGAGGTGTCCATCAGCACAATGACATCACAGTATGCACCTGGGATCAGCGCCAGCAGCGGCGGCACTTCCACGAGGAGGGGATAAGTATAAGGGTCTCAGGGGGGACTATCACTACTGGGGCCACTGTGGGATGTCACTATTACTACTTGGGGCCGCTGTGGGAGGTAACTAATACTACTGGGGCCGCTGTGGGGTGTCGCTGTCACCGTTGGGACTGCCGTGGGGGGGGGGGGGGGGTCACTATTACCGCTGGGGTATGTTTACACGTGGCAGAAATGTTGCAGAATGTCCTCAGCGGAAATTTCCGTGTCAAATTCTGCAGAATTTCCGCATCCAAAAAGCAGTCAAAATCCACATGCTTTCTATTTTGAAGCGGCCCTGTCCTCTTTATAATGATGGAAGTAAAAATCATACGTCGTGATAAGCCCCGCCCCCTGATGTGTTGGCACTTTGCGATAAATAAGTTGGCTTTCGGTTGCAGTTTGGGCACTCGGTCTCTGAAAGGTTCGCCATCACTGCCCTACAGTGATAAATGTCATAGCAAGTAGGTGACGCGTCAGACCATATGGCTCTTGCTGCATGATTGTTACTTGCAGTACTTCTGGAGTAATTTGCCTTGATGCAACTTTGTGCCCCGCCAGGTACATGAAAGTTTTAGGAAAGTGCAACTATGTCCTTATAATAGAGCTCATGTTTTCATAGTTCCTCATTGTTTTCTGTTCTTTGACAAGCCAATTTTTCACCATCATTTAATTATCTTATTCAAAACTACTCAATGCAACTTATACTCTTTATTACAGAATGATTAGATTCGCCTCTTACAGAGCAAGTGCTTTCCTTCTCCACATTTCAAATAATTATTCACATTTTCTGAGTGTACTAAAGTGCTTTATCAGATATTTTCTTATTCCCCAGACAATATGGTATACACTTTCCATCTGACTTCTTTCTAAGTGTGTACTTTTATTAATGTGGGCAGCACGGTGGCATTGCAGGGCTGGGGTCCCAGGTTCAAAGCAACTAAACACATTATGTCTACTAGCTGATATACCCGGCTTCGCCCGAGTTAATTTGGTACTGGTGTTTATCTGGTGTTCACACGGAAAATCTTATGAAGTCGTCGTTACTTTAGAGATACTGAGGAAAAACATATGTTCACCATTTTGCATAGTTCTCTGCGTTACCCAGGAAACACCACGTGGAGGTAACCATGCGACGTTTCCTTTATATAAAATGACATCAGGAAGTGAGAGAATTACATTCCGTACGTAAAATTTGGACACTAATCCTTTTGCACTTAGAATTGAATAATCGAGTTGGGACCCATTAGCTTTTCCTATTTATGACATAATCAATGCTTGTGCCAAATTTCATGTTTCTATGACATTGGGAAGTGAGAGATTTAGATTATGTACGGAAAATTTGGACGCTAATTCTTTTGCGCATAGAATTGAATAATGGAGTTGGGACCCATTAGCTTTTCCTATTTATGACAATCAATGCTCGTGCCAAATTTCACGTTTCTATGACACCGGAAAGTGAGAAAATTACATTCCGTACGTAAAATTTGGACGCTAATTCTTTTGCGCATAGAATTGAATAATGGAGTTGGGACCCATTCGCTTTTACTATTTATGACATAATCAATGCTCTTGCCAAATTTCCTGCTTCTATGACTCCGGAAAGTGAAGAAATTACATTGCGCACGTAAAATTTGGACGCTAATTCTTTTGCGCATAGAATTGAATAATCGAGTTGGGACCCATTAGCTTTTCCTATTTATGACATCATCGATGCTTGTGCCAAATTTCCCATTTCTATGACACCGTAAAGTGAGAAAATTACATTCCGTACGTAAAATTTGGACGCTAATTCTTTTGCGCATAGAATTGAATAATGGAGTTGGGACCCATTCGCTTTTCCTATTTATGACATAATCAATGCTCTTGCCAAATTTCCTGTTTCTATGACACCGGAAAGTGAAGAAATTACATTCTGCACGTAAAATTTGGACGCTAATTCTTTTGCGCTTAGAATTGAATAATAGAGTTGGGACCCATTAGCTTTTCCTATTTATGACATCATCGATGCTCGTGCCAAATTTCCCGTTTCTATGACACCAGAAAGTGAAAAAATTACATTTTGCACGTAAAATTTCGACGCCAATTCTTTTGCGCTAGAATTGAATAATCGAGTTGAGACCCATTAGCTTTTCCTATTTATGACATAATTGATGCTCGTGCCAAATTTCACGTTTCTATGACACCGGAAAGTGAGAAAATTACATTCCGTACGTAAAATTTGGACGCTAATTCTTTTGCGCATAGAATTGAATAATGGAGTTGGGACCCATTCACTTTTCCTATTTATGACATAATCAATGCTCTTGCCAAATTTCCTGTTTCTATGACACCGGAAAGTGAAGAAATTACATTCCGCACGTAAAATTTGGACGCTAATTCTTTTGTGCATAGAATTGAATAATCGAGTTGAGACCCATTAGCTTTTCCTATTTATGACATAATCGATGCTCGTGCCAAATTTCACGTTTCTATGACACCGGAAAGTGAGAAAATTACATTCCGTACGTAAAATTTGGACGCTAATTCTTTTGCGCATAGAATTGAATAATGGAGTTGGGACCCATTCGCTTTTCCTATTTATGACATAATCAATGCTCGTGCCAAATTTCCTGTTTCTATGACACCGGAAAGTGAAAAAATTACATTCCGCACGTAAACTTTTGACGCCAATTCTTTTGCGCTAGAATTGAATAATCGAGTTGGGACCTATAAACTTTTCCTATTTATGACACAATCAATGCTCGTGCTAAATTTCACGTTTCTATGACACCGGAAAGTGAGAAAATTAGATTCCGCATGTAAAATTTGGACGCTAATTCTTTTGCGCATAGAATTGAATAATGGAGTCGGGACCCATTCGCTTTTACTATTTATGACATAATCAATGCTTCTGCCGAATTTCGAGTTTCTATGACACTGGGAAGTGAGAGAATTAGATTCCGTACGTAAAATTTGGACGCTAATTCTTTTGCGCATAGAATTGAATATTTGAGGTGGGACCCATTAACTTTTCCTATTTATGACATAATCAATGTGTGTGCCAAATTTTAAGTTTCTATGACATTGGGAAGTGAGAGATTTAGATTCCGTACGCAAAATTTCAACGCCAATTCTTTTGCGCTAGAATTGAATAATCGCGTTAGGACCCAATTACTTTTCCTATTTTGGAGATAATCAATGCTTGTGCCAAATTTCATGTTTCTACGACATCGGGAAGTTGGAGAACTTTTGGCGAGTCAGTTAGTCAGTGAGTGAGTGAGTCAGTGAGTCAGTGAGGGCTTTCGTCTTTATATATATAGATGTTTGTATGATAGGGGAGTTTAAAAATTGTAAGCCCCAATTGAGACAGAACCCATATCATCACGTTATGTAAAGTGCTGCAGAACATGTACTTTATAAAGGTGCTTTATAAAGAGGTGCTTTATAAAGAGGATTATTAGGTGTGTTCACATAGAAAAGGACATTTCAGTGGTATGAGCAAATGAATAACATTTGAATGAACAAATTGTGAATTGGTGGCCTAATTTCAGAAAACTAACAAAGTTAAATTACACATTTTTATTACAGGCTTGAAAAATACATGAATTGCGCTGTTCTGTTGGTCTCTTTTTTATATACAGCTACTTTAGCCAAAAACAGAGTTCAATCAACTGCATCTTTCAGAGATCCCTGGTCTTCACCCTTAAACCCTTCCCAGTCCAGTGTTGGACCTCGTCCGACATTGAGATTTCCCTGCATATCCGCTATGGGCGAGGTCGACACGTGTCTAACACTATGTACGACAGCCTCCAAAGTTGGAGCTCTGCCCTGCAGTGTAATATACACATGCAGAATGGCCTTCGACGTGGGAGCTCTGCCCTGCGGAATGGCCTCCGACGTGGGAGCTCTGCCCTGCGGAATGGCCTCCGACGTGGGAGCTCTGCCCTGCGGAATGGCCTCCGACGTGGGAGCTCTGCCCTGCGGAATGGCCTCCGACGTGGGAGCTCTGCCCTGCGGAATGGCCTCCGACGTGGGAGCTCTGCCCTGCGGAATGGCCTCCGACGTGGGAGCTCTGCCCTGCGGAATGGCCTCCGACGTGGGAGCTCTGCCCTGCGGAATGGCCTCCGACGTGGGAGCTCTGCCCTGCGGAATGGCCTCCGACGTGGGAGCTCTGCCCTGCGGAATGGCCTCCGACGTGGGAGCTCTGCCCTGCGGAATGGCCTCCGACGTGGGAGCTCTGCCCTGCGGAATGGCCTCCGACGTGGGAGCTCTGCCCTGCGGAATGGCCTCCGACGTGGGAGCTCTGCCCTGCGGAATGGCCTCCGACGTGGGAGCTCTGCCCTGCGGAATGGCCTCCGACGTGGGAGCTCTGCCCTGCAGAATGGCCTCCGACGTGGGAGCTCTGCCCTGCAGAATGGCCTCCGACGTGGGAGCTCTGCCCTGCAGAATGGCCTCCGACGTGGGAGCTCTGCCCTGCAGAATGGCCTCCGACGTGGGAGCTCTGCTCTGCAGAATGGCCTCCGACGTGGGAGCTCTGCTCTGCAGAATGGCCTCCGACGTGGGAGCTCTGCTCTGCAGAATGGCCTCCGACGTCGGAGCTCTGCTCTGCAGAATAGCCTCCGACGTCGGAGCTCTGCCCTGCAGAAAGCTGGGTGTGCATCCTGAGCGTCCAAGCAGTGCCTGGAGAACTGATGTGGTGCCTGCCACCAGAGGACACCAGCACCAGCAAACAGAGGCAGAGGGGAGTTAGAGAAGACACCGCTGGTCATAGTCATTGTGGGGGGTCAAACTCAGACCGTTGAGCTAATGCTGTCTGCCTCCAAATTGGTTTCAGGGTTGAGTACTCAGACGACACAAATGGACAGCCACATGCACGATGGGAATGCCATGAGTGAAGTCTGAGTACTCAACCCTGAAACCAATTTGGAGGCAGACAGCATTAGCTCAACGGTCTGAGTTTGACCCCCCACATTACTTGGCGCATCAACGAGGGCCAGAATTTAATTCCTTACCTGCAGCCGATATCTGACGACCCTGCCTGCCGACCACCTGGACTGGAGGCCACGGGACCCCAGATCTACAAAACACCGATGTAAGGTAAGCCATTGACTTACCATTCTAGATCTGAGCTCCCCTGTCTTCAAAAGTCACGTGTCGACAGAAAGGTTGGTTGCTGCATGTTTATAGGATACTTCTGCCCGTTATTTACGGTGTTCTTGATAACCGTGCTAGACGGAAGAACCCACATGTGTATATTGCCATGCTGTCTGCTGCAAGCATTGAACTGATAAGCTTTTTGTTGTACTTTGACTGCCGCACTCATTTTCCTAGCTGTAATTTGTTATAAGATTACAAAAGCCGCGTATAGAGGTGAGCCGTGGTCTCCTCTCTCTCCATAAAAAAAGTCTACTAATAAGGAAGCATACGTGCCCTGTCAGCCGCGTATCTGACAGAAGGGACTGTCCTGATCTACCCGAAGGACTGAGGTAGAAACAGCGGACATCAAGTCCATAGTAAACATACGTGTCCTGCCAGCCGCGTACCTGGCAGAAGGGACTAAAAGGTCATTGCGACCGCCAGATTTACCCAGAGGACGTTCTGTACATCCTCACTACTCCGTGATTGGGTAAATCAAAAATGGCAAGTCCAATTATTAGTATAATTAGGGAGAGAGAGGGGGAGGACAGTTATAAGCAAGCCCGTAAAGAGAACAAGCTGATAGGGCTTAAAAGAGCAGGAACTTTTAACTATGAGTTCTGGCGGCAGTACGGAACAAAACACATGAAAGCTATCAAAGACGCCGGTCTAGATAAAGGAATAGAGGCCATAATCAAATATAGTAGAAAGGTAAACGTAGAACGGTGGGATTGTGAACCGAGGGATGAGGGCATACTTGTGCATGCATCCCCGGTGCCTGATCCAGCCAGACAAGAGCCCCGAAGAGAAAAACCTTATTGGCATTGTCCCAGGTGCGGACAACAAAACCCTTTACAAAAACAAACAGCTTTAACTATGTGTAGATGGGAAAAGAATGAAACCGTTGAATGCTATTTTGGCAGACTAGAAACAAAGGCTAGAGACATGGGTCTCACCCTCTGTGCAGATGAAGTGTACTACCCAATGATGTGTGAAGCGTTCATGCAAGGTATTGGCCCATCATTGGCAGATAAAATAAAAGCATGCACCCCTGATTGGCGACAAGCCAAGCCCAGAGACTTGTATAAAAAGGCAGTAGGGTTTGCTATGGATGAGAAGCACCCCGCAGTGGCGGTTAAATACTATTGCAACCAGGAGGAGAAGGTCCAGCTCCGGGACAGACCCCATAGAGGAAAACGCAAGTGTTATAATTGCGGCAAAGTAGGCCACCTGGCCAGGGATTGCTTTTCCTTATAGACACTGGGGCTACAAATCCTGTCTCAAAAATTCATGTGAAATAGTAGAAATGTTTAAGGCAAGGAGTATGCCTATATGGAAACAGCAAGTTAGAGAAATAACAAAGGACAGACAAAGCAAGTTAGAATTTTGGGAATCTGAGACCCACAAGTCTCAGAAAGATTCAGAGATAAGCCAAAATTGGGTAACGTATGTTAGATAGATGGAGTAAGGCACGTGTAGATACGGTAATTATCAGAAAAAGGGAATTCTTTTATAGTTTGTGTTCCTTTGGGACATAAAGCTAGTTCATGTAGAATCTGTGGATAATTATGTGTTAAATAACCAATATTGTCTGTATGTCTTCATGTTATGTAATCTATACATTTTGTCCTTTCTTTTATGTGTTTAACTATTCCTCTGCCGTCTGGGTTTGATAGTCAGTGCAGAGAAATATTAGTTTTCTCTTGTTGCTTGGAGCCTGGATATTCTGGCTGTTTTCCCAAAAAAAAAAATAAGATTGTTCTGTTCCAGAGAGAGACAAAAATTCAAAGTCAGAGAAGAAAGACAGACGTTGAATGTATTGTGTGAATTGTATGGTTTTGGAAATGGAAGATTAGAAAGAGATAAAGGGTTAATGTGTGCTTCTTGTGAAAAGCCGCAGCTGCAATCCCCCCCCCCCCTGTCTCCGAAAGGGGGGTATAGTGAGAGTTTACAGAGAAGGAATGCGTGCCTCTCAAGGCCAAAGATTAGAGCGGAGAACACTGGACGAGTAACCCTGCTTGCTTGAATAGAATGAAACCCGTAATGAATCCAGTGAATATTAGTTTTGCTGTTCTTTGTGTAAATGTCAGTTCTGCAACTGGTCGGACGTGTGCATAATTGCTAAATGTGTGTTCCTTTTATGGGAAATATTAGTGCTGTGGAATCTGGTATACTTCTCTGGTATTACAGACAGTTAAAGTTTGACTGATTCCAGGGAGGGGTGGAAGTGATTGGATGTATTTGTTTGCAAGATGAGGACAGTTGCATCATACGCGTTACGTCCTGTGTGAACTCTTACTAATATTTGAATGAGACTTGACTGCATGAACGGATGAGAGTTAATGTGTGAGGTAGGCGCTGTGTGCTGATAATTTGGAAGACTGCCAACAAGTCACAATTATACTGTTTCTGAGAATGCTCTATAGAAGAAACGTATGGACGGCCATACCTGTACTTACACCTGCTGCCAAACTCCGCACCTTTCTGGGCCTTGTTTTCATACTGCCGCCCATGGGTCCACTTTGTTTTCGTTCAATCATTCTTTTTTTCTCTCTCACCCCTGAAGCTCATTTCTCACCCTTTACACTTTATCCTTTATTCTTTTCTGTACGGAATTTTCTGGCCAGGGGACGACAGTATTGACACAAAAGCACAGGGGACAACCACGGCCACCTGGATGCTACTCCATGAAGCTGTATCCAGTGGCTCGAGGAGCTCCCTCATGAGTTTGTGCGGTGGCAGCAGTACAGGCAATGGTTAACAAATCTTCGGAGTTGGTCTTGAACCAACTCCCCCTAGTGGTCCTCACCCCCCCCCCCCATGACATCCGGAGCATATACACGCAAGTGCAACCCAAGCACTTATTTCTGGCCCGTCAAATCCAGCTACAATGTGCTCTTGTCATTCTTACTACTTTGAACTCGGTTACCCTTCCAATTAAGTACCCTAGTTCAAAAGGGGGGGAGAGATGATATAGGTGATCTAGGTATTGCAGGTCAGCTATTTTTAAATTTTAAATTTTTTTTTCTTTTCCTTTTTACAACAAGGTTATGATCTATTTGAAATAGAATACCAGCCTGATTGTCTAGCGGTAATCGGTGCAAGGGGTTTCAGAAGTGCCAATTCAGCTGGCAGAAACTGAACCGCTTGAGGTAATGTTTAAAGGGTCACGATACCTCACTCGCTTCCTTATGCTGGAAGGTCCTGAAAGCATATTGAGAACTGACGTGATGGGACCCTTGGGAGGTTGTATCAAACTTCACCTGTCCGGTGAGGCTCGTATACACCCCGGGTCTGAAAGTCACCCGACCTTATGTCGGATGGCAGCAGACCAAGCGACACCTCTACCCGTCCTCACTCTTACGTACGCAGAGGAACAAGCTCTTAGCCCCCTTTGGTCCGTCAGTACCCCCTGGCACATGTCCAGGAAGATGCAATTGCAGACACTGTCTCTTCTTTATGTTAACTGAAAGCCCTTGTTAATAATGCATATTCTGAGTTGTTTTTGTAGATGGTACCAGGCTAATTGACGACTCCACGCTGGATATGCAGTGGTCACGCGACAAGATGTCCTAAAAGCAGAATGCCTCCGCATGTCCCAGGACAGGAAGCGGAGTTACAGGCCCTCACTGAGGCGTGTGGAGTGGTAGAAGGTAAGACGGCAAACATTTACACTGACTCCCGGTATGCATTTGGCATGGCTCATGACTACGGCCTAACGTGGAAGGCCAGACAGCTTGTTAAGAATGGTGCAAAGTGGAAAGCTCACACCAATTCCTACAGCAGAGAAACAAGAGGCAACGCCATCACAGATCACACAGCAAAGGCAGCGGCCCTTAAGCCGTGGAAGAAAAGAAGAAAAGAAGAATTTAACAATAACTTTGGACTTTGACTACTTTGATATGAACTTGGACTTTGATACAAACTTTGGACTTTGATATGCTAAAGACTTTACAGTTACGAGCCAGCAATGAAGAAAAAGACAAATGGACTAAATATGGAAGCAGCAGAAATGGGACGGTGAATGGCGAACAGTCAACAGAACTTGCCCACCACGGTCCCTGTGCCCCATGATGGCCAAGCGAATGCACGGAAGGACACACCTACCGGGGGTCCAGAAGTCCGCCTTGGGGTCGTGTCCTCTGGTCTGCTCCGTCGCCTCCGGTGCCGTCCGGCATGGCGTGCCCACAAGGGTCTTTCTGACTTTATTCCTGATAATGTTGCCTCCTGTGGCTAGAAACGCACTGACGCCGAAATCTGCGATCTGCACGGAACCGTCTTCACCCAGGAGGATGTTTCCAGCCTTAACATCCCTGAGGATCTGGCCGTTCTTATGCAGGTACTCCAGGCCTTCTAGCACCTCCTTCAGCATGGTGGCGATGCTTGCCTCATCCAGCACCCCGTTCAAAGCAGCAATGATGTCGACGCTTGAACAAGGACGAGTGGCTCCTGGGTTTTCTGTAGTTGCTGCATCATCACTTGTCCAATTTTGCATGATCTTTGCCGTAAGCAACAGGGCAGAAGTAAATTTGCCACATAACACTTGCCTAGACCACTCTACCCATTTCAGGGATTGCAAATTGACTACACTCAGCTCCCACTTGTTGGGAAGTATGAATACGTGCTTGTTGTTGTTGATGTCTTTCCAGGTCGGAGACCTACCCTGTTACCAAAGTAAATAAGCAGGTAATCGCGCAGGAGCTGATGAATGAGGTAACCTGCAGATACGAGGTACCGGAAGTGATTGACTCAAACAAAGGTACACACTTCACACCTGCAGAGTTTAGACAAAGTTAAAAGACTAAATGGTACGCTTAAGTTAAAGGACGTGTTGTTTGGCTTTATGCCAAGATTGGGGCTGTATCATCCACAGGTCCTGCAGCAGGGCTATGACATAGTAGCCGGATGTGTAAAGCACCTGTGTGACCAACTAATGGTAACCCAGAATCTAGTCTTTTTTCTCCCATTCCAGGCCCAGACAACCTAGAGGGATCTCATTCCCTACTACCTGGAAATTGGGTGGTCGTAAAGAGGCTTGTCCGGAAATCTCTAGAGCCCAGACTCGAGGGGCCCTATCGAGTCCTGCTGATCGCACCTACTGTGGTAAAGGTTGAAGGAGTTGTTGTTTGTTTTAGGACTAATGGACTTTTCACGCCCTACCTTTGTCCCCCCATGAGAAGGAAAATGAAGGACATTTTGTTTATTGATGGACTTTTGGACTCCTCACTCCATGCTTCGCCCTTGTGAGAGGGTGCAAAGGGACAATGCCCAAAACCACCTTGTTAGACACCACCAAGTACTGTTGGACTTGTACACACACCTGGTGCCACTGGTTTTCCTTTCTTGGCTGTTCCTGTTCCGTCAAAAGAACTGTTTGCATGGACAAATGAAAACTCAGAAACCAGAGATAGCTGGTGGGGTAACACATTTAGTTCTTTGAACCCTGCCAATTGGTTTTCTGGTTTAGGAGGTTGGTTTATGGGGATCCTACAAAGTATATTACAAGTTGTGATGATTTTATTATGCATTTATAGAGCAATTAAGGTTATAATTTCATGTATTTCTAAATGTACTGAAAAAGCTTTCTTTTCGCCGATATGAATCACGTGTTTATGGACTAGGAGTCATACTTGTCTTGACTCCATGTCCAAAACGGGGGAATGTGAGGGGTTAATTCACGTTTATGCCTTTTAAATTGATAAGTGTATTTCACAGAATACTTATGGGTTTATAATTTGCGTCTTCTTCTGCTAAAGGTTTAAGCTTATACGTGTAAGGGCTGACGCTTTAATAATAGACTACAGCGACTCCATTTTGTATTTCTTTGCTTGTTTTGCTTCAATCATGTATCTGTATTAATTTCACCTTTTACCTAGAAAATGTTAGACCCAATTATAATAATGACTTTGAATCCTTATCAGCTTTCTCTCTCTCATGCCTCCTTTCCCTTGAGAAAGTTCACTCCCTTCTAGTAGAAGCGTCCAGGAATGTTTTGTTTTTGTTACAGGTGTCACCGGACATTGATGCATTGCTCATGTAGGAGACTTCTTTGAAAGATGTGTAATGCTAATTAAAAATCTGCAGATGTTATGCATGCCTGGGGCATGCGCAGTAATCAAATCAATACGTCAGCAAACCTTTCCTATATCATCTGTAATTCTTTGAATAAACTTTCACTTCACTCATGGCATTCCCATCGTGCATGTGGCTGTCCATTTGTGTCGTCTGAGTACTCACCCCTAAAGACCAATTTGGAAGCAGACAGCATTAGCTCAACGTTCTGAGTTTGACCCCCCACATCATCATGTCCACAAAAATCGGATTGGTAAGCACTTCAGCCAGGGCAGCAACAGAAGTTCTCATGAAGTAGATAAGGCTTTCAAATCAAGAACACCCAGGAAGACAGCCTTGGAGTGCATGAAATGTCAGGAACCGGATTCAGAAGCTCAGAGAAACTGGTGGTGTGCCGGAGAAACCACAAACTGGTCATTCGAGCAAGGTTTGCAAATCGTTTATCTTGGATCACACATGTTTAGTACCCACGGACAGACTCCAGAGCACCTATCAGGGTCATCTTAACAATTTCTGATGCAATTCTACCCTTAAATAATGTATCCAATGACTCCTTTTCCATTAAAGTCTCTTGGGCTGAATCTAAGATGGCCAACCACCACAATGCCAAAATGTTTTCCCCACCCATCTCAGTTTCCTACAGTCTCCAACATCTCTCTTTTCATTCAGAAGATACTCTGGGTTGCCCCGAGTTATTCCATGGCAATGTTACCCAATGGTTTCCTATGTAATATGTAACGGTGACACGTATTTACCCTGTATCAGGTTTGAGAATGGCATAGAACTGTTTAACGGTTAGAACTTAAGGCTTCATTCACAGAGGCATAAATAAGACCCATGTTAAACGTGCAGAACAGCGAGTAGAATCTATTGATTTCAATGGGTTCATTCACATGTGCGTATTTGTCAGGCAATTTTCAGCCAGGTGAAAAAATATGCAGCAAGTCCTATTTTGGTTCGTATTACAGACTGAAATAGTCCATTCGACTGAATGGTACTGTGCAAATATGTAGTGAATATGCATGACAGTCGTCTCTTCACTGCGTATGTGCTCAAGAAATGAACGGTCTTCCTTGCTTTTTGTTGCGTGAGTAAATATGCAGCACTAACACGCACAAGAGGGGAAAAAACGCAAGGTCCGAAATATGCATAGAATAGGTAATTTTTGGCCCTTAACCCCTTAGTGACCACACTTTTTTGCTTTTTTCCATTTTCGTTTTTTTCCTCCCCCCTTTTAAAAAATTGGAACTCCTTTATTTATCCATCGATGTCGTTGTATGAGGGCTTGTTGTTAATGGGATGAGTTGTATTTTTCAATGGTACTATTTAATGTACCATATAATGTACTGAAAAACTTTTTAAAAGTAGAGAGCAATGTAAAAACACAACGTTCTGTCATCTTTCAGTGCGTCTTGTTTCTATGGGGCACAAAATACAACAAAAATGACATGATAACTTTATTCTATGGGTCAGTATGATTACTACGATACCAAACTTATATAGTTTTGTTTGCTGTACTACTTATATATTTTTTTAAAGATATTACATTTTTTTTAAATTATTTTCTGTCTCCATCTTCTGCACACAATAACTTATTTTTCCGTTGATATAGTTGTAAGAGAGCTCATTTTGTGCGGTACGTTCTGTCATTTCTGTTGGTACCATTTTGGAATACATAGGACTTTTTGATCGCTTTTTATTAGATTTTTACTTAACAACAGGGTGACCAAAAAAGCACATTTATGACTCTTTTTTCAGACTGCGTTCACCGTGCGCGGTAAATAATGCATTACTTTGATAGATTGGACTTTTACGGACGCAGCGATACCAAATATGTATTTTTTTTTATTATTTTGATTTTTTATTGTAAATATGGCAAAAAGGTTTTTTTTTTACTTTTATACTTTTTTGTTTTTTCAATAATTAATAAAACTTTATTGTTCTTATTTTTACTTTTTCTTTTAGTCCTCCTGGGGGACCACAACTAGCAATGCTGAGATCGTTCATGCAGTATGATGTAATGCCATAGCATTACATTATACTGCATTCTGACAGGCAGCCTATCAAGCCACCCCATGGGGATGGCTTGATTGGCATTCTGCCATGACAGCCCTAGGGGCTTTTAGAAGGACCCTGGCTGCCATGACACCCGCACAGCTCTCCCGATCTCACCGTGGAGGGGGGGGGGGGCGTACAGTACCCCTGAACATTGTCTGGGGGATTTAAATGCCGTTGTCAGATTTGACAGCGGCATTTAAAGGGTCACCAGTCCGGAACGGCCGCGCGGCCCAACGGGGCTGTTGCCCACAGGTGTCAGCTGTAATAAACAGCTGACACCTGCAATGTATGGAAGGAGATAGCAGCGCTATCTCCCTCTATACACGTCCTGCAACAGCAGGACATAAACCACGATAGCGTGGTCACTAAATAGCGGTGTGTTCATGGACTGAAATACACTTAGAGCCGTGTGTATGAGCCCTTAGTTGTAGCTGATCCAGGTAGTTGTAGCAGGAGTGGGGTTGTGTATCACCTTAATCGAAGGCCTCAAGCATGTGGTAGAATGCTGTATACAAAACATAATACAACCATGCCTCATAGTATATCAAGTTGCCCAAACCACTTTATGGCCCTTTTACACAGGCCAACAGTCTTTCAAATGGCTGCACGAGCGCTGATGTGACCGCTAAGGTCGTCAGCGCTTGTGCAGAGCGTTTACACAGAGACTTACTGCTGAGTAGCGGGCTTCTCGTCCTCCTCTTGCTCAGCGCTTCACCTCCTGTGGGAAGCGCTGGGCGGGGAGCGTTTACACGGGACGAGAAATGAACGAGTTTTTTTTTACTAAAAAGTCAGCTTAACAAATTGAACGACAAGTGAGCAATTTGTGTACATTTACACTTAACGATTATCGCTCGATAATTGTTTTGTGTAAATGGGCCTTTAGCCCCTGGAAGTACCGTGTTTCCTCGTAAATAGGTGCTACCCCAATAGTAAGACCTATCGGGTTTTCGGGGGGGAGGCTTGAAATATAAGGCCTACCCCAAAAATAGGACCTAGCTTAGGTGGGCCAAAAATAAGAAAACAAAATCAATACTCACCTGGTCTGCGGCGTCCAGATGGTCCGCGGAGTCCAGGTAAGTATAACCCCCCCCCCCCCCCCCCCAGAAATAAGACACTGTGCCCTTTTTGGGCAAAAAATAATATAAGACAGTGTCTTATTTTCGGGGAAACACGGTACCATTACATCAGAGAGCAGGAAGCAGTTAACCTGTACTCGGTTATGGTTGGAAAGCCTAGCTATTCATAAAAATCCTTTTTGGTCTAACTTTAAATCAACTTTTAGGAGCCAACAACTACTTTTCATCAAGCTAAATATGTGCAAAAACCTTTCAAACTACTTAATCCAATTTTATTTTACTTTTGATGTATGTTCCAAATTAGGCTTTAGAACAAGACACAGTGCATCTTCCAATTACTCAGTAATCTCCTAATACAATTAAAGTTAATATAATTACGAAAGGGAGACTTTGCACAAGTGTCTGCAAGAATCTATTCTTAGTATTGATAACAAAATACCATTCTGCAAGCTCCGCAGCTAGCCATACCTTTACAGCAGCCTGAAAAAGCTGCAAAACTAAATATTCTTTCTAGCTTTCAGTATAAGTTGTTTTTTTTTTAAAGGCGACTTTGAGTACGAATACCAGGCTTTATAAAGCAATGTACAAAAAGCAGAAGCCTAAGGCTGCCTGCAGATGGGCGGGTTGGATCCAGGAACGTGGATTCTCGCTGAGGGACCTGAGCACCTACAGAGAGCAGCGCGTACTCACCCGCGCCTCCGGCTGTTTGATGTGTTGGCTTGCCGGGCAGCCGGCGGCGGGTGAGTGACGTTTCTGTGCGGGGCCAGATTTCGCGCGGTCAAATCGCGGCCGTCTGCATAGGATTGCGTTTGTTAACGCAATCCTATGCAGGCTTCCAGCGGCGGAAATCCTGCCGTGGAATTTCCACTGGTGTGCAGGCGCAATTGCTAAAAGGTTTTTACTTTAGGTACAAGTAGCATTAATGCGTTTGCATGAGAAGCAAAAACTGCAGAAAATCTGCCCCTCCAGCTGACAAAAAGTCCGTACCATGCTGTGGAATGAATTATTTCTGATATAGGGCATGCTTCGGGTTTTCAAATCCACCGCATGCTCTGCTGCGAATTCTTTGCTGATTTCACCTATTGCTTTGCAAAAAGGACTGTACATTAACTGTGCGCACACGGCCTGAGGATTCAATTAAATTGAACCAATTTAGGCCGGTTTCACAAGGCTGAGAAAATCATGCAATATGTGTGCGTTACGAGACACACAAATGGCACGCGAACATGACTTCTATTCATTCGAGGAGAGTCATATACACAAGCGATGCGGGGGGGAAAAAATGTGGCATGCTCTAACTTTTGGCGTTCCTCAGAACGCATCGCCCATTGACTTCATTTGGAGCTTTAATGCCTCGCATGGCTCTTGCAAGGTTTCCCACTGAAATCAATGGGTAACACATCAAATTTTCTATCGCGTGTGAAAAGCACAAGGGTATTGGAATTTCACAGGTGCAATGCAAGGCGTTGGCGGGTGTGATGTCGGGCAGAGTTTCTCGGGCCAATATCGCGCTTGCCCGTGTGTAGGTAGCCTTGTTTATATAATGGCTTTGTTCCCAACCTCCTCAAAAACATGCAACCTTGGCCTAGTTAATGTTTATTCCATAGCAGCTGCCAGAAAACTGGTGACAGTGGCTAATCTCCCGGAAGAACAAGGGATTCTGCATGCTGGGATCTGCCAGCCATTGAGGAACAGGCAGGATACAGTGCAAGCTAGATTATCTGAAGATCCCAGCTGCCTTGATTGTATAGACAGGGTACAGTAAAATTCCTTTAACCCCTTTCTGACACAGCTAGAGGCTGCAAGTTGCTGCAATCTTAAAATTTTACCTGAATTGGCAGAAAATGTTTCAGAATAAACTCCCATGTGTGCAGATAAGGAACCACCACTCTGATAATTAGATGACTTATGTCCCGCATTTTTCTTCCGTGCAGGCTGTATATCCGATTCTCCATCCTCAGGATTGGTGGAAGAAGCCTTTGCTGTGCTGTGTTCTATACACTGTACACAGAAAGCTATAGAGATCTTGCTTTCTAAATGCTCACACGGCTGTATGGTAATACGCTGAGAAAAAGAAAAAAAAATTGCAGCGTTTTACCGGAGCAGGGAACTATCTGTGTATTATAGCATTTTTGCCTGCATTTTACACACAGTCACACACTGACTTCCTAGTTTTAACTCAAGTTTCCTAGCAACATGGTAAAATACGCCGTACATATGCAATGTAATTGCGTACATACTGCATTCCAAAAGCAGCCATAAAAAACAATAGGGCTGTCCGCACGCAACAAAATAGAACATGCTGTGTTTTTTTACATATGCAATTTATGCAAGTATGAATGGAACAATGAAAATCAATACACTTTCATTAAAGCCATTCGCCACGTACTAGACGCGTGTACATTGCGTGCATAATAAGCACTTCAAATACATTCGTGTGAACCAGGCCTTACAAACACACAAAAATAACCTCATCAGGCAGGCATGTACACACAAATGTAGCAGTGTACCTGTGTATGAATAGCATTAGAGCTCACCATTTTCTCTACTTGCAGCTCTCCATGCTGAGTGTCTCTCCGCACCTCTTTGCTTGCAATTCAATAAGCAGGATGACTCGCCCACCAACCCCTTTTTCAAACTTGTTCTAAACACCAGATAGTCTGGTTACGGCACTGTATGCTTGGGGATGACGAAAGCTTTAGTAAGCTCATCCATTTGGTGAAATGGCTCTCAACTGTGTTTTAGAGGCATCCTCACAGACTGGTTTCCCCTTTTATCACGCTCCCAGATGACATGACTGAACGGCATCAATGCGCATAACTTGAAAATAATGCTGCAACAAAATCCTCATGGTGTGGCGTTTTCTCTGTGAGGCGGTGTATTTAACTTTTAACAGTTCACAAAATTGAAAAAGTGCGGTAAAAATAGAAAGGAGTTTGCCGGTGTATCGTTTTTTAAAATTTTGTTCCCCAATCCCCATAGTGTAGGAATGTATTGTAGTGATTGTTACAGTTATGAAGATACCAAATACTGTATGTCTAATTTATTTACAGTCTTCCTTCCAAATTTCATAAAATGCATGTTTTTGGTAATATCACTGTTGAGCTTTTTATTACTAATAAATATGCTGGCACAAACCCATTTTCCTGGGCATATTCGCCCATGCACTCATCCTTGTTACACTTGTAGGCAGGTTCTCCCTTTTTGTTTTCCCTCTAAGCAGTGGTCATGACACAAAAGGAGTTAAATGGCGGAGGATCGGGGGTTTTGCCATGTGCATGATTTTCATTTTTGCTGTGCTTTGTATTCCAGCATAAATGGATTGATAGTATGTTAACAAAGCAATCCGTTCTCTAAAGGAGTGGATTTCCATTAGGCACAAGAGGCTCTTCAACATGGCCATTCTTTCATTAAGGGAAAGTGCTCACATCACTTGGGCCTCCGGAACAGACAGCCCGTCAGGCTTCAGCACTGTGTAAAAGGAGCTAGAATACAAAGTGTCATCTGCCGAAGAGAACTCTGACCTGGGGAAAATAACCTTCACAGGGAGAAGGAACGACTGTGGCCCCCTGTCCACGGGCAAGCAAAATATCGCTAGCGATATTCCGCCGCCGGTGAGCAGGGGAGAGAACTGACAGTTCCCTGCGATGAGCCCATCTGACAGATAGGCTCACAGTGGAGAGTCGCGGCATGCCACGATTTGAGTCCCGTGAATGGAGAATCGCTATGATTCTCCACTAGCGGACAGAGGGCTGTGCTTCCCATAATGCTATGGAAAGAGTGCACTGCGTTACTCGCGGCCGGATTATCACCGTAACGCAATGCACTATCGTCCGTGGACAGGAGCCTTAAAGGATGTGAAGCATGAAAGAAACATGACCTACAGAGCAACATGGTGACTTCACTGGTCACTGCTTTACTTATGGGTGGAGAAGATGAAAGTCATCACTGAGGAGATAAGTAAAATGTGATTGTTCCCAGCAAGAGAAACCAAGTAATCTTGTAGATATTATACCTTTTAATGGCTAACAAACATGCATGATGTTAGAACGAGCTTTCCAACCTACTTATGGTTCTCCCTCAGGCTTATGCCATGGGCCATCATATCTACAAGATGACTTGGTTTCTCTTGCTTGGAATAATCACATTTTGCTCTACTTGCTAACACGTACCAAACTTTTTCCGTTTTACCTAATGAGGAGATAAGCATATGAGCCTCAAGCATATTAGAAAATAGAAAATAGAGATGAGCGAGCACCAAAATGCTTGGGTGCTCGTTACTCGGGACGAAATTTTCGCAATGCTCGAGGGTTCGTTTCGAATAACGAACCCCATTGAAGTCAATGGGCGACCAGAGCATTTTTGTATTTCGCCGATGCACGCTAAGGTTTCCATGTGTGAAAATCTGGGCAATTCAAGAAAGTGATGGGAACGACGCAGCAACGGATAGGGCAGGCGAGGGGCTACATGTTGGGCTGCATCTCAAGTTCACAGGTCCCACTATTAAGCCACAATACCGGCAAGAGTGGGCCCCCCCCCCCCTCCCAACAACTTTTACTTCTGAAAAGCCCTCATTAGCATGGCATACCTTAGCTAAGCACCACACTACCTCCAACAAAGCACAATCACTGCCTGCATGACACTCCACTGCCACTTCTCCTGGGTTACATGCTGCCCAACCCCCCTCCCTCCTGCACGACGCAGTGTCCACAGCGCACACCAAACTGTCCCTGCGCAGCCTTCAGCTGCCCTCATGCCACACCACCCTCATGTCTATTTATAAGTGTGTCTGCCATGAGGAGGAACTGCAGGCACACACTGCAGAGGGTTGGCACGGCTAGGCAGCGACCCTCTTTAAAAGTGGTGGGGCGATAGCCCACAATGCTGTACAGAAGCAATGAGAAATATAATCCTGTGCCACCGCCATCAGGAGCTGCACACGTGGGCATAGCAATGGGGAACCTATGTGCCACACACTATTCATTCTGTCAAGGTGTCTGCATGCCCCAGTCAGACTGGTAATATGTACCTTAACAGTAACCGCGTTGGTGGTAATGTGGTGGTGACTGCGGACCTAGTAGCGCAGTTTTATTTTGTTGGTTTTCGGAATGTGGCCAGGATTAAGTGGGCCGTGGCGGGGGATGTTTTTGAGGCACTACGTGTCCTCTCCACGTGTCCGTGGTTATATGCACCTTAACAGTAACCGCGTTGGTGGGAAATGGCCTCGCCGCCATCATGTCTTTGGGAAGCCTCTGTTTCCACACCCCAGAGACATACCATTAGCAGCGGTATAGGCAGAGCCCATAATTCGTAACATTTCAGCGGTAGCATTAGCGACAGGCCCCACTAACATATCACTAGCAGCATTATAGGGGGAGCACAGTATTAGTTCCATTTCAGTAATAGTAGCACTCAAGACAGGCCCCAGTAACAATTCCGAAGCAGCAGTATAGTGGGAGCGCAGTCTTCGTTCCATTTCAGTAATAGTAGCACTCAAGACAGGCACCAGTAACAATTCCGAAGCAGCAGTATAGTGGGAGCGCAGTCTTCGTTCCATTTCAGTAATAGTAGCACTCAAGACAGGCCCCAGTAACAATTCCGAAGCAGCAGTATAGGAGGAGCATAGTCTAAGTTCCATTTAAGTAATAGTAGCAGCCTACACAGGCCCCAGGAACAATTCCTTAGCAGCAGTATAGTGGGAGCGCAGTCTTAGTTCCATTTTAGTAGCTGCAGTATAGCCAAGGCCCAAGTTACATTTATGTAGCTAAAGTGTAGGCCAACCCCACACACACTTCTGTACCATGAGTGCAGGCGAAGAACATAGAAATTGCTATGATTACACTGTAGGTGAGGGCCCAAAAAAATTGGTGTACCAACAGTACTAATGTACCTCAGTAAAAATTGGCCATGCCCAACCAAGATGGCAGGTGAAACCCATTAATCGCTTTGGTTAATGTGGCTTAAGTGGTAACTAGGCCTGGAGGCAGCCCAGTTTAACAAAAAATTGTTTCAAGTTAAAGTTCCAACGCTTTTAAGAGCATTGAAACGTATAAATTTTTTTTTGAAAAATTATATGAGTGAGCCTTGTGGCCCTAAGAAAAATTGCCCGTTCAGCGTGATTACGTGAGGTTTCAGGAGGAGGAGCAGGAGTAGGAGGAGGAATATTATACACAGATTGATGAAGCAGAAATGTCCCCGTTTTGGATGGTGAGAGAGAACGATGCTTCCATCCACGGGTGCAGCCTACGTATTGCTTAGGTATCGCTGCTGTCCGCTGGTGGAGAAGAGAAGTCTGGGGAAATCCAGGCTTTGTTCATCTTGATGAGTGTTAGCCTGTCGGCACTGTCGGTTGACAGGCGGGTACGCTTATCTGTGATGATTCCCCCAGCCGCACTAAACACCCTCTCCGACAAGACGCTAGCCGCAGGACAAGCAAGCACCTCCAGGGCATACAGTGCTAGTTCAGGCCACGTGTCCAGCTTCGACACCCAGTAGTTGTAGGTGGCAGAGGCGTCACGGAGGACGGTCGTGCGATCGGCTACGTACTCCCTCACCATCCTTTTACAGTGCTCCCGCCGACTCAGCCTTGACTGGGGAGCGGTGACACAGTCTTGCTGGGGAGACATAAAGCTGTCCAGGCCCTTAAAGACTGTTGCACTGCCTGGGCTGTACATGCTGCTCGATCTCCGCACCTCCCCTGCTACTTGGCCCTCGGAACTGCGCCTTCTGCCACTAGCGCTGTCGGATGGGAATTTTACCATCAGCTTGTCCGCCAGGGTCCTGTGGTATAGCAACACTCTCGAACCCCTTTCCTCTTCGGGAATGAGAGTGGGAAGGTTCTCCTTATAGCATGGGTCGAGCAGTGTGTACACCCAGTAATCCGTAGTGGCCAGAATGCGTGTAACGCGAGGGTCACGAGAAAGGCATCCTAACATGAAGTCAGCCATGTGTGCCAGGGTACCTGTACGCAACACATGGCTGTCTTCACTAGGAAGATCACTTTCAGGATCCTCCTCCTCCTCCTCCTCCTCCTCAGGCCATACACGCTGAAAGGATGACAGGCAAGCAGCAGGGGCATCGTCAGCAGTGGGCCAAGCTGTCTCTTCCCCCTCCTCCTCATCCTCCTCATGCTCCTCCTCCTCCTCCTGAATGCGCTGAGATATAGACAGGAGGGTGCTCTGACTATCCAGCGACATACTGTCTTCCCCCGCCTCCGTTTCCGAGCAAAAAGCATCTGCCTTTATGCTTTGCAGGGAACTTCTCAAGATGCATAGCAGAGGAATGGTGACGCTAATGATTGCAGCATCGCCGCTCACCACCTGGGTAGACTGCTCAAAGTTTCCAAGGACCTGGCAGATGTCTGCCAACCAGGCCCACTCTTCAGAAAATAATTGAGGAGGCTGACTCCCACTGCGCCGCCCATGTTGGAGTTGGTATTCCACTATAGCTCTACGCTGCTCATAGAGCCTGGCCAACATGTGGAGCGTAGAGTTCCCCCGTGTGGGCACGTCGCACAGCAGTCGGTGCACTGGCAGATGAAACCGATGTTGCAGGGTGCGCAGGGTGGCAGCGTCCGTGTGGGACTTGCGGAAATGTGCGCAGATCCGGCGCACCTTTACGAGCAGGTCTGACAAGCGTGGGTAGCTTTTCAGAAAGCGCTGAACCACCAAATTAAAGACGTGGGCCAGGCATGGCACGTGCGTGAGGCTGCCGAGCTGCAGAGCCGCCACCAGGTTACGGCCGTTGTCACACACGACCATGCCCGGTTGGAGGCTCAGCGGCGCAAGCCAACGGTCGGTCTGCTCTGTCAGACCCTGCAGCAGTTCGTGGGCCGTGTGCCTCTTATCTCCTAAGCTGAGTAGTTTCAGCACAGCCTGCTGACGCTTGCCCACCGCTGTGCTGCCACGCTGCGCGACACCGACTGCTGGCGACGTGCTGCTGCTGCTGACACATCTTGATTACGAGACAGAGGTTGCGGAGGAGGAGGAGGGTGCTTTAGTGGAGGAAGCATACACCGCCGCAGATACCAGCACCGAGCTGGGGCCCGCAATTCTGGGGGTGGATAGGACGTGAGTGGTCCCAGGCTCTGACTCTGTCCCAGCCTCCACTAAATTCACCCAATGTGCCGTCAGGGAGATGTAGTGGCCCTGGCCGCCTGTGCTTGTCCACGTGTCCGTTGTTAAGTGGACCTTGGCAGTAACCGCGTTGGTGAGGGCGCGTACAATGTTGTGGGAGACGTGGTCGTGCAGGGCTGGGACGGCACATCGGGAAAAGTAGTGGCGACTGGGAACTGAGTAGCGCGGGGCCGCCGCCTCCATCATACTTTTGAAGGACTCCGTTTCCACAAGCCTATACGGCAGCATCTCAAGGCTGATAAATTTGGCTATGTGGACGGTTAACGCTTGAGCGTGCGGGTGTGTGGCGGCGTACTTGCGCTTGTGCTCCAACAGTTGCGCTAGCGACGGCTGGACGGTGCGCTGACAGACACTGGTGGGTGGGGCCGAGGACAGCGGAGGTGAGGGTGTGGGTGCAGGCCATGAGACGGTAGTGCCTGTGTCCTGAGAAGGGGGTTGTATCTCAGTGGCAGGTTGGGGCACAGGGGGAGAGGCAGCGGTGCAAACCGGAGGCGGTGAACGGCCTTCGTCCCACCACCTTGTGGGGTGCTTGGCCATCATATGTCTGCGCATGCTGGTGGTGGTGAGGCTGTTGGTGGTGGCTCCCCGGCTGATCTTGGCGCGACAAAGGTTGCACACCACTGTTCGTCGGTCGTCAGGCGTCTCTGTGAAAAACTGCCAGACCTTAGAGCACCTTGGCCTCTGCAGGGTGGCATGGCGCGAGGGTGCGCTTTGGGAAACAGTTGGTGGATTATTCGGTCTGGCCCTGCCTCTACCCCTGTCCACCGCACTGCCTCTTGCAACCTGCCCTGCTGCTGCCCTTGCCTCCCCCTCTGAAGACCTGTCCTGAGTAGGCGTTGCAAACCAGGTGGGGTCAGTCACCTCATCGTCCTGCTGCTCTTCCTCCGAATCCTCTGTGCGCTCCTCCCTCGGACTTACTGCCCTCACTACTACCTGACTGCAAGACAACTGTGTCTCATCGTCATCGTCCTCCCCACCCACAGAAAGGTCTTGAGACAGTTGGCGGAAGTCCCCAGCCTCATCCCCCGGACCCCGGGAACTTTGCAATGGTTGTGCATCAGTGACGATAAACTCCTCTGGTGGGAGAGGAACCACTGCTGCCCAATCTGAGCAGGGGCCCGAGAACAGTTCCTGGGAGTCTTCCCGCTGCTGAGCATGTGTCATTGGAGTGGAGTGAGGAGGCTGGGAGGAAGGAGGAGCAGCAGACAGAGGATTCGGATTTGCAGCAGTGGACGGCGCAGAACTGTGGGTGGATGATAGGTTGCTCGAAGCACTTTCTGCCATCCACGACAGGACCTGCTCACACTGCTCATTTTCTAATAAAGGTCTCCCGCGTGGACGCATGAATTGTGCGATGAATGTCGGGACGCCAGAAACGTGCCTCTCTCCTAATCGCGCAGCAGTCGGCTGCGATACACCTGGATCAGGAGCTCGGCCTGTGCCCACACCCTGACTTGGGCCTCCGCGTCCTCGGCCGCGTCCACGTCCTCTAGGCCTACCCCTACCCCTCAGCATGCTGTATTACCAGTGATTTGATTTCCCAGGCAGGAAATAAATTGGCGCAAGCCTGCAGGCCAAATATAATTTTTTCCCTTTTTTTTTAAAAGGAAAGGCCCACTGCGTCTATTCAATGAATAATAAGTTTAATAACTGTGTTGTGCCCCTGCAAATGTGTCACAGAACTGCAGTGTTGCAGAGTTATTAACTACAGCAGAGCAGGGATTTCTCAGGCAGGAAAGAAAGTGGCGCAAGCCTGCTGTAAAACGTAGCTGGCTGCGTCTGATTTTTTTACATTCTCCACGCAGCACACACGTACCCAGAGCCCTTAGGACTGACAGAGGCAGGCCAAATATACTTTTTTCCCTTTTTTTTAAAAGGAAAGGCCCACTGCGTCTATTCAATGAATAATAACTGTGTTGTGCCCCTGCAAATGTGTCACAGAACTTTAGTGTTGCAGAGTTATTAACTAGAGAAGAGCAAGGAATTTCACAGGCAGGAAAGAAAGTGGCGCAAGCCTGCTGTAAAACGTAGCTGGCTGCGTCTGATTTTTTTACGTTCTCTACGCAGCACACACGTACCCAGAGCCCTTAGGAGTGTCAGAGGCAGGCCAAATATACTTTTTTCCCTTTTTTTTAAAAGGAAAGGCCCACTGCGTCTATTCAATGAATAATAACTGTGTTGTGGCCCTGCCTACACAATTCTGTCCCTGTAGTATCAATGCAGGGTGCAATGCTCTGCACAGCCGATTTTGAGAAGAAAAAAAAATATGCAACACAGCTAACAGCAGCCTGCACAGTACTCCACATGTGGCCCTAGAAAGGACCGTTGGGGTTCTTGAAGCCTACACTCACTCCTAACACTCTCCCTGCCTAACCACCACTTCTGTCCCTAATGCAGGGTGCAATGCTCTGCACAGCCGATTTTGAGGAAAAAAAAATATATCCACTGCTAACAGCAGCCTGCACACAGGTAGATGTGGCCCTAAGAAGGACCGTTGGGGTTCTTGAAGCCTACACTCACTACAAACACTCTCCCTACAGCAACTCCAATACAACTGGACTTTCCCTCAGCTAACTCACAAGGCATCTGAGGCGAGCCGCGGGAGGGGCCGATTTTTATACTCGGGTGACATCTGATCTCCCCAGCCACTCACTGCAGGGGGGTGGTATAGGGCTTGAACGTCACAGGGGGAAGTTGTAATGCCTTCCCTGTCTTTCAATTGGCCAGAAAAGCGCGCTAACGTCTCAGAGATGAAAGTGAAAGTAACCCGAACACCGCGTGGTACTCGTTACGAGTAACGAGCATCCCGAACACGCTAATATTCGCCCGAGCATCAAGCTCGGACGAGTACGTTCGCTCATCTCTAATAGAAAACATTAAAGAGGTATTCCCATCACAAGTTACCCAATATACACTATTTCCTATTTATGAGACTCCAACTGCTTCAGCTCCCACCGATCCCAAGATTACAGCCTCAGCGCTTCCAAAAAAAAAAAAAAAAAATAGGTAGCAGAGGACGTACATGTGCGCCTCATCTCCATTCACTTCAATGGGACCACCAGAGATAGCTATATAGCTTAGTGCTGGCTATCTTTAGCGGTCCGAATGAAGTGAATGTAATGGAAGCACGCATGCCATCTCAAGATCAGTGGGGTCCCAGCCATCTGACTTCCACTAATCAGAAAGTTATCCCATATTGTGTGGATAGGGAATCATGTGCTGTGAGGGGAATAGCCCTTTATAGGTCCTCCCATATAAATTTGGCATTGCAATAATTGTATCCTTTTTTTTGTTACTACTTTTCCACAATGAAATTACTTTAAAAAATAGAAATGTATTGGCATGGAGGACAGCATCACAAGACCAAGAACATTCCCAAGTCTGCTGTTTACAATGAGCTAGTGCCATCCACAATACTTGGGCTGTGGGTTGTACTGATTGGTTCATCTTTAGACCATGCCCCCACATCACTCCCTATTTTGGGGACCAATAACCTTCCCAATCATGAGACACCTACACAATAGTGATTTACCTTCCGAACCTCAATATAGAAAACTGGACATTCAGGACAAACCACAATGAAGTATAAATATTTTGGGGTCCAATGCACACATGTGCAAACAACTGACATCATACATGTGTGGCCGCAGGCCAGTCTGCCGCAGGACTACAAAATGCTGCAATGCATGCGTGTGCCATGTACTTTATGTGCACCACATGGTATACAGCATGAATGGCAGTGCATGCCTGCTGGCACACAGGACTGATGTATCAAAAAATGTCAAAGCCCATTTAGATGTAACGGATGGCACACATCACTGAATCATATCATGGCCGAACAATATAGTTAAAGGGGTTGTCCCGCGGCAGCAAGTGGGTCTATACACTTCTGTATGGCCATATTAATGCACTTTGTAATGTACATTGTGCATTAATTATGAGCCATACAGAAGTTATAAGAAGTTTTTCACTTACCTGCTCCGTTGCTAGCGTCCTCGTTTCCATGGAGCCGACTAATTTTCGCCGTCTAATGGCCAAATTAGCCGCGCTTGCGCAGTCCGGGTCTTCTTCTTTCCTCAATGGGGCTCCGTGTAGCTCCGCCCCGTCACGTGCCGATTCCAGCCAATCAGGAGGCTGGAATCGGCAATGGACCGCACAGAAGCCCTGCGGTCCACCGAGGGTGAAGATCCCGGCGGCCATCTTCACCGGGTAAGTAAGAAGTCACCGGAGCGCGGGGATTCAGGTAAGCACTCTCCGGTGTTCTTTTTTAACCCCTGCATCGGGGTTGTCTCGCGCCGAACGGGGGGGGGGGGGGGGGGTTTGAAAAAAAAACGTTTCGGCGCGGGACAACCCCTTTAATCTATACACTTAATATAATGGCAAGAATGCAGGAGTACAACATACTCAATATCAGACATAAAATAGGAATTGCTTAACATTTAAATTCAAGTCAAAAATAGATCAACTGTCACCAGCATAATACATCCTTAGGCCTGGGTCACAGGGGCGTAGGTTTCCGACATATTACGCAGCTCTGAACGCCCATGTGATACGCGGTATCTGGCAGGCAATCTATTACATTGCATTACGCAGTTTCGGTCACGTTAATGTGTCAGGATAGCAAGAGTATAAATAGGAACGCACCATGTTCTATTTTGCTTTGTATATACGCGAGATAGAGCCCATTGCTCTCTATGGGCGTGTATACACGTGCGCCCATACGCAATTACATTTGCGACGGCACGGGAAATCTAAACATAAAAAACCACAGATGGACTGCACATGACAGTGTGCATAAAGTCACTATCATGCGCAGTACAAATTCACCACCATGCGCGGCAGTGCGCAGGATCACAGCCGGCTCCACAGCTGTAAGAACGTTGTAACACAGTACAAGACCCCCGCAGCGGTTTACGCTTACGGCCGTGTGAGCCTGGCCTTAGGCCGTATGTACATGGCCATGAGAAAGTCATGCCTCGACTGGCATCACACAGGGCACCGCAGTTCTGTGTGACTTGCAGGATAATTCACACGTACGTATACTATTCTTATGCAAGACTCGAGTGGAAATAGGACATAGTGTGATTTTTCTTCTCGCAGCATTGCGGTGAGAAAAATCGGCCATATATAAACAGCCACTGCAAATAATAGAGTATTTTCGTGTGAGTTTGCTGCTTCCCACAATGCACAAAAACGGAAGACTATCAGCCGTATTGGAGCAGCCCTATTCAGGGTCACTAAATTCTAGGTATACAAGTTCATATAAGAAAACATCAGAGACCCAAATTGAAAAACACAACCACCGAGCGCCAAAGATTAAAAATAATTTATTAAATTTTCATACATTATAATAAAACTAGTAATTATTAGGAAATTATAGTACCAGTGTTTCCGGTGGCACAATGCCCACACAGCACATGACACTCCACTCTACTACATGCATCCTGATTCATACACATCACACACACAGCTGTGGTATATCCATGCAGATTTCCAGACATCACCAGCTCAGCAGACTCCTGGATACAGTGATCAGCCCCTGGTAATGTGATCCCTGACTCCCCCCACACAGGTGATCACATGACGGTGGCGTCGACATCATCACAGGTCCTGTTGGTGGCTTATTCGGTATACAGTACTTTCTACCAAACTGCACAATGGCTTCTCCCACCACAGTGACATCACCACAGGTCCTTCAGCCGACCGGATCTCTGTGGTGGCGGTAGGTCGGTGTCTTCTGTCAGGACCGCTGAGTTGTGTCTGAGATAAGAACGGCTTAGTTGCATTCTCATTTTGTTATTTTTGTCCTCCACCAGGGGTGGAGTAATGACGTCACCATGAGAAGCAACCACACACATACATACATACATATATATAACAGACAAGTGGTCAATAGTACTTTGTTTCCACTGGTAATTTGGTGCTACATGTGGAGAGGTAGACTTCCAAAGAATTTTAAGTCCAACAAAACAAAATACTGACTGAAAGATTAAATAAAATGAAAAATCCTTTACTCATTCAGGCCAGCTGGAGTGACAGATCCACTGCACTGTAAAATTTCTGTCCCAATCATCTTTTTTGGAGACTGTAAAACCACTTCCATGACCATAAAACGAAAGACTACCACATTACTACAATGACGTATCTAGCTATTGGTGTATCACGTCCATGGAGTATGTCACCTAGATGACCACCAATCCTCTTCAGCTGCCTCACGGTTTCCCCTCATAATCCAGTAAGCAACTGCAAAGATCGATCACACCCTTCGTTTTACAATTAGTAAAGTCCCCAATTGTGTATTCTCTACCAGTAACATGACCATTTTGGAGGGGTACACGGAGGCGGAAGTTTGGCAACTACATGGCAAGCAGTAGATGTACATCAGACCCTCATATATGTAGCCTGTGGAGTGATTCCTGCTATTCTGTAGGTCGGCCAATAACTGGAAGCATTAACACGAGGTGGACATTCTGGAAGGGAATCCAGCCACCACCAGGGGGTGTCGTAAAGAATACATAACAGACAGAGGAGCCATTTGTATGTCAATAAATCCAATTGAAAACTTATTGTACTTTGAGTAAGCTTACAAAGTAAAAGAAGATATAATTGTGGAACAACCCCTTTAATTTATATAAATGGCTGTTTAATTTAAGCCTATCATTTTCTAAAATTTCCTAGACCTTATGTCAGAACATTTTGAAAATGTATAATTAGTGTTGAAGTAAAACATTCTGGAAACAGCTGTATTCAGATGGCCAGATAATACCAGCTATCAATGTAAAAATCTGACAGCAAAGGGTGTTGAAGGGTATTAGAGAGAACCTCTAATCTAGTCTATCTTTAGATCAATAGGAAATGTATGAAACGCTTTGCCATCCTCGGCTTTAGCCCTGCCAGGTAATGAAGCAAGACGTTTTCTGATTCCCTATATTCCATGCAGAGAGTTTAACATGACTTATTAGGTAGATAATCAGAAATGTCTAAACCAGCTTTTTAGAATTAGAGCAGAGGAATAGCGTTTTCATGGTACAACAGTTCACGGAAATTTAGCCCAAACTTGCAAAGGGAGTTAGAGGAGCAATAGGACTTGTTATTAGGCGTAGCCTGTGGAGAAGTCACCATGACAGACACCATTATTTGCAAGTGGTGCGTTGCCACAGTTTTACATCTCACTTCGGTGTATTTGCAGCACAAGTGAGAAATATGTCATCGGTGCTAATACAGTCGGCACATGACCTTTCCGGCGGCATGCATAAAGTTTCATCATGAACTTTATTAGGATGCCTAATGATTTTCTGTCCATGCACTATTGATTTCCTTCCGCATAGCCATTTGTTTACAGAGCCTGCACTGGCTCGCTCGTCTCACACATCTCTAGAATCCCAGGAGTCAAGCCTTTCTCCGCTTATAAAATTGGTGTCTTTTTGTTACTCTGATCTTGACGACAAGAATCATTTTTTGCAGCTAGTGATCACAAAACTTAATGGGGATGTCCGAGTTGTATCATCTCGATCCGAGTTCTGTCATTGGCGCCTGCGATGTCCTGTAAACCCAGCCGGCAGCAGAGACCGTCGTGGGACACAGCGGAGAGAGAAGAGTATGTGACTCGGACAACCGCTTCAAGTACATTGCTACAAAGGGGATCCAAATGTGACAATCTAAATGTGACCCTGACATTTTAAACTCAATGACAATTCCTTCTGCACTTCAAGCTTGTGAGGGTTGTAGCTGCTAGTTGTTGTGCGCACTTGACCTTAAATGCTTCAGCCCTATCAATCAGTATCCTAATGGCTGCTAACTATAGGGACTTCTCCGCTTTAGGACTCATTCACACTCCCTAATTGTTTTTAACCTTCAAATCCGCAGTGAGCCCGCAAATGTATCTGCGGATGCACTGCGGATTGCAAACTCCCATAGAGATGAATGGAGCATACCCATGCGTAATCGGCAGTAAAATGGAGAATGCTGCGATTTACTATCCGCGCATGGCAAATCAAATCAAAACAAATCCCAGGTGTTAAATGAAGTGCGTAAGCCGAATGCTTCCCTATTTGCGGCTTGATTTGTGGATCCCACACGCAGACTCCGCAAATTGAATCCGCCCATGGACATTGGGCCTTAGGGTGGCTGCAAACAACTGGATTTGAATTGCGGAATCCATATTAGTCATGCACGGATGGTCCGTGACATTCCGCATCCATCACAAAAATAGAACATTCGCATGTCCGCTCACACGAGTGGACAATGATTGCAATTTCTGCTTGCAGAAATTAAATCGCAGCATGTTCTATTTTTGTCTGGATTTCGCACAGACAGTTTCCATCGAAGTCATTGGAAGTCATCCGACGGGCGACCCATCCGTAATTGACCGGCATCATCGCCTGGTGACGACGTGCGCAAAACAGGTTTTAGAAAAAAAAAATCTGTACTGCGCATGTCCGACGGCGGCTTGCTGTAGCTATCCGCAATACATATTAAAACAGGTACGTGCGGATGCTGGCCGGACACAGGGACGGCTCCTGCATGAGGAATTTGACCCGTTTGTGTGCAGTCGGCCTTAAGCGCGGAGACCTCTGCATCTCTTAAGATCTTCAAGCCAAACAAATGATACTGCAACGCTCATATGCCTTCAAACAAAACAGAAATCCTGAAATATCTGAAGGAAAACCTGGTTTCTTGTGACAGATGTTACATCTTATTAGCATGGAAAGCTGGAGAAATGTAAGTCGCTTTCATATTGCAGTTGATCATCTGGTCTACTGAAGATCATCTGCTGCATCACATCCCAACATGGTCAATACCACTATAGGCTGCAGACAAAGCAGACAACGCTGCAATTAGCCGGAGGCGATGAATGATCAGGAGGACGCGCATCTGATTAGCATACTTAATAATTCATACTCCAGCACAGACATTCACCACTGTAATGATTGGAAAATAACAGACGTTCTGTGGATATCTCCATTATTTACATTGGTCAATCATAGCATTAACATCCTAATTCCTGAGCCATTTCTCGTTGCATGGTGACTTTTTTATCACCGCATTCCAAGAGCTAAAACTTTATTTTGGCGTTGATATAGCAGTATGAGGTTGATTTTTTGCAGGACAGGTAATATATTTTTTTTTTACAGTACCATACATTTTTTTTTAAATTTACAAAATGGGCAAAAGGTTTTTTTACTTTGAATGAAAATATTTTTTTTAAAATATTTACGCTTTTTAGTCTCACTAGGGAACTTGAATGTGCAATCAATTGCATGTATTGTACTTTTCACATTAACCTATTAAGCTTTGGTACAGGCAGGGTTTAATAGGAGTCAATACATGGCAGTGCTGGGAACCTTCATTTGGCCCTGGGCTGCTATGACAACCCATAAGCACCCTGCAATCTTGTCGCAAGGGAGACAGTGGGGTCCCACCCTCTAACTTCAATGCCTTGATCAATATTGACCATCTAAGTGGTTAAACGGCTGTGATTGGAGCCGTTTGCAGCACACAGCTGACACCTGTCAGGTATGTAGCAGGCATGGCTCCCAAGGCCACTCCATACACCCCAGGGAGCATATATCTATATTACACTTAAGTTCGGCACTAACAACCAATCAGTTTGAATCAGGGAGCCTAAACAACCAATCAGGTTGAATCAGACAAGCCAAACAACCAATCAGGTTGCTGGAATTGTGATTCAGAACCAATGAGGTTGATGGAATTGCTCCATAGTGCCGAACTTGAGTGTAATATAGATATATGCCCCCAGGGCAGCCGATGGTGTACATGTGTGACCTTGGATGTGCGGGAGTTAAAAAACACAAGCAGCTGTAGTGCATAATATTGATTATCTCGTGACAATAGCAACTGTCCAAGGTTTGGATAAATTGGACAGCAAGCTATCAGTTCTTGACACAAATGTGCTGGGGCAATTAAAATCAGCAAGTTCAAGGACCCAAGAAACCCTGATAAAGGCCAAATTATGATGTCAGAACATCTACACAACACCATGACATGTGAGGTGTTCCTGATGTGGAATGGTTGGCATCTACCAAAAAGACTGTCCAGAAAGAGGACAATTTGTGAAATGGCAACATGGTTTTGGGTGCCCAAGGCTCAATAATGCAGTGTAGGCTAGCCCGTCTGGTCTGACCCCACAGAACAGCTACTGTGTCACAAATTGCTAAAACAAAAGTTAATGCTGGCTTTGATAGAAAAGGGGCGAAGAGGAGGCTCTTCCATCCTCCCCTCCCCTCCCCTGCAGATGAGGACAATGTATATCGGCTCGGCGTGAAAACCGAGCCGATATATGTTCATCTGAATGCAGCCTGAGTCTGAGACATTGCACCTGCTTTAATTAAAGGGGTTGTCCCGCGAAAGCAAGTGGGGGTATACACTTCTGTATGGCCATATTAATGCACTTTGTAATGTACATCGTGCATTAATTATGAGCCATACAGAAGTTATTCACTTACCTGTTCCATTGCTAGCGTCCTCGTCTCCATGGTGCCGTCTAATCTTCAGCGTCTAATCGCCCGATTAGACACGCTTGCGCAGTCCTGTCTTCTGAATGGGGCCGCTCGTTCCAGAGAGCAGCTCCTCGTAGCTCCGCCCCGTCACGTGTGCCGATTCCAGCCAATCAGGAGGCTGGAATCGGCAATGGACCGCACAGAAGACCTGCGGTCCACCGAGGGTGAAGATCCCGGCGGCCATCTTCACAAGGTAAGTAAGAAGTCACCGGAGCGCGGGGATTCGGGTAAGTACTACCCGTTTTTTTTTTTTATCCCTGCATCGGGTTTGTCTCGCGCCGAACGGGGGGGCTATTGAAAAAAAAAAAAAACGTTTCGGCACGGGACAACCCCTTTAAGCAGTGCTGACCAGTCCAATCAGCATGTACTGTCTCAGATCACTAATGCATACTATGCACAGTGTGTATCCGGTAGTCAGAAGCGGTTCGGGCAGCTGTGTTTCTCCAGCACCGGGAGGGTCACTTTTACTCTTGCAAGATGCAAACCATTGCTACCAAATCTTACCAAAGAACATCTAGATGATCCCAAATATCTTTGGATATTCTGTTGTGGATTGACTAGTCAAAGGTTCAACTTTCTGGAAGACACGGATCGTGCTACATCTGGCGTAAAGCTAACAATCAGATCAACATACTAAGGGCTCCAATGAAAGTACATGGATTTTCGTTGATTCGTTTACATTAGTGTGTAAACACTGCCTGGATACGCGCATGAAGATAGCAGGATACTTTACCCCATATTCTTTCGTGTGGGTAGCTTATGCAATGCTGTCCATACGCAATACATTGCACAGGGGTGGCGATACATACGCAACCCCGCTATGAGACTGTGGGAATTTGAAGAAAACGTCACACTGCACATGACTGCGTGCATGAGTTAAGCTTTCATGCGCAGTACACTCGTTGCCATATGCAGCGATAGCCAAGCTCTCCGCCGGCTCACGAACTCGGACAAACACCAATAAAGGCTGTGTGAATTACGCATACGGTCGTGTGAATGAGTTCTAACAGGAAATATGGGGGTGCGGGTGTAATAGTCTGGAGCTGCTTTGCTCCTGCAGAACCTGGACAACTTGTGATTTATGGAGAATCCTGTATCCGAAGATCCTGAGAGAGCATGTCCGCCTGTCAGTCCATGACATAAGGGACAGCTGAGTTATGCAGCAAGACAATAATCCAAAGCAAACAAGAAAATCCACTTTCGAATGGCTCAGAAGAACTGAATCCCACTGAGGCGCTATGGCAAGACTTTATATGTGTAGTTTATGCTTGACAACCCTCAAAGTAGCTAAATAATTCTGCAAGAAGTGTGGAACTAAACTCCCCAACAGTGATACAAATAGACTCATTGTAAGTAATGGGAAATGTTTGGTTGTTGTTATTACAAAGGATAGCACAGCCAGTTATTAGATTTGTCACATGGACTATATAGATTTTAAAAACTTAATCTTCAACAAATGGAATGACTAGTCACTGCAGTGAACCCTCCTTAATCATAAATAGTAGATAAAACATAACTTTTATTTCTAACGTTAAAATAATTGGTGGCACCCACTAATCATAAATGGAGGAACAAACATACAATAAAGATATACATCTAGTGTCTACGGACCCCAAGATGTAAATGATAAACCCTACAAAAGATATGATCAAAACGATTGGCTATGCACCAGTACTTTGGATCATAGTCGCCAGAGAAAGAGACCGCCTGTCACTCCTGATAGGACTATGCTTACTCATGCATTTATTAGGACGGCGGTTTGTAAGGAGCCTATTACAGTGGATTTACCATAAAGATTAGACCGCTCTTGGCAAAATAGATTGATAGCATGAGGGTGCTGTCAAAGAGGCTTTACTGTCTGACTGTGAATGACAGGAGCCTCATGAATCTAAAGAGCATGGTCTATTATATATAGATTCTTAGTAGGGATGTACATCTGGACCTGAGTTATCCACACTAGAATGACCTAACCCCAGGATCACTCTGGTACTGAAGTTCTCTTATGTCTATATCTTGCACACATTGATGTTGCTGTAGTGCAATACTCTTTTCTATATATGTGCGTCTTGCCAGCTCTAGAGTGTATAAGAGCCAAGGCTTGTATCAAAAAATGGCAGTGGTTGACGCGTTTCCTCAGCTTATACCCTGTGGTTTAGCTGATTCATCAGGAAAAAAATGACTAACTATTGTGGGGTCCTGCACTGCGGCGCCGACTCCAGCCGCCCATGCACTCTTTTAATGATGGCCGTTAAGTGGCTTTACTCTACAGTGCCGTCTTTTGACAGTGCTGCATTAGAAGCCTGGCGCAGGGCTCCCGTGCCAGGGAGAGCAGGTACTCAGCTGTCAGATGACAGCCTGGCATGTGCCCAAACAGTGGGGACCAAAGAAACCTTTGAGCCCCACTGTTTAACACTTGAAACACTGTTGTCAATGCAACCACGGCATGTAAAAGGCTGACAGAGGCAGGGGCTGCATTATATTTGAAAACATGCCCTTTAGTGCCACTTTCAAGCATACAAACCAAATAAGGGCAGACTTCAAATAAGCAGAAGAGAATAACATGCACAATATTAAAGAACTACTTTGCAAATAAATAAATATTTAACAGATAGACTTCTATGGGTTATCTTTTTCTATAGTAATAAATATTCACGCTTGCAGACAGTTGGCCGGCAGGATTTGAGAGCTGGCACTCAAAGTAATCCTAAATCTTCCTACAAAGTCAGGGCAGAGAGGTGTTTAGCACATATACCTCGGAACATCTATCTAATCACCTCTTTCCTACATGCTTCACAGGTCTGACCTAAACACTGGATGTGAAAGTAAGGAGCAAAAGCCATGCCCAACAATTAGGATGCTTTGTCCTGGACAAGTTTAAGCTTTTCATAGTTTATCATAAAATAGCTTTCTGAAGCTCAAAGCCCCTGGGGGACATTTATCAAAGCTCCTAAGCTACTAGTGTGGGAGAAAAAGGAGACAGAACTGTATTTATCAAAGAAAGGAAGACTTTTAAAAGTCATGGGTCACCAACATAAAAGGCTTTACTGATAGTAGAGTAGAAGGACAATGGCTATCGGAGAAGAGGAGTTGGCACTTAGCCCCTATAAAATGAAGTATTGCAATACCGTCTATCAATTAAAGGGGTTATCCAGACCGGATTCATTTATTTATTTATAACTAAAACCTTCGAATACAAAAAAAACTGAGTAATACTCGTCTTAGGCCAGGCTCACACAGGCGGATTTGGATTGCTGATTCTGAGATCACCGTCCACATGGGCGATCTGCAGTTAAATACAGGCACTGAAAGGTATGCATCTTTACTTTCTCGTTCACACTCGCAGATCTAAATTGCGAATTCAGTGAGCGGAAGAAAAATCGAAGCATGCTTTGTTTTAGCGTGGATTCTACGAGGACGGCCCCCATTGAAGTCAATGGATGCAAATGTTTTGTTGCCCATTAACATTGCATATGAGCGCGCGGAAATGCTCGCAACTTCAAAAGGAAAATAGATAGAAAAGCTGTGCAGTGATGATATAGTGGATAGCAAGTCGTCCATTAAAAGCAAAAGGCAATGAGCATGCAATGCAAATAGCAGAGACTGCAGCACACCTGTACGATTTATGTTGCATCGGCAATCACCGTGGCACATGTTTATATATATATATATATATATATATATATATATATATATATATATATACACATATATATATATATACACATATATATGCATACCACTCTACAGTTGTCAGTATTACTATAGATGGGATAGGCGCCACAACTGTTTAACGTGCTGAATGTTCGCTTAACGCTTTACACTATTTGCGTAGCCCATTGTCTTATATGTAAATTGCATAGACACGCTACTTAGATATCGTAGGCGCTGCAACACGCAAATTAAAGCTTGCTACATCTATAGATATACCCCACAATGCTTAAAGGCCTGTTCATACCACGCATGCTCTTGAAAAGGTTCTATTTTTTTGTGGGTTTTTTTATCTCATCGAGACTGGAAAAGTTAAAAACTTGACAGGATCCTTCTTCTGTTGCATCCTGTACAATAGGTTCTGAGTAGAGATGAGCGAACGTGTCCGTAACGGACACATCCGCACCCGGACACCGGCTTTAGCGAACACTGGAGTGTTCGCGCGTAAGTGTCCGGGTGCCGCCGGGGGGCGGGGAGATGCGCGGCGGCGCGGGCGGCAGTAGCGGGGAACAGGGGGGAGCCCTCTCTCTCTCCCTCTCCCCCCCGCTCCCCGCCGCACCCCCCCGCGCTGCCACGGCGGCCCCCGAACTTTTTCGCCCGAACACCGAGGTGTTCGCAAAGTTCGGTGTTCGGGCGAAAAAGGGGCGGGGCCGAACGTGTTCGCTCATCTCTAGTTCTGAGGTCAACAAAGCAAGACATTGTAAAAAAAAAAAAAAAAAGCCTATTTGATAATGATTTGTCATTGCACAGACTATTGCACATGTGGAAATCACTGGGCCCCATAGAAAAGTTAAGGATTGCCACACTCCCCACCCCAAAAAATATGTACACAAGTATGAGAACATACTGAAGGTTTGCTAAGGGTGTGTTGAGAAGTTCTTGGCTTTTCGACCTTCATTTGTTTTCTCAAAAATGAAAGCTATACAATTTAAGAGCTTTGTGAGCAAATTTTGGTATAATTTTGGTATAATCTTATGTTATACAGGTTTGAAGACAACAGTCTGCAGCAGATTTAACTCAGAGAGGAGAGCAGCGATGAAGGTCCTGTTTCTGAACGTGATGTCAGCCAAATACATTCACTGTGACGGTGCAAAAATTAAATGACAAGGGCTCTGGGTACTTCACAATGCAATATTGGGTTGCAAATTCAAAACCGGCCACTTCAAGGCTGGGTTCACATGGGGCGGATTTGCCTGAGCCCAGGATCAGCCAACCATGTGGGCAAGACTTGTCAAAAATCTCTTCCACATGGGGTGGCAAATCCATCACAGCAAAGCCGGCAGAAGCCGGCGCTGCGGCACAGATTCCCGGGACGTCTTTTTTTTTCTGTTGCGGCCACGCTCTCCTCTATAAGAGAGCCAGCCGCAACAGAAAAGCATGCGACAAAGCCGCTCCAAAACCCACGGCTAAGTGCAGCGAGTTTTGAAGCTGCACTTTCCCGGTGGAAATGTCGTGGTTTTTTGCTGCGGCAAAACTGAGAAATTTCTGCAGAGAAAACGAGCTGTGGAAACCCAGCCCAACAGTGATTGTTGCAGGAGACGTCTAGTGGTGTCCGTTCCAGAAACCATGGGCACCATTCTTGACACAATTCTGGAACACAGGCATTAAACATTTCCAGAGAAAGAGTTGGATCCATGTAACTCACGATCATCTGGACACGAGGGAGGTGTCTGCCAAATGGGTTTTGAAATGATTTTAAGTAGATCAAAAGCATGTCCAAGTGCAAACCTCCCAGGGAATTCTGCAGGGTTTTCATCAGGACGATGATGCTTTCCTGTCTCGAATGATTACGTATGAGACATTGATATTTATATATGATCAGAGTCAAAAAAGCAGTCAAAAGAATGGTGACACAGCGGTTCCCTGTCTCGAAAGAAGTTCAGAATGCAGAAGTCTTCCAATGTTATGTCCATCTTCTGGGCTAAAGATGACATACTGCTTGTAGACCAACTTCCAATTACGCAACACTTCTGGATAAGTTGAAAGCGGTACTAAAGTCAAAAGGCCTGGCAACTTGATATTCAACCTTCCTAGTAAACTAGGCTTTGCCCACCTGAGGTTAAGATATGCCTTACAATCTTTTGATATCCATAAACCACTGTTCCCTAAGGCGTCTTTCATTTTTTTCTCACATCCCGCGGGTACCCCTGGCGGGATATCCACATTCGACGAAGACTCATTCTTTCAGACAGCACAATCTAAGTCTGCCCACATGACACTATGGGAACTCGACCTTAAACAACAATTCAGCATGGAGGAGTGGAACTGGCCCTAGGCTGGACTAAAAAAATCTCACACGGCATTGCCCATTGGGAATCTTTACAGAAGATATTCTTACGGTGGTATCATACTCCAGCAAGGTTATCAAGAATGAATAAGGAGATTCCAGAGACTTGTTGGAGAGAGTGCGGAGCGAAGGGCACTTACTTTCACATGTGGTGGACGTGCCCGGTTATACGTACCTTTTGAACTCGGTGTTTGACTTTATTTACTCTGTGACTCGCCAGTTTGTGTCGCTGGATCCGGCACTGGCCCTCTGTTTCCTGAATACCAGTAAATTGTCCCCCTTCTATTCGGCTCTTACCTCGCACATCATTCTTGCATCACAACTAACAATCACCAGACATTGGAAATCAAAAGAAGCCCCCTCTATTCTGGAGGTGAGAGATTCAGTAAATCGGACATCCCACCTAGAGGAAGCCTACTCATGTAGATTTACCACCAAGCCCCCACAGTTGTCATTCTGAGCAACATGGTTGGACTACACGGTGGCCAATCCTCTGTGATTGGGGCTCGTGAGGACTGGGGATGTGCGCGAGGTGAGACGCAGACGGAGGAAATGGCCTGGCCCGGATCCGGACTTGTCTTTCTCCGCTAGAATCTTTTGCCAGAACTGCCCACATGATGTCCCTCCCCTCGGCTACAGTTCTTGTCATAATCTTATTGTCTTTTTTTTTCTCCCTTACCGCGAAGTCTGATCTGCTAGTAATTTGTCTACTGTCAATAGTATACTCGACATCGGAAATGTACCTCAATTTATTTACTTATTTATCTGTTTATTTGTTGTTCGCCTGTTTATTTTTCGATTATTCTTTTACTTTTGTATGTACGCAAAATTGCTAATAAAAATTCAATTATTAAAAAAAAAAAAAGCCTAGCAACTTGATCCAACATGTCCTGTTCTTACATGACAGTGCCTCGTCCCACGCAACAGACATCACCCAGAACAAACTAACTAATCTGGGCTTTGAGGCGCTGCATCATCCTCCCTATTTGCCTGATCTGGCACCCTCAAACTATCAACAGTTTTCTAATTTGAGAAAATACCTCAAGGGAACCAAATTTGCCTATATTTGACACATCTGCACAGCTGAAGCCTGGTGTGCCCCTCAACCAAAATAATTATTTCTGCATGGATTGAAGAAGTTGCAACACCACAGTCAGAAGTGCATCGACATCCAAGAGGACTATGTAGAATAACTATGAAATTGCATTGCTCTGTGTCAGTTTTTTGTGGTCAAAACCAAGGACTTATCAGCACTAGAGATGAGCAAGCGTACTCGTCCGAGCTTGATGCTCGTTCGAATATTAGGGTGTTCGAGTTGCTCGTTACTCGAGACGAGCACCACGCGATGTTCGAGTTACTTTCACTTTCATCTCTGAGACATTTGCGCGCTTTTCTTGTCAATAGAAAGACAGGGAAGGTATTACAACTTCCTCCTGTAAAGTTCCAGCCCTATACCACCCCCCTGCAGTGAGTGGCTGGGGAGATCAGATGACACCGGAGGATTAAAATCTGCCCCGCCCGCGGCTCGCCACAGATGCATGGTGACAGAGATCAGGGAAAGTGCCGTCCTGCTGTAGCTGCTATAGGGACAGTGTTAGGTGTTATTTTAGTCTTCAAGAACCCCAACGGTCCTTCTTAGGGCCACATCTGACCGTGTGCAGTACTGTTGAGGCTGCTTTCAGCAGTGTTGCACAATTTTTTTTTTTGTATATCGGGCGTGCAGACCATTGCGTCCTCAGTCTGCAGTCATTGTACAGAGTATAGGGGCAGTACTGGTGAGGCAGGGAAAGAGATATTCAGGCTATATAGGCAGTGGGCTTTTTCAAAAAAATTAGGGGAAAAATACTATCTTTGGGCTGCCTGTGACCGTCTTCAGTGTACTGCGTGTCTGCTGGGGGTAGTAGTCCTAATTAATACGCAGCTAAGCGTTACAGCAGGCTTGCGCAAAATTGTTTCCTGGCTCTGCTGTGGGAGAGGGAAACAGTAAACATAATATACGCTGCATACAGTATCTGTCTGGTGTTTCAGCTCACCATTTTAAAAAATTGAAGCAAAATACTTAAGGCCTACCACTGCCCTTTGGCCACTTGACTGCTTCTGCGCTGTGAATTCCACTAGAGGGAGTACGTAGCCGATCGCACGACCGTCCTCCGTGACGCCCCTGCTCCCTACAACTACTGGGTGTCGAAGCTGGACACGTGGCCTGAACTCGCGCTGTATGCCCTAGAGGTGCTTGCTTGTCCTGAGGCTAGCGTCTTGTCAGAGAGGGTGTTTAGTGTGGCTGGGGGAATCATCACGGATAAGCGTACCCACCTGTCAACCGACAGTGCCGACAGGCTTACACTCATAAAGATGAACAAAGCCTTGATTTCCCCAGACTTCTCTTCTCCACCAGCGGACAGCAGCGATACCTAAACAATACGTAGGCTGCACCCGCGGATGGAAGCATTGTTCTCTATCACCATAAAAAACGTGGACCTTTTAGCTTGATCAATCTGTGTATAATATTCCTCCTCCTCCTCCTGCTCCTCCTCCTGAAACCTCACGTAATCACGCCGAACGGGCAATTTTTCTTAGGCCCACAAGGCTCACTCATATAATTTTTGTAAACAATTTTTATACGTTTCAATGCTCATTAAAGCGTTGAAACTTGCACCTGAACCAATTTTTATTTTAACTGGGCTGCCTCCAGGCCTAGTTACAAATTAAGCCACATTAACCAAAGCGATTAATGGGTTTCACCTGCCCTCTTGGTTGGGCATGGGCAATTTTTCTGAGGTACATTAGTACTGTTGGTACACCAATTTTTTTGGGCCCTCGCCTACAGTGTAATCCTAGTAATTTTTATGGGCTTCGCCTGCACTCATGCTACAGCAAGGTGTGTGGGGTTGGCCTACACTTTTGCTACATAAATGTAACTGGGGCCTTGTCTATTCTGCAACTACTGAAATGTGAAAGAGACTGTTATCTCCCTAAACTGCTGCAACGGGAATGTTACTGTGGCCTGTCTTGACTGCTACTACTACTGAAATGGAACTAATACTGTGCTCCCCCTATACTGCTGCTTCGGAATTGTTACTGGGGCCTGTCTGGACTGCTACTTCTACTGAAATAGAACTAATACTGTGCTCCCCCTATACTGCTGCTAGTGATATGTTACTGGGGCCTGTCCCTAATGGTACCGCTGAAATGTTACTAATTCTGGGCTCTGCCTATACCGCTGCTAATGCTATGTCACTGGGGTGTGGAAACGGAGGCTTCCCAAAGACATGATGGTGGCGAGGCCATTTCCCACCAACGCGGTTACTGTTAAGGTGCATATAACCACGGACACGTGTAGAGGACACATAGTGCCTCAAAAACATCCCCCTCCTCCTCCAACAATGAAAACATTCTTGCCAAATACCTTTGCATTGGTCCGTCTGGTGGCAGTCCAAGAATTTCACCTTTACCGACACAACAAGAGAGCCCCCCTACCATCCCCCCGCCACGGCCCACTTAATCCTGGCCACACTCCGAAAACTAACTAAATAAAACTGCGCTACTAGGTCCGCAGTCACCACCACATTCCCACCAAAGCGGTTACTGTTAAGGTACATATTACCACTCTGACTGGGGCATGCACTGTTGGCCGAAGCACACCTGTATTGTATGTGACGTTAGCTCTGCTGAGCAGGGCACTGCAATGGGATATATTTATGTACCGCCGGTGGCTTCCTGGGACCCACCCATGCTGTCGGTCCACACGGACTTCACAATAGGGAGTTGTACCTGCATGTGTCTACTTATAAAGAACCCCAGTCTGACTGGGGCATGCAGTGTGGGCCGAAGCCCACCTGCATTAAACCTCACGTTACCTCAGCTGTGCTGGGCACTGCAATGGGATTTATTTATGTACCGCCGGTGGGTTCCAGGGAGCCACCCATGCTGTGGGTGCACACGGAATTCCCATTGCGGAGTTGTTCCTGCCTGTGACTATTTATAAAAAACCCCGGTCTGACTGGAGCATGCAGACCCCTTGACAGAATGAATAGTGTGTGGCACATGGGTTCCCCATTGCTATGCCCACGTGTGCAGCTCCTGATGGAGGTGGCACAGGATTGGATTTCTCATTGCTTCTGTACAGCATTGTGGGCTATTGCCCCGCACCTTTAAAGAGGGTCGCTGCCTGGCCCTGCCAACCCTCTGCAGTGTGTGCCTCCGGTTCCTCCTCATGGCAGACACACTTATAAATAGACATGAGGGTGGTGTGGCTATGAGGCCAGCGTGTGGCATGAGGTCAGCTGAAGGCTGCGCAGGGACACTTTGGTGTGCGCTGTGGACACTGGGTCGTGCGGGGGGGGGGGGGGGGGTGGGCAGCATGTTAACCCAGGAGAAGTGGCAGCGGAGTGTCATGCAGGCAGTGATTGTGCTTTGTTGGAGGTAGTGTGGTGCTTAGCTAAGGTATGCCTTGCTAATGAGGGTTTTTCAGAAGTAAAAATTGTTGGGAGGGGGGGGGCACTCTTGCCGCTATTGTGGCTTAATAGTGGGACCTGGGAACCTGAAATGCAGCCCAACATGTAGCCCTTCGCCTGTCCTATCCGTTCCTGTGTCGTTTCCAGCACTTTCTTGGGTTTTGCAGATTTTTACAAATGAAAACCTTAGCGAGCATCGGCGATATACAAAAATGCTTGGGTCGCCCATGGACTTCAATGGGGTTCGTTACTCGAAACGAACCCTCGAGCATCGCGAAAAGTTTGTCTCGAGTAACGAGCACCCGAGCATTTTGGTGCTCGCTCATCTCTAATCAGCAGTCCTTCATATAAGCACAAATAAAATTTTGTGGCTGGCAATAAAGAAACCTATGACCTTAATGCTACCGCCACAGGAAGCATGAAAATGTATAGTGAATCCGCTGAAAATCTGCAGAGGCAGAAATTGTACCAAAGGTTGTAGGTCTTGCAGTGAATTTCATTGCAAATATGCTGTGGATTTGCTGCAGACTTTTCACCCTTCTTACTACGAAGTGTAAAATGTGCTATGTAAATTTAGATGCCGTGGATTTAAAAACAACATGACATGGATTTCATGTGGATGTTTCTGCAGCTTGTGGAAGAGAGATCTGCGGGCTGTAGATTTCTGTACATTAATTCTCCATGAAAAATCCACAGTGGTCCCACCTCCTGGCATATTCAGAAAAGTCGGAAATGCTCCAGAAAATCTGCAGCATTTACAATACAATCACTGTGAATGGGATTCTGAGAAGAGCTCCCTATCTATTAGGCTTTCATCACATATGCAGATAGGTGATAAAAGTAAAGCATGGGTTAACCCCTTTAAGTTTGGTCTTGATCCTAGGAAGCAAAGCTGATGGAATCTGTAGAGAGAAGTAGAAAGGGCACTTAGTGGGTGGCAACAGGGATACGCATTGCCCACAGTATGGTGCAATTATCAGGTGATAGGGGCTCCAACAAGTAGTCTCAGATGTAGATTTCATGACAGAGCAGTTATCAAAATATATAGATTGGCTCTTATATCTTTGCTAGAGTTTTCCATCTTACTTGAAAGATAAAAATGATTTTTTGACTTTCCTAGAAGAAGTTAAATGGTAACCCGGATATTGGCCAGCATGTATCGATATTGCAAGCCTATACATGCGGATACCACATTCTATGGGAACAAAGGCAAATATGTGCCATTTTCTGAACAGTGCAGAGACATGTAAAAATGAAAAAATAAATACATTTATGATTTTTTTGAGTCATTAGATTTTGTTTTGACATTATTTCTTTCAAAATTAGAGATAAATGGTTTTCTGTATCGATGTAGATTTGGTTCTAGCTTATTTTGAAATGAAATTCATATTTTGTGTAGAAAATCGATGATTCATATCAAGTTCTTCTTGAGATTTGTGAAGGATATATTATTTGGTATGGGCTGGGACTGAGACAGATTGAGAAGTTTGTCTTGTACTTGAATGAGTGAGCAGGATGAAAAGGAAACTTGCTCTGAAGTTCAGTGAGGTCAAGGTGGAGTTTTTAGACAGCCTAATTTGTATAGACTGTATAATGGTGCATTCACACGGCCGATAAAATCACATGGGTTTTGTGCGTTGTGAGACGTATGAAACTTGCACAAAAATAGAAACAAATCTTTCAATGGGTCTCTTGAGATGGGCGAGACGTAAAAAAAAATAAAAAAGTCGCAGCATGGTCTATTTTCATGCAAGTCTTGCACAAGACTAGAACAAGCAGAGTGTGGTCTCCGGCACGGCACGTGGGACTGTCTGTGGCTTATTCGATGCAACTCGCGCTTGCTCGTGTGAATGTACACTGGGAGGTCATGATACGTATACCTTGTGTAAGGGCGCATGGACATGGGCGTATGCATATTTCTATCCGCGAATGCGTAGCATATTCACAGGCCACAATACGCTGTTGCCCTGCATTCTTCTGCGTACCAGCAGTCTTTTTACTCATGTGCACATGCTGCATATTAGCATGTGTAAGAACACCCTAAATTACTTTGATTTTGTGCACAAATATGCAGCGAATACGCAGGTTTCCTGTGTATTTTGTGCACATTCATTAATGGGCTTCTACTGTGTCTAATACACACTTGGATAAAGCATGGCACTGATTTTTTTCATGCAATCACATATCGCAAAAAAAAAAAAAATCAGCTGAAGTGAACGAACCATTGAAATCAGTGGGCTCTATGCACTGTGTATTACCGTGTGCTGCTCCAATACGCTCATGTGAATAAGCCCTAAGGCTCGAAAACCCATCTAGCGATGTAAAATGTCTGTTGTGTATTATTGCACCTGTTTGCCTCCCCAGCTTATTGTCACATTAAGCAAATAAAGCAATAAACTGCTGTTTAAAATCCTTTTCAGTGAGTGCCGTAGTTTTCATTTCTCTGGCTGGCAATAACAGGGACTCTGAAGTTTGGCTTTTCCAGAAGCTTGTCCTCTGATGTGGCTTGTGGTGGCTGGAGTAGGTGAGCACCGCAGGTAAGTAGGACAGATGTCTAGCGCATTCATTCCAAGGATAGCAATGGTTGCAGGACTCCTGATGAAGCATACTCTCTAACAGTGCAGGGTGGCTGGCTGTGAGATAGAGCTATGGCTTCTCTGATGCTGCACGGAGTCATCGGTGGTCCTGAGTTCGCTATTAGTAGCTCTTACTTTCATTGCACGTCGGCTATACATACATCCCCTGAATAACCATTTTATGTGCTTGAGAAAGGAGGTTTATATTCCTCCGTTACGCATTGCACCCCTACAATCGGTAACCCCCATTTGTTTTATACTTTGTAATGTTTAAATATCCTCATTAATACAGGAATCCTCTATAAATTTCCACTGTGGATTTGGACCTCTGAAAGTCACCACCGAGGCATTTTGCAGAACACGATAATGGGGTGTTCTAATCGGAGACCCCTCCAGTAAAAGAAGTTTTATACTCTATTTTATATGGCTATAACTAGAGATGAGCGAGCATACTCGATAAGGCAAACTACTCAATCGAGTAGTGCCTTATTTGAGTACCTGCCCGCTCGTCTCTAAAGATTCGGGTGCTGGCAGGGGGCGGGAAGCGGCGGTGGAGAGTGAGGAGGAACGGAGGGTAGAGCTCTCTCTCCTTCTCTTCCCCCCCTGCTCACCGCCGCAACTCACCTGTCACCCGCACCGGCAGCCGAATCTTTAGAGACGAGCGGGCAGGTACTCGACTAAGGCACTACTCGCTCGAGTAGTTTGCCTTATCAAGTATGCTCGCTCATCTCTAGCTATAACCCATTTTAACCTTCACACTTCTAGCATAACGAGGAGGCTTGGGAAGAGTTGTTGGCATGGGTCAATAGTGAACACAGACCTCAATGAGGTTTAAGACAATGTCATATTACTAATGCGGCTCTTTGGCTTTGAGCAATACCGCATGGAGGGAGGGGGCTTAGTAAGGCAGTAAGCATCCAGTTGTGAGCTTTACTTGAAACCTGTAAAACCTACATTTATACTTCACTATTCAGACTTTAAAAAAAAAAATTTTTAAGCATTTTTTTTCTAACGTGTAAGGGTATTTTTAAAATGTATTTAAAAAAAGAGCCAAAACAATACTGAGACAAAAAGTAATGAAATAGTACCAACTCTTAAATGAAATAAATGAAACACATTGAACAAAAAAAAGTATAAAGCAGTGATTAAATCTTTCATATCGAGAACCAAAATACGTTACAACTTTTTGTACGGCACCAAATTATTTCCACTTGAAAAGTTAGTTCTACATAGCTAGTCAAAACGGAATCAGTCTAAACCAGACGAGATAAGAATCTACAACTTCACCAATGTATGTCCTTAGAAAAAGCTGTTTAAAGCACTAGAAAGATAAGAATGTGGATGAAGAAAAATGTTCTTGCTACTTGATACTGCGGCAGAAAAGTCTTTTGAAAACATATAAAATTAAAAAGGAGTACACGAGAGAGATAGAAATCATGTGAAATTCAGGAATACTGAGGTCACTACATCTCACATTGTTATCAGATTTAAGGCTGCCCATATACGCACACAGAAATCAGAACGTTTGTTGAATCAAGGCCACATCTTTACAACTTTGACCTACTTAAGAAAATCTGTATCTGACTTGCTCTGCCAATCACTATTTTATCATCAATTATAGTGTGCATATATCGAAAAGATGAGGAATAGGAGGATTTATTTGGTTAAGAAAAAAAAGTGGAAACCAATTCTTAGCACAGGAATTGCTGCTATCCTAACAAAATATTCGAATGCGTGAAAAGTAAACTTCGATCAACTTTCCAGATTATGAATTTGCAGCCTAAGGGCTCAGTCACACGGGGGCTGCACGATAAGACGGCCGCACCGGGTGCAGACGTCTCTCTGCACGACCGGCTCCATTGCGGGTCGCATGCACAGGAAGAAATCACAGAATGCTCCATTTTCCTGTGGGTCTTGTAAGGAGAATTTATGTGTTTATCAAAGAGAAGACGATCCCAGATCTCGTGCAGAAGTCTGGGCCCAGGAGAAATACAAATCACACCAGCCTGTGCGGTATCAGATGATTTCTAATTTATTCTAAGGTGTTCGAAGCTTATGTACCATAAATGACATCACAGCAAAAGTATATACCTCCAAGATTAATAAGAATACATGATAGGCTAAAACAAAAATGATTAACATAAGTTACACCTCTTAAGGTGTAACTATAACATACAATAAAACCATTATGAATTCAGGGAAAAGGAATGCAAGAGATATCTAGACGTCTATCCTATTTCCTGTGGGCCCCATCTATAAACATGCATACATGGGTGGTCTAGCAGACTTATCTCGTCTGTCTCATCAGAAAACATGCACTGCTATAGAAGGGTTTCCTTTAACCCCTTCACCACTTTATACTTGTACCATGCTATATATTTCTAGTCTACAATGCAATAAAAGAACAATTAGCTGATACATTGATCTACAATTTTCTTAACAGGTCTCCCTTACGGATGGCTCCTGCAGCTTCCATTGTAGCATATGGAGGCCATCCGTATCCGCGGCGCAGCCGCAGCTGTTTTTGTCGTGTGCCGCGAATACGTGGGAGAGCAGGGGATTTAAAAAGAAAATGGTGTGCATGGCGCATGTACGTAGCATGCTGCCGGCGTGCCGAGCACATCTCCCAGCCGGAAAAAAGAAGATCCGGCCTGCACTGAGGAAAACCCCGCAGAATGCAGAGAGCTAAGTATAATGTATTTTCCCTCTCCATGGCAGCGGGCACACACAGATTCCACTGCGGGATTCAGCAGTGAAATCTGTGTGTGCAAGTCGACATGAGGCCTTAGACAGCAAACACCCACCCCGTATAGTGTGGGTACTCCATACAAATCCTACACATCTCTAATATACATGCATGTTGGAAGTCACTAAGGCGTTAACGGTATGAAGATACTGCGACAATCATTGCTTTATCTGTTTTTTGTGCTGAATTCTCTAAGACAAATTACAGTGCTTCCCCTAAAATAAGACACTGCCTTATATTAATTTTTGGCCACCAAAAGAGGCGCTAGGGCTTATTTTCAGGAAATGTGTTATTTGACTTACCTAGCAGGCTTGGTCCAGGTCCCTCCCGCTGCTCCAGGTTCATGCAGTCCTGGGCCACCCACACATGATCACTTTCTAGCTACAGGATTCATAAATCTTGAAGCGATGGCTGTGATTGGTTGTCTGAGTGCTGCATTGACTGGCTGAGCCGTAGCGCTTGAAAAACCAATCACAGCCATCAGGTTGTGGAAGCGGCTCAGCCAATTCATAAATCCCGCCTGCACAACATGATGGCTGTGATTTGTTCTCCGCTTCTCAGCCAATCAATGCAGGCCTCGATAAACCATTCACAGCCATCGCTTTGTGTAGGTGGGATTTATGAATCCCATAACCAGGAAGTGATCTTGTGAGGGCAGAATAAGACTGCAGGAACCATGCCAGGATTCTGGAGTGCGGCAGGAGGGACCTGGACTGAGCCTGCTAGGTAATGTATTCCTATTTTTTTTTTATCTAACGAGGGCTTATAATAATAAATAATCAACTTTATTTGTATAGCGCCAACATATTCCACAGCGCTTACATAGACAGAGGGAATACAGAAAGACAAAAAAAATACAAAAATTACAGAACCATGGTTACATGTAGTAATCAGTTGATGGAAATAACAGGGGTGAGGGTCCTGCTCCAATGAGCTTACATACTACAGATAATGGGGTGATACAGAAGGTAAAAGGCTGAAGATGTGCACTGTATGGCGAGGTGGAGAGCGAGGGATTCTATACACATAGACAATGGTCAGACATTTGGCTGTGTGGCGGCAGAATCGGTATGACTGCAGGAGTGGTTTATGATGGCTAGCAGGGATTGCAGTCAGTAGGTCAGGGAGCATGTTATCAGGCGCAGTACAGAGGGGTTTGTTTAGGGAATGCGGTATGCCTCCCTGAAGAGGTGCGTTTTTAGAGCACGCCTGAAGTTCTGCGAGTCCTGGATTGCTCGGGTAGCCTTTGGTAGTCCGTTCCAGAGGACAGATGCTGCTTTGGAGAAGTCTCGGAGGCATGAATGAGAGGTTAGAATTAAAGGGGTGCTCAGTCTGGTATCGTTAGCAGAGTGAAGAGCCCGGGCTCGGTGATGGATTGAGATGAGGGAGGCAATATAGGAGGGCGCTGCGCTGTGGAGAGCTTTGTGGATGAAGGTAGCGAGTTTAAATTGAATTCTGTATTTAACGGACAGCCACTGCAGTGACTGGCACAGGGCAGAGGCGTCCGAGTAGCGGCTGCACAGGAAGATGAGCCTGGCTGCGGCATTCAGGATGGATTGGAGAGGGGAGGGTCTGGTGCAGGGGAGGCCGATCAGCAACGAGTTGCAATAATCGAGCCGAGAGTAGATGAGGGCAGCAGTCAGCGTTTTTAGCGTGTCAAGCTTCCCTGAAAACTCTGAAAAATCAGGCTAGGGCTTACTTTTTGGGTAGGTCCTATTTTTTAGGAAACAGGGTATGTAAATTTAATTAAACAGATTATCAGCTGACTGCATTATAAGCCTACTACTAGTTGAAAGAGAAAACAAAAGGGCAAAGCTTCAGCAAATAGTTCATAACCTTGTGAGTCCATGTCAAGGAAATAATGAGCTATTGTTCGAAATCTAAAAAGTTACATAATTATCAATACAACATCAATCTGTTTTCAAAAAAGAGCACCATCATCTATTGACCAATTCATAATTTGTTTTCCTATATTTTTTTACAAACAGTGTAAGAAATGCTTACATTACATCTAACGTATTACATAATTAAACATTCTCCGACTGATTTCAAGAGAAGAAAAGAGCACTGTGGAAAAGCATACAACTTACAAAAATGTTCGACAGGAGCTCCAACAAGAGATTAACATCAAGTTACATCATTTTTTCCCCTTCCTTTTCTGAAAGCAATTCATCTTAAATCATCAGGTTGGGAGTTGCGGCTTAATTTGCCTGGAATAGCACTATAGAAGGAATTCCCAACCTGCTTACCACAGAGAACTCTGAGAAAATGGGGCAGATTGATGAAACTGCCTGAGGCCCAATGTCCACAGGCGGATTTGATTTGCAGAATCTGCGCGGAAGATCCGCAATTCAAAGTGCCCATAGAGAAGCATTGGCATCCGCAACTGAATTTAAGAATGTGGATTTGATTTGCAGACCGTTTGGTGTGGAAGACAAATCGCGGCATGCTCCATTTCAGTGCGGATTCCGTGCGGACGGGCTCAATAAATGTCAATGGATGAGGACGATCCGCAGCGCATCCGCAAATACAATTGCAAATGCATTGCGGATTTGAAGGTTAAAATCAATTAGGGAGGTGGGGAAAAGTCTGGAAGGTGGGGTTGTGAATTTTTTCCACATTGGACCTGCGTACATCCACACGGGGAAAAAAATATATATGTTGCATCCGCCGGCAAGCATTTAAAAATAAATTGCTCAGTGGCACGCAGGTCTTCCACTGCGGAAAACCATGCATGCTGTGGACATGAGCGGAAACCAATTGTGGTTTCCGCTCGCGGAGGAAAAATCGTGGCATGCTCCACTTTTGAGTAGATTCTGTGTAGATAGCTTCCATTGAAGTCAATGGAAGCTGTCTGAGGCGGGCGCCCGCCTCGGATTCAGCAATGCAAATCCGCCCGTGTGCAGGCGGCCGAACACTGAGGAGCTGGGAGGAAAGTCTACAGCAAGCAGCTAGGTCTTCAGCATAGGCAGCTACACTTTAAGGCTAAGGAGGGAGTGAAAGCGTTGTGTTGGATTATTGGATAGTGAAGAGATGAGCGATTTGTTGGTGATGTTGAAGGGCAAAGTTTTAAGTTCCGAGCATGACTTTATAGTGGAGGAAGTCTGCAGACGTTAGATTATCTTCACAGGCTTTCAGCACACCTAGAGCAGCACTGGAGAAAAGGTGTTTGAGGTATGTGCCAGGGTTGCCAAGGGAAGGGCCCAAGAGCGGTAGATGGAAGAGCATAAGGGTGTGGACCTCACACGAGGGGAATGAGAGATATTACAAATGAGATAACCTAGAATGTGCATTGTCAGAGTGAAGAACTCCTACATCTCCAACACACCTGTTCTGAGGTCTGGGGGTATGGTAAATGTGTAGTCCGTCAAAAGATAGAGCAGCAAGGGACACTGTATCAGACTATTGATTACATAGAAACAGAAAGTGGACCAGGGTTAAGAGATATTTCCCCGATCGGGGGATTTGCAGGGTCAACAGCCGTGATCAGCATTAACACTGATCGCAGCTGTTGCTGACGAGTGTAAAAAAAACAGCCGGCACCCGCACTGTATGTAGCAGGATCAGCTCTCAAACCCCCTCCATGCAAACATACTTGTCTCCTGCCCAACTGCCATATTTATCAGCCAGGACACGTAAGTCTAAATGACGCTTAAAAAGAAACTGGTGCCAGTGTTTCTGGTGGCGCATTGCGCCACTTACTAATATGAAATAATGAAATGGATTGGAGTTGGTCAAAATATTACAGCGTGCTTCACGTGATTTATGAACTCCAGCTGCTCGCTGAGGAGACATGTTGGCTTGTTTCTTTTGCATATAAGCTCCATGTGATTTACAAACTTCAGCTGGTGGCTGAGGTGAAATCGTGGCTTGTCACTGGGTCAGGTAAACTGCATTAGCTGCACAGTGGCGTTGAGCTCTCTGTGGTGACATGTTTGCACAACAGTGATGGTTTGTTGTAACACTGGACAACAGTTGACGATTAGATGAAGGCTGGACTGGTGTTGGCGGCATTAGCACTTGAGATGACATGATATTACGTTCAGGAGATGTGGAGATAGTGGTGAGGGACAGTGCTTCAATGATGTTGGTCAATATGCACTGCCAGCTATGTTTGTAGACATTTGTGAGGTGTCATTTATTGGAGTCTCCACACAGGTGTGCAGCTGTCTGACAACAAACTACAAACTGCCAAACTGAGTACTGCTGTATCCATAGAAACTGAGGCTGCGGAGATTTGTGGGTGATGTAGTCTATCTGTAATCCTTTATTCAGTGCACAGGGATGAAGGACCTGTGATGAAGTTACAGTCATGTGATCAAGGGCGGAGTTCAGAACCCCAATGACTGCTCACATGATGATAAAGTGATCACATGTAACTGACTCAGTCACTCATCACCAAGACAGGTGGTCGTTAGTAATTTGATGACCTGTACCAACTCCCTCTATCTCCCATGCCACCCTAAGAAACCATCTATATTTATAGAAGCTATGTGGTTGGATATGAAGGCAGTTGAGCAATTAGCATTTAAAAAGTATTAATACTGAGCAGGACAAGCTTTCAGGCCTCCGTATGTTATAAAATCTAATGAGGATCAAAGGGCTGGACAAGGGTTTAGAGATAGCATCAGGTTAAAAAGGAAGGGACAGGGAGACATGTATGTATATATCACCAAATTAAACTTAACAGTAATTAGAATGAAGATTCAGCACAGACAGGATTAATTGAGTTGCAATGGAAAGATGGGACTTTTTTGGCCATCATGTGAAACACTGTGTGTGCATGCAAAGACAACACTTCCCATCACCCTAAGAACACTATTCTTAAGGAGAAGCAGTTTCAGTCCAAAAGAGAATTGAGACTGGGATGGAGGTTCACCTTCCAGTAGGCTAATGACCCTATACATACTGCTAAAGTTGAACTGGAGACGTCTAATGGAAAGCAGAAATATCTAGGAATAGTCTAATCCAAGCCAAAATCTCAATCTAACTGAGAATCTGTGGCATGATTTACAGACTGCTGAACACCAACAGAACCCATCAACTGTAACCTGAAGGAGTTGGAGCAGTTTAGCCTTAAAGAATAGCAGAAATCCCTGCATCTAAATGTGATAAGCTAATAGAGATACCCCAAGAGATTTGCATCTGCAACTGCAATAAAAAAAAAGAAAATCACAGAAAGTGGCCATATGCTTACTGATATACTGATACAAGAGGACAGGCATATACACCACTTAGCCCCCAATATGCAGACAGCCAGACTGCTAAATGGAGGAGCAAGTAACACATGTGAAGGATACTAATGAGCAGCCACTCACAAATCCTCCTTATATTGAGGGGGTTGGCTACTTAGTGCTTATTTCTACACAATATTCCTAACACAGGGTGTCAGGCCACATGGTTTGTGTAGTGCACAGTGTAGGATTACAAACTATTAATGACGTCATGTTTGAAATACAACAGGTTGCCCTGCACCCCAAAGGTGAACCACACCGGCACTGGCACCCCGAGCTCCCCCAGCATTCAAAGACACACTGCACGTTCCTGATAAATGCTGATATACAAGATGTATCAGTTGATACGTTGGGCAAAATATGTGAGTTCACAACCCATCGTCAAGGGTCCTCGCTTATTTTATATTTCCCTTTCTGTGATTTTTTTTCCACTTATGTTAGTGTAGGGACTCACAATAAGTAAGGACCCTTTCTGTGATGGCTTTACAAGGAATTGATTGTCAGGGAGCAAACACTTGTCTACATTAAATAAAGTTGTTTGTGTCACAGTAAAATATTTTGCACCTTTAAAGTGGTCAGCATGTTATTTACAGCAGATAGTACAAATCCCTCCAAAATCCACTTAATTCCAGATTGCAATGTAAGAAATTAGGACCACCACAATGGTGGAGGGGGTGGGGGGTGTAAATACTGTCGCAAAGCACTGAAACATTTTAAAATCTAAAAAGCTTCTAGACTTTTTCCTATTGCAGGCTGTTGACTCTATTTCACACAATATGTGCCAAAAAAGATGCCCACATTCACCGATGCTCTGGACTTCTCGCCAGCCACTATAAGTCAAGGACTATACTTCCCTTAAGTCAAAAGCTGGTCATAGCCATCAGGTAAATGTTAGCTTTGTGATCACTTGAATGCCCAACTGTATTACAGGCTTGGTACGCACTTCCCAACAAATCAGTTGTTTGTAACCTGTTCTGGAAGAGAAATCTGTAGTAGTGGGAAGATGTATAAAAACGACAAAGGTGGGTAATAGAAAGAGATCCAAGTTACAAATGCTCCTGACATTTCGTTTGTTAACATAGAATAGTGTGCGGCACGGATGCGGTCCTTGCTGTAGTTCTTCTTTAAGAGGAATGCACAGTGTAAGGAGAAAAAAGGGAAGCAATATAGAGCAAGCAGTTGTTACTGAACTGTAACAGCCCATCTTATAATAGTCTGATTAGACAACTGAAACACAACTCATGAGATGACTTCCATAATCATTTATGTCCACCACCACTTTGTCTTCAGTTGGAGCATGTAACCTTAAAAGATACAGAAGCCAAAGACATGGATATGTATGCCAATCTGTAACAGTGCTGGCAGGGAAGCTATCTTGCTATAGCCAATTACCTGGGGGATCTGAAATTCAGTACAGGAATTTCTATGCAGTCACTGTGAGACATCATTCCACAAACACATTAGCCATTATGCAGATGTGTCAGTCCTTAGAGACGGTCACCTACAAGCGAAGCTTATGCGCTAAAAGAAGGTGAAGTGCTGAGTGCGGGGATGTAAGCATTATACTTACTTTCCCCGTCGTTCCCCCTAGTCAGCATTGAAAGCTGCCGTTCGGTGCGCTGAGCAGCGCTGCCAAGTAGTCCGCCTGTTCTAATTTTATATGTGGTCATTATATATAGAAGGTTAGCCTACATAAGTCTAAATTGTGGGATGTCATTAGAGCCCATCAGCATTGCACTTTAGATGCAGAGCAAACATTTATATATATTCTCCCACTAATCAGGTGCAAATTAATTGGAAAGAGGCAGTGTCGCAACTTGCGGATCATCTGAGAGATGTTGCAAGAAATAAAGCATATTTTTATGAAGTGGAAAATCTGATCGAAGAGCAATATAAGAGGCTTCTCTGACACTGAATAAGTTAAGGGATACAGTAGCAACACTTCATAATGAAGTTGCCTGGGGTGGATGGTCTTCCAAATAATTTTTAAAGCACTATCAAGCTTTGCTTCCACCCCTCTTGTTGGCCAGTGTTTAAGGAGTCACTGCATGAAGGCACACTTCCACCATCAATGAGAGATGCTACGACTGTCTTGATTCCTAAACTAGGAAGGGATTTGTCTCTTCCCAATTCCCATCATCCAATATCTCTGTTGACCACTGATGTTAATATCTTGGCGAAGGTACTTGCATTAGATTGAAAGAGTCATTACTAAAAGTAATCAACTGTTACTACTATCTGAATCTTTAGGCGGATCACCACGTTTGTGGGAACAGGGCTATTTCTTCAATCGTTGCTGTGGCTTTGGACAGTGTCAAGTGAAACTATTTGGGGGCTGTTCTTCATAGGATGGGTTTCAGTGAGAAATTTGTGACATGGATTAAAGTGCTCTACTAAATGCCAGGGGCAAGAGGGAGGGTAAATGGTCATATTTCTGGACGGATGGTGTTGGAGAGGGGTACAAAACAGGGTTGTCCCATGTCCCCTCTTTTTTAAATCGAGCCCCTGGCTGGTTTAATAAGGCAAACACCCAATATAGTTTGACAGCACTATGGAGAAATTGAGGAACATATCTCCCTTTATACAGATGATCTGTTGTATATGGGGCGGTATGAGTAGCTCAATGAGTCCTATTATGTCCATTTTTGGATATATTTGGTAAGATGCTAGGTCTCACTATTAATTGGCGGGAAATCTACAATTCCTCCTTTAGATCTCTTGCCAGTGAACTGTTCATTGGAACATACACAACTACAAAAAGTGATATATTCCTGAGGCTTAGAAGATACCACAAGATATTTCTGCCCATCTGCTTCCATTGGTACGAATGTTTGAGGATAAGGCCAAGATCTGGAATAGTCTCACAATATCGATAACTGTCAGGGGAAATATTACCAAAATGGTTTGCGATTGTGATTCCATCACAATATTTTCTAAGATTCCATCTGATATATAGAAGTTTATTATGGACTAAGAAATCTGTTAATTAATTTGGAGACTCTTCACAAGGATATATTGTCTGGAGGGCTGGCAATTCCAAATGCTTGGATATATTTCTGGTATCTTAGTTGCAACAACTGAAGGGGTGGAGAGAAACTTAATAAATGGAGTGTGTTCAATGACAGTTTGGTTTAAAAAAAATGACAGGTTGTAGCCCACCCCCCTCTAACCCCCCAATAACAGTATGTAAGAGGGATGAAAGAAGGAAAAAAGGGACTAGATCCGACAATTAGTTTAATAATTAACTTATGGAATACATTTAAGCAGATTTAGCAATTATTTACTATAGAAACCCTAAATTGCCAAATTATTTTTAAGTTGCGGGGATTTTCCCCATGAGAGAACAGAGAGGCAATCTTTCTGGAACAGAAACATTCTGGGGGTCTGTTTATAGTTTTGAACAAGTTCAAGAACTTTGCGATTTTCCCCATAGTTACTTTTTTCCAATGCCTTCGGGGATTCCAAAGGGATGTGATCAATACTGTCAGCACTAGCTGGACCATGTAGGGACTCAAAAGGGAAATTGTAACATCCACTTGCCCATTTATCCATTGAATTCCATGAAGAACAACAAGGAAATGCCATAATGCAGAGCTTACAGAAAATATTCTCCAGAATCTTCAGATTATGTGGACTGTAAGACAGACATGTCTGGATAAACCATTTATTTTGTCTAGCATATTTTAATTCAACACCGACAGTGAGAGTGTTATCTTTATACTATAAATACCTTTATATTTACTACATTGGCAATGTGACGATGCCGATTCTGCTCTAAAAATTGTATTTTATCATTGTTCTTATTTACAACAGAAGTGTAATCTTCACTGCCTGAATGCGAAGAACAGCGCTGCAGCAGCAGCAGCAAGAACCTGGTGACCTATTCCAGGTGGGTGAGCATCGCCTCCATCAGGAGCTAAAGCGTAACATAACCTTGTAAGGTTAAAGATAAAGAGTAATGAATACTCCAGGGGATCATCCAGTTTGTAGAAAGCTAGTTACAATGAGATTCTGACAACGGCATGCGAGATCCACCCGATACCATAGATGGACAGCAAAAGTCAATTAATCATGTACTTTTATACATTAATCGAAATGCTCGTGTGATAAAAATCACAATCTCCGCTCCTTAACTATTGTCTAACTATAAGCTCTGTCAGGTCAAAACACAGATACGATCCAATGAAGAAACGGCAAAGAGATGCCAGGAACATATAAGAAAAGCTGCACTGCTGGGGAAGGTTAAAATGCTAGAAGTGGAAGTGGGATCAGAAAACAGGAGGCAAAATCCCCTATAGCGCAAATACCAGCGTGCAGCTCACACATACTCATGCCTTAACATGGTCTTTTATTGACTAACATTTTCCCTTTAATTAAGTCTCATTATTATTTGTGAAACAGTGCCATCTTTTGGCTCTGACCCTGGACCACAACAAAACTGCAGCTTCATTGCTTCTGAAGTTGTTGTGTCAAGAACAAACAAGGCGGCGGGTACCAGATCAGTGCAATCCACAGCGTACATGTCACCAAAAGACAACTAAAACGCACTGAGAGAATCAAGACAAGCAATGCATTGAAGACCAAAATATTTTTAGTAACATTTCCGTTTATCATATACGTCATTATAGGCGAAAAATAAAAAAATAGTAACCACCATCAGCATTTGTAATATTCACATTACTTCACGGATTAGTCACTAAGCCGAAGAGGTCCACTTACACTAGAGAGACGATGTCCCCTCGCTGAACTTCATAACTCTGAACGCTCCATCGGCTTAAGAGTACTACATCTGATACATATCTCTCGTCTGGATTCAAAGAGGGCTGCAAACGGGAAAAAAAGACAGATGTAAAAAATATTTCCCTCAAGTATTTTCTCTCTCTTCTAATCTATTTTAGACATGTAAGATGGAAGAACAAGTATACTGTATGTTGCTGAGAAGGAGCATCACTAAGTGTAAAAAGTACATTGCTTTCAATACAGAGTATACAGCAGGGACTGTAAACCTTCAGGATAAAAGCAGTCATTTCAGTCAAAGCAAGAGGCGAGGAAAACAAATGGATACATATTTTAGCTAACTTTCAATTCAGACCTCTATAAAAATGTGCTAAATGGGAGATATGCATCCTATAGAACTTAGGATTCATTTTTACTCAGTGTGTAATAGAAGAACTGGACTGTGGAACTACAACATTTAGATGACTACCTAAAGCCGGCTAGATGTTTGTGGGACACCTAAAGCCGGCTAGATGTTTGTGAGAGACCTAAAGCCGGCTAGATGTTTGTGGGAGACCTAAAGCCGGCTAGATGTTTGTGGGACCCCTAAAGCCGGCTAGATGTTTGTGGGACCCCTAAAGCCGGCTAGATGTTTGTGGGACCCCTAAAGCCGGCTAGATGTTTGTGGGACCCCTAAAGCCGGCTAGATGTTTGTGGGACCCCTAAAGCCGGCTAGATGTTTGTGGGACCCCTAAAGCCGGCTAGATGTTTGTGGGACCCCTAAAGCCGGCTAGATGTTTGTGGGACCCTTAAAGCCGGCTAGATGTTTGTGGGACCCTTAAAGCCGGCTAGATGTTTGTGGGACCCTTAAAGCCGGCTAGATGTTTGTGGGACCCTTAAACCGGCTAGATGTTTTTTGGGACACCTAAAGCCGGCTAGATGTTTGTGGGACCCTTAAACCGGCTGGATGTTTGTGGGACCCTTAAACCGGCTAGATGTTTGTGGGACCCTAAAGCCGGCTAGATGTTTGTGGGACCCTAAAGCCGGCTAGATGTTTGTGGGACACCTAAAGCCGGCTAGATGCTTGTGGGACACCTAAAGCCGGCTAGATGCTTGTGGGACACCTAAAGCCAGCTAGATGCTTGTGGGACACCTAAAGCCAGCTAGATGCTAGTGGGACACCTAAAGCCAGCTAGATGCTTGTGGGACACCTAAAGCCAGCTAGATGCTTGTGGGACACCTAAAGCCAGCTAGATGCTTGTGGGACACCTAAAGCCAGCTAGATGCTTGTGGGACACCTAAAGCCAGCTAGATGCTTGTGGGACACCTAAAGCCAGCTAGATGTTTGTGGGACACCTAAATCTAGCTAGATGTTTGTGGGACACCTAAAGCCAGCTAGATATTTACGGGAATGAAGGAAACAAATATGAAACTTGCATCCCCGAACTCAGCAGGTCGGGTAATTTCAGCCCATTAGCCTAGTTTATAGGGCTAAAAGTATGTGACAGATTATCCAAATAAGAGTAACACACACAGTGCGGATTTAACATCTACAACATGTCCATTATTGCTGCAGATTCTTCATAGAAAAGTCATGGTTTACATCCAGTGAATTAATGAGCCTGTAGATCCAGCGGACAGATCTAAATGTTAGCTGCACTTTTCTGAAAAATTTGCATCAGATTTGCCTAATGCAAAATTCGTGCTAGGTCTTACAGTGTGATTTGTAATGTACATGCATTAATTCACATCGTTCAACTCTAGTAGCAGGGTCTGTACAATTTTTTTAAATGTTGTATACTTCAAGGGAACCAGTTATCGTATATGAGCACCATCAACTTGTTATGGGGCTGATAGGGCAGGTTCCCAAAAGCAAGGTATTTTTTATACTTACCTGCCTGGTAACACCTACCCCAAAAGTCCACAAGCGGACCATGCAGAGTGTGAACAGTGTCATCGGACTGAAAGCTGAAGGCGGTGTGCGCACGCTCCCATAGAGCTAGATGGAAGCAAACGCACATAGCCTTCAGCTTTCAATCCACTCTGAATGCATACGACAATGACATGGTCAGAGTCACTGCGTCCATCTCGAATAGCTCATGAGCATCAACCAAATCAACAAAATTGACATTTATTGTAAATATTACACTTCAGTATAACGGTTGATGCCATTTTACTTCTTATGCTAAAATAAACGTTGGGTGCCTTGTTAGTAATATTATTTAGCGGACATCTCAAGGGATAGGATGCATGCTTCAGATTGAGAATAGAAGCGACATTTGTAATATCAGGTTCCTTCTATTTCAGCATAGAAATGAACGCAGCTCTTCTACTTCTTTGCTCCCTGCTGTTTAGCGGATGACATGGATTTGCAGGGAAACATACACAATTCCTAGAACAAGGCAATGAAGTCAGCACACACCGTAAGCAGCGACATGTTTTAACTGCATATACCACGTTTTAAGATCTGCAAGAAGCATCCGTGGACACGAATATAGTAAGAGCTTATTCTAGGACTTGTGTAGTACTAGAAAGTGATGTAGTTACATATTTAAAAATGTCCTCTACTTTTTGACAGAACTTTTAATTTTAAACACAGCAAGAGGCGAGATAATGAGAGCACAACACTGCTGGCAGTCTAAGAGGTTTATTAGAAATCAAACTTTGTGGGATCACACAGAGCTAGCTTGAAGTTAAGACTATCGAGTGCCCCATGGTCATATACTACATATCAATAAAAGGCAACATGCTGGGTGTACTTCTCGCTCTCCCCTCCAACCACCATCTTTCAAGTGCTCCTCATAAATCACTCCAATATATAAGAGTGTGTTTGGAGTAATCTGCTGGGTTTGCTTCTTCTAGCGAACATAAAATTAAACGCCTTTACATGTAAGGATTCTCAGATCTCTACCAATTAACCTTTTTTTAATTCTTTCTCCGAGTTTCACAGATATAAAAAGACATCTCTTGAAAGAAAAACGATCATTTCTACGCAACGTAAAACTGGCTGAAAGTTACAAGCAACAATGTGTTTCATGGTAAAAAGTTGGGCTCTGTGTCATCACCGTTACCGGTAGTATCACCATCGTTGATAAAATTAACTTTAATGCCCCACAAGCTGCCCCAGAAAAAGCAATGAGAGCAGCACCGCCTTCTGAAGTGTCCTCTGCTCTACTAATCAAGCTGCTTCATAATCAGTCAGTCAGCTGTTCAACAATTCAATGGACAGAGTGGAGGGCACTTCCGAGAGAAGTCCTGCCCTCATGGCACTCCATGGGGTAGAACATGGGGGAATTAAAGTTTATTTTCATCACTGCTGCTGATAGCAACAACCTTCATACAGGTATGTTTTAGCCCCGCCTTGCCCCTACATCGCACTGCCAGCAGTGTTACATTGGCAATACTGCTGACAGACTCCCTTTAATGAATGCATTGTGATGTACATATATATGACGAAAGCCCTCACTCACTGACTCGCCACTAATTCTCCAACTTCCCGATGTTGTAGAAACTTAAAATTTGGCACAAGCATTGACTATGTCATAAATAGGAAAAGTTATTGGGTCGCAACTTAATTATTCAATTCTAAGCGCAAAAGAATTAGCGTCCAAATTTTACGTACGTAATGTAATTCTCTCACTTCCTGATGTCATTTTATATAAAGGAAACGTTGCATGGTTACCTCCACGCAAAAAACCACGCAAAATGGTGAACATATTTTTTTCCTCGGTATCTCTAAAGTAACCACGACTTCATAAGATTTTCCGTGTGAACACTAGATAAACACCAGTACCAAATTAACTCGGGCAAGCAGGGTATATCAGCTAGTACTACATATATGTAATCAGAAAAAATGGCATAAGAGTGTCAACAGCTGGGGTCTCAAATCTCTGATTCTATTTTTCCCCAAGGGGTTGTTTGTGGTTGATAATCCCTGTTTGTTAGTGCGAGAACACCCTAGGCTTTAAGCAGGTACATTTCAGCCCTGTTTCCCAGCGCCTTCATAGCGCTGTCTACAGTTTTGCATCAGCAAGACTGCTGACAGACTTTAAGAATTTAAAGGGGTTTTATTATTAAAACCCTGTTATGAGTGGGGTCGAGGTATGAGCCATGTATATGACTACTGCTGGGGGAGGGTGAGATGGTGAAATTCTAGATGCAATTATACTGCAGCAGGGAGAAAGGGTGAAGTTCTGCACATGATTATACAGCAGTGGAGAGAAATGCTGAAGCTCTGGATAGGATTATATACTCATTGTCAAAAAAACAAACAAATAACAAGCAAGTTAGCAGAGTCGAATGAAACTTTATTTATGGGATTGTACATTTTTGCAGAAAACTGAACACTTGAAGAGAGGCTCTATGACCCTGTTCGGCCGCCTCTAGCTTGGATGCAAAATGTGATACGGGCGGGCATAGAGGCATACAGGATCTGTATGGGATCCTGCGGCATATCCATCCACATTTGCTGTAACTGAGCCTCCAGATCACACAAACTTGCAGACTGTTGGGGTTGGTATCCCAGATCATCCGATACATGTCCTATTTGCCACAAATCTGGTGACCGGGCAGCCACAGAAGTGTGGCAATGTCATGGAGGCATTCCTGTGACACTCTTGTTGTGTGCAGCCGAGCATTATCCTGCTGGAAAATGCCTCTTGGAAGCCACCATGAGAGGAACACATGTGGCCACAGGACGTCCTGTACATATCGCTGAGCTGTCATTGTCCAGCATACCACTACTAGGGATGACCAACTTTCATTTGCGATGGCTCCCCAGACCATCATATCATCAGTGGGAACAAGTGTGCTGCTCCACAGCAAAGACAGGTTTGAGTCACTCACCTCTAGGTCTCCAGACAGGAGCACGGCCGTCAGTACCCAAACTAAACCTGTATTTGTCACTGAAGACAACCTGGTTCCACTCCATAGCAGTCCTGTTTCATTGTTCATAACATCACTGCAAACAGAGGCGACTGTAGGTGTCAATGGCAGTACACGTAATAGGCGATGTGAAACTAAATGTCTTTTATGCAAGTGCATGAAAATGGTTCTGACAGATATAGGGACCTGTAACATTGGTGACACTGGTCTGGATGGCAGACAAAACAGTTGGAGCTGCTCGTGATTATCGGACAATCCACTCTATTGGAGTTCTGTCGGGGCATCCTAAGCCTGGTCACCTTGTGTGCATACCCGTTCCAACACCTCCTAACACTCTGGTCAGAATGGCCGAGGTGGCGGGCAATTCATCGATACAAGCATCCATCTTCTCGCATTCCAATAATGTGTCTCCTCTCAAACTGTTAACTGACGGAAATCTCTTTGATTATGTCATCGAAGCGTCTGGTGGTCAACAAGCTCTACACAAGTGGAATAACAGGTCCACTATATACAAGTAGCTGTGGAGAGCCTTTCTTTAGTGTGGAACCACTTCTATGGTCTCCGGTGGCAAAATTGTTCATCTAATCAGGCCACAACTCCAATCTGCCTTAGATGTAACTGCATGTTGAGTTTTGCAGCAAAACAGCAACTTTTTCTACGTGCTTGAGTTTTTATTTATTTTTTTTTTTTTTACAAAGATTGTGTATTATTGGCAATTCACTAAGTCAATAAAAAGCTAACAAAGTTCCTCACAAACTTTCAAAAAAGTAATCCCAGGTGTCACACCACTATGTTAAAGTAAAATTCAGGCGCTAATAGCCAACAGTAACTTATGGGCATTGGAAATTACTTGTTTTTAGCCATAGTGTGTACTATGTAAAACATGTTTGGTGGGGTTCTTTTTTTCCCCAAGGATGCACCAAGGCTCAAAACTTTAACACTGATGTACATAGATAACAGTTTAAAAAAAAAGGGTTGCTATTCTTTGACAATCCCTTTTCACTAGAAGGTTCCCTTGAAGAAAAAAAAAAGCTGCCATCATTTCTCCAGAGTGAGACACGCTTTGCAGGCAATCTCCACTCCCGCTAATTGATAAGCGTACCAAATGAGGTACTCTCTTCCATTAACCCCTTGAGTGGCACGCCCGGAAATTTTCCGGGACGAGCTCCACTGCTCATAGCAACATGGCCCGGAAGATTTCTGGGCTATGTATCACTATGGGAGCTGCAGAGCACAATGCCACAAGCTGTGACAGTGTGCTCTGCCTGCACAGACCCACACAGAGCAGAGCAAGGGCTTTGAAAAACCAGCAGAAGATATTGCCGATATGCCGGCAACCTCCTGCACTGGTTTGTTTACAGGTTGCCATAGAGACCATCGGCTTGTCAGAAGCTAGCCGATGGTCTCTGTGGCAGGGAGAGCTTGGTGCTTGGCTGTCAGAGGACAGCTAGGTACTAGCTCTTACAGCAGAGATCAGAGAAAACCTCCGATCTCTGCTGTGTTAACCCTTTACATGCTGCAGTCTATGTGACTGCAGCATGTAAAGGGCTGTTACTGCAGCATGTAAAGGGCTGTCACCATCGGACCCCCGGAATGTGATCAGGGGTCCTGATGGGTCCCTGTGGAAGTCCCCTAAAAGGGACAAAAAATTAAAAGAAAAAAAAAAAAGAAAAAAAAAAGTTAAAAAATTATAAAAAAAATAATAAAAACACTTGTCTCCCTTTACTTTGTAAAAAATCAAAAATATAATTACACATGTGGTATCCGTGCGTCGTAATGACCCAGAGAAGGAAGTTAATACATTATTTAACCACTTAATGACCCCTTTTTTCTTTTTTCCCCATTTCTTTTTTTCCTCCCCCGTTTAAAAAAAAAAACAACTTGTCTCGCAAAAAACAAGGCCTTATATGGCCATGTCAATGGAAAAATGAAAAGGTTATGGCTCTTGAGACGCAACTGCAAAATTTGTTGAAATTCAATGATTAGACCATTTTAAAAAACCTGCCCTGGTGGGCACGACAGGGTGGTAGGAAACCCGCCACTCAAGGGGTTAAAGGCAGTTTCTGACTTTTTAAATAAATGTTTGCATCTCTTAAATGTCCTGCTTCTCCAGTCACAGGCCGTTCAAAGCTCACTCGATCACTGTAGTCAATCACTGCTCTCCACGGTCATAGGTGCATGAATGGCACGTCACTGCTGAGGCTAGTGATTGGCTACTGTGGTCATGTGAACACACTCAGGTAACACTACATGCATTGGACAGCCATGAGCTCTTCTAAGCAGCTGTGAGAGGATGTAAAACTAAAGAAGTTTGAAAAAGCTATGAAGTTTCCAGCTTGCAATTTTTACAGTCCAAGATGTAGAAGATCAAAATTAAATGGGGGAGATGTTGAAGTACTTGTATGAACTAGTCAAGGATGCAAGCCAACCCCCGCACGCATTAATAGCAAACCAAAAAAACCACTTCACAGGAAAGGACCTGCATAACATTTAGTTTCCATGGCAGTTGGGGTGCCTGTAATCTCTAGATGTAATAGAACCTTACCTGCAATCTCTTTACGAAAGTGAAGATCTTTAACCCTTTCCTGCAGCTGCACGTCAATGCTGACAGTTACGCCCACTAGATGGCACAGACACAGAATTTGTGCTCTTGGTTGTTTTTACCCCCCCTAGAGGTCACAGTGAATACCAACCACAGTATCTATGTTTGGAGAGGGCGCCCTCTGTCACCTCTCTACAGGCAGATTATTATTGACAGGCAACATTTTGGTACAGAGAAAAATTGCCTTATCTGAAATTTTACTTTGCTCTAGTCCGAAGGCTGCACAGAGGGCATATGTTGTCCCCTACACTCCAATGATCAATCAACAAATTAGCATAATTAATTGCAGGCTTATAAGAAGCCGCTCATACATGTAATAGATAGGCGATGGGTGCAAATATAGTTTATTGGGTGGGTTAATGTGTGCTGCCTTTAGACTTAAAGAAAGTAAAACTTCAGGTAAGACACATTTTCTCATTCCTCTTCGTCCTCAGGCAGCACAGAAGGGATTTTTATGGCAAAAAGAAGGGAAGGTATAAATATTAAGAACTGCACTTATAATGCAGAGATGAAGAGCGGCTACAATCACAAAATTCACTTCACAAAAGCCCTTGGGACTCAAATAAAGCCAAAGGGAAGGGCATAGATGATGTATTGATGAAGCAGTGCGACTCTTGGGTACTTTCTGAAGGTTGGATCTATGGGAATACGCAGATGTGTGTTGATGCCAAATGCCGTGAAGACACCTTTTAGAGGAATGTATGTGACACAAGTTAAGAAGGGGTCCATTTAGAATTTTCTCCGTAAACACTTGTTCACATAACGCAGCTGTAAAGTGAAGCACACATTGCTCTGCTTTAGGAAATGAGAAACACACAGAAGCAAACTGGCTTTTTAGACCAAGTGGAAATTGTTCTAAGGCAACTTTTATATGGAATTCTTCCTGAAGTTGTACAATTTGAAGATCTTTTTTTTTCAGTTCAACACGAAAACCTGTTAATAATGATGTGGAGAAACTCAAAAGGCGTCATTTCCTCTCAAGGCTTGAAAAACCCGTCTACCTGATGGAATTTTTTTTCTATCAACACGAATGGAATATGTTCGTTTTTGCACCCACACAGACAGACAGCAGCAGTTCCAGCTAAAAAAAAAAATTCTTAAAGATTTGAATAAAGGTTATCTTCTGAAACAGGAACATCAGAGTGTGAACTTTCCATCTCTCAGAGAAGATAATGACTCTGAGACTCTAATGGTCCTTTGGAGATGACTTGCACTGCTGAGGGACCAGCCACCTGCCACTTAAGCTGCAAGAAGAATCTTCGAGAATGTTACTTTAGTTCTATCACTTCCTGAGGAGAACACAATCTATGCAGATAGCAGAGGAGCAGTCCTCTGATAAAAGCACAACGCACTACATGTATAACCTCTAGGTTTTCTCTTTTTCCCACCAAGAGGAAAAAAGTATTCTGCTAGTCTGTAGATGAGATAAGCGGATATTGCATGAATATATGGCAAGTCACCAGGAGGTTGTTGTAGGCACATATTGCATGGTCTGTGCTAAGTGTTCGCCTTACAGATGGTCTATGCAGGGCATATTAGAAGGACTGATAATATACAAACCACATAACCACAAGAGCAGAAACTGTATAAGGGCCAATGCCTACGGCTGGATTTCTGCCGCGGCGGAAATCGGCGGCGTTGCCACGGAGCTATTAAGTTCTACTGAACCTAAAAGCTCAATGTTCATGCTGCAGAATTCCGCAGCATGAAATAAACCGTGGCATGTTCTAAATGCCGCGGGAATACGCGCATCCAGCTTCCATTGTAGTCAATGGTATCCGGCCGTCACGCTATACTTCTGCTGTGCTACAGGGGAAGTAACGTGTAAATACGCGGCCCCACCCACCGCATCATCTAACACTGTAGGCGCGTCGCGCGCTGTACTGCGCATGCGCGACAGCCCTCCAATGTGGAAGTCGTAGGAAAGTCCCGCAGCACACCTAACACATGCACTTAAGTGCAGAGGTTCCAATCTGTGTATGCCAAGCCACCTGTGGGGTCATGAACCCAACCCCAAGTAAATGCAATGGTATCCAAGGAGGCGGCAGCATCAACGGTATAGAAATGGTAAAAAAAAGGGTTGTTTTTTTATGGAGCAATAAAACCCTTTTTTTTACCATTTCTACACCATTGATGTTGCCGCCTCCTTGGATACCATAGCCCTCCAATGTGGGACATGTACGAAGGATCCGGTGCGCTAAGTATGGGTGTTTTGGGAAAGGGGGGGGGGGGGCCGTGGCAGACTCCACTGCGATATTCCACTGGTGAAGTTCATCACGGCCGTGGGCATGAGCCCTAACACCCTATGGAAAACATCTGCTACAAGGAGACTTAGTGGTTCCCATGTTCTCAGTAAGAGAAATCAAGTAATCTTGTAGATATGATACCTTTTAATGGCTAACTAAATACATAATGTAATATAACATATAACATGATGTTATAGCGAGCTTTCTGACCCCTCAAGGTCCCTGAGGAATAATGTAACAAATCTAAAGACGTATTTACTCTAACACATGATCACATGGGAGGTCACGAACATGGTGAACCTAATTTGCACTAGATAAATACCAGAGATAGAGGGTAAAAGTGCACAGACATGTTGGGATTAATAGCATTTAGATAAATACTAGAGAGGGAGGACCATAACTCTAAATAATTATTAGTCCAGTGACAAGGGATGTGAAATCTCTTCTTCAGACCTGCAAACAAGGAAGACGGAACAATACCTCTGCAGCGCCACCTATAGGATGGCAGCATTCCTTCAAATCAATGTATGAGTTTTTGCCAAGTCTGTAAAACAATGATTGGCAACAGAACCTCATCTGGGTGCTCTCCTTGGGTAGAGACAATGCCATTACCGACCCACTCACTCCCTGGAGTCTCCACCCACACATCCCCGGGACACCCATCTTGAACTCCTTCAGACCTTTCATATTCTCCACTGATGCAAGAACCCCTGGCTGACACAGTACCAATCCCCTTTTTTTGGAGATAGATGAAAAAACCTGAAAATGACCTAACATTCCTAACCAGCCTAACCAGCCAAAAACATGCAACATTAGCTAGCCCTACAATCGCTCTCTAGACTGACTGGTTGACAACAGGAAGCAATAGCTTGTAATCTTTTGTTATATTTTAACCAGACTCAAAGCCTTATAATAGGGAACAATTGCTTATTAGGCCTCATTTCAATGGGCGGTTTTTCACTGTGTAATAAGCGTGCGATGCACGGCCGCCTGATACACAGTGAATGGAGTCAATGTAAATCAATAGACTTTCTATGCACACGCAAAAAATAAATAGCAGTGTGCTCTATTTCTCGGTGTACCATGCAGCTCGAGACCTATAATTTTGTATAGGCAGTGTATGCAAATGCTGTTCATACGCAATACATTGTGTATGGACGGCGATTCATATGCAACCCCGCTATAAAACGGAGCGGCAAATTAAAATAAAAAAGTCTCACTGCGAACGCGGGCATGTGCAGTGCACTTGCTGTCCATACGCCTTCTCTGCTAGCGGAGCCAGAATTTACAAACACTAGTAAAACTCTATGGGGAGAGCTACAGGGTTTTACCAAGTACCTGTGGACAGGAGGTCTTGAACCTGTGTCCCAATCTTTATCAAGTCCAATTGGCTGCTAACAGGGAACAATAGCATCTGTGTAACCGTCTAGCCTGAATGGCTGATAACACGAGAGCACTGTATGGATGGTCTTTAAGTGTATCAGGTTTGTGATCATGTAAGCAAGTAGGGAGTTAGCAATATGTATAGACAAGGTATGCATTGCAGATGTCCGATATAGGCTGGTTTTACCCAGCCAAGAAATTCATACAAGATTTGTGCATTGTCAGAGGCACAAATCCAGCACGACTATGAACCTAATTGTTTTGAATGGAGTCATATATAGGAGCGCTGCATGTCTTATCTTTTCGCATTCCTCGGAACACACCGCCCATTGTTTTTAATGGGACAGTAAAACACATTGCATGTGCGATACAAGGTTTCCCATTGAAAACAAACACTGTCAATCCTTCAACACTGCTGAAAGCCGCACTGGAGGATTGCTACTTTACTGAAGTGACGGAAGGCGTTTTTGCCATAAAATAGTCTCGCATCGTCGTGAAAACGCACATTGACCAGCGCGATATCGGGCAGAGTTTTGTTGCCCGATATTTGTGCTTATCCATGTGTTACCCATGTGTAGTTAGCCTCAGGAGACGGTTACTCAGTGCAGAGATAGATAAACTCCATTACTGACATGGACAATGATGGTCTGGACACACCTGTACAACTGGAATTACATTACAGTATCATGATCCCATAGTGCTGCATAGTCCATGAACGGCCAAAATACATAGGTGAAGGACGCCAGACCATGCCATCCAGAATAATGCGTAACATAAGCGTGGCCCCCAGGGAGAGGTCATGATCCTGAACATAATAAACGGTGCTATGTTTTGTCTGACCACCCTCACATACAGCCTGTATAGTGGAACATGCCTGGCAAAACAAAGATCATTCTGAAGACCTTATATATGAATGACATACAAGGAATGAGATATAATACAGAGGTCATCCAATATCCTCAAAGACCACTACCTGATGCCAGTAAGGCTTGTGAAGTCTTTGATGCCAGGGTCAGCCCAAATGGCACTGAGGCTTGAAGCAGCCAGTCAATACAGAAGCTTGTAGAAGATATCATATTGTCAAAGACATCCACCATGGCAGAACTATATGCCCCAAGTCAAGCATACCGATGTAGAAAATGTTCACTTGTATGTGATAATCCTCTGCAACGAGATAACTTATTTTAAACTACTGTTCTCTTACCTTTATGGTTCTTTTAGGCTGGGTTCATACAGGGCGGATTTGCCGCAGAAATTCCGTCCGGAATTTCGCCGCAGCAAATGAGCCTGCGGCCACTAATCCCAGGTTTAGCCAGCCATGTGGACGAGATTTCTCAGCGGCTGGGGAGTGACATTTCTGTGCGGACAAATTGTGGCCGTCTGCATAGGATTGCGTTTTCTAATGCAATCCTATGGCAGCTTCCACGAGCGGAAATTCTGTGGGAAATCCCGCCACTGAATTTCCGCCCGTGTGCAGGGGGCCTATGCCAAGTAGCAAGACACTACATGAATGAATAAGTATATCTGTTTCAAACAATACAGTTCTGGCATTGTAAATTTGATGTTAATAAGGGTATATGCACATGGATAATATGTCTGTCCAATTTTCAGAAAAATTTAAAAAAACTGCAGCATGTTCTATTCTGGTTCAATTTTTGGACAAGAACTGCACATGTCAACGTGTGATCTCCTGCACATCAAACAGGTTGTCCGAGTGCTGTCTGATGAGTTGTCCCCGAAAATCTTAGGAACGACCTTTATATCGTCCATGTGTATCTGTCTCAAGAGTGACTGTGGAGAGGATTCTTGCATCCAACAAGCAGCAGTACACTGCATTGTTTTACACTATTTAGCTGTACTGTAACTAAATACAATGCAGTCGCATACAAATGAAAACCAAGAAATTTACCTGCATTGAAACACCGTCTACTGTTGCTACTGTTGCAACACGATCACGAAAGGTCACAATGACTGACGCTGCCCCAAAAAAGCCACTTATGAATGCTCGAATGTCCTTTCTTCCAAAGACCTGTGCCATCATCTAAAATGAGAAGGTATTACATGCTTATGATTTACTATTCAGAGATTTAGGACAACAAAACATTTTATTGACAGCTCATATTAGGTCACTCTCCCACATCGGTATTTTAGTCACTATTTCCCATTAGCATTTGTAAGCCAAAACCAGGCATAGAACAGAGAAAAACTATGGAGGAAAGATTAAGGGCCCTTTTACATGAAAAATCATCATTCAGTTAATAGCTGGATTGTACGAAACTGAGCGATATTCATTAAGTGTAAAGACGACCAACAGTTCGTTCGCTTATCATTCATTTCAGGCAGGCAGAAAAACCCGATGATAATCAGCCCATATAACATGCAGTCCATCTCTACGGCTGGAAGAAAGACATGCTCCACCTCCAGTCAGTCAGTGATTACTAGCCAGTATTAAGAAATTATAGTAGCAGTATTTCTAGTGATGCAATGCGCCACACAGCTGTGCTACATGGTACATCCATCCTGACCCCACACGTTACACGCACAGCTCTACTACATCCATCCTGACCCCACACGTTACACGCACAGGCTCTACTACATCCATCCTGACCCCACGTTACACGCACATGACTACATCCCTCCTGACCCCACACGTTACACGCACAGGCTCTACTACATCCCTCCTGACCCCACACGTTACACGCACAGGCTCTACTACATCCCTCCTGACCCCACACGTTACACGCACAGGCTCTACTACATCCATCCTGACCCCACACGTTACACGCACAGGCTCTACTACATCCATCCTGACCCCACACGTTACACGCACAGGCTCTACTACATCCATCCTGACCCCACACGTTACACGCACAGGCTCTACTACATCCATCCTGACCCCACACATTACACGCACAGCGCTACTACATCCATCCTGCCCCACACATTACACGCACAGTTCTACTACATCCATCCTGACCCCACACACACAGCCCTACTACATCCATCTTGATTCCCACACATTACACACACCACTGTAGTACATCCATCTTGATTCCCAAACATTACACATAAAGCACATTACACACACAGCTCTACTACATGCTACACACAGCTGTAGTACATCCATCTTGATTCCCACACAATACACACAGCTCTACTACATCCATCCTGCCCCCATACATTACACACACAGCTCTACTACACCCATCCAAACTCCACACATCACATTACACACACAGCTCTAATAACGGCACAGTTGTATTCTCATTTTGTTATTTTTGTCCTCCCCTTTTCAAGAATACTAACTGTGTTGTTCTTCTGTCAGTCAGGCTCTGTGTTTTATATATGTTGTAGGACCTTCGATTACATCACCAGGGGTGGAGTATGAAAAGCACTCACATACTAACTGACAAGTGGCCGTTAGTAGTTTGATTACGCCTATGTGAAAGCGCAAGACTGATGAACTTCTGGTTCAGTTTGCCCATTTAGTAAAGGCTGATTCCTATGAACAATGTGCAGCTGGAAATTTTGTTTTCTTTTGCACTGCTCAAAGCACTCGGAAAAAGGTTGCACCAAGCAAGAGTGGGAGAATAAGGAGGTGATGCAATTTTTCATCATAAATTGCTTAACACTGTGTAGCGCTGTGTAGACATGTGTTGTCATGCAATTTATCACAAAAATAAAATGTGGAATGTTAATGTACAAGAATATATATATTTTTTTTTATAACTTTTAGTACACATGACTACTAATAAAGCAAACAAGAAAAATTCTGTAAGAAAAAACACTGTTCATTAAGTGCAATAGTATTGATAAACCTTCCGGCCTTTCCTTGGGAATAGGTTTATCGTCATCAATTGTGACATCACTGAACCATTAACCCTGCACTGTGACATTGCCGAGTCTTATCTCTGTACTTTATCATTATGTGCATTATCCGCATACTGTGACAACACTTTGTGCCTATTATCATAATAGATACATAATCTACATTATGCCTTTAGGATTCATGTCCCATTCATCTAAACGGCTGCACGATTGCCAACGTCACCGCTAAGTTGTTAGCGCTCGAGCAGAGCATTTAGACAGGCAGATCCTCACTGGCTTCTCACTCAGTGCATCACATTCTATGTGAACCACTGAGCGTGGAGGGTTTACATTCAGGGAGAAGTCCGCAATCCAGCGATGATTTTCATGGTGGCCACCATAACATATGACAACAATTGTGCACTGCACATGACAGCGGATCTCACACGGGCCATCATGCGCACAGACTTGTTTTGTTTTTGTTAATTCCACACTCTGTCTCATAGCGGTGTTACATAATAAACATCACACATACACAATGAATTGTGTATGTACAGTGTTTAATTGTTACCATGCGGCGGCTGCCGGGGGCGCTGGTGGCTGGTCTGCAGGGTGCACGCGCTCGTGGGTCTGGGCCGCGACATGCGCGCCTGTGAGTGCAGCTTTATACACGAGCCCATGGTTATGGGATTCTGCTGGAAAGTAGTCGCCTGCCTCTCTCCGCCCCTGGGCGGAGGCTGCTGTTTAGAAGGCTGGCAGTGAGGTCCAGTGAGGACAGACTGCCTCTGTCAGTCTCCTGTTTGTAAGCTTTTGCTTTATCCGCCAGGTTATCCCATCTGCCTCGGTCTGCGTGTATTTCCTGTTGGTTGTATCATCTGCCCATCCTGTCGGTATTCTACCCTGTTCCATCTTGGTACGCCAGTCCCCCCTCTCGGTCCCTAGTGAGTGCAGGGATCGCCGCCCAGTTGCCCGCCTGGGGTTAGCCAGGAGTGGAGGCAAGTAGGCAGGGACAGGGGTTGCGGGTAAGTTCTAGGGCAACCCAGGCAAGCGTATCATTGGGTAGGATACCGTAACATAATAACTGGCCCTTAAAATTACCCTGTGTTTTTTTGTTTGCTCTCACAAGCAAGTTTTTTGTTTTTCAGCAGGCATGCAGACTATATTTCCAGATGCGGTCCAGATCCCTCAGCTCAGAGTCCCAGAAGGTGGGATTGATTATGTCCCTACTGCTAGGTGCCCCCCAGACATGGGCCTACTCCTTACCCGAGAGTTCGGCTTGCCTGCGGTCTGTTGATTCATTTTTTCATGGAACTAAGAGGTATTTTTGATGAGCCAGACCGGGCAAGGTTAGCAGTGTCTCACCTCATGGCTTTGTGTCAAGGGCAGCAGTGTGCTGAAGACTAGAGATGAGCGAGCATACTCGCCAAGGACAATTGCTTGAGCGAGCATTGTCCTTAGCAAGTACCTGCCCACTCGAAAGAAAAGGTTTGGGTGCCGGCGCAGGTGAGCGGTGAGTTGCGGGAGTGAGCAGGGGGGAGAGAGGAAGAGAGAGATCTTCCCTCCGTTCCCCCCCTGCTCTCCCCCACCGCTCCCCGCCGGCACCCGAACCTTTTCTTCCAAGCGGGCAGGTACTAGTTAAGGACAATGCTCGCCCGAGTAATTGTCCTTAGCAAGTATGCTTGCTCATCTCTACTGAAGACTATTGCTCTAAGTTTAGACAGTATGCCGGTGAAACCTCCTGGAACGAAGGTGCCCTCAAAGATGTTTTTGTTGGGTCTTTCTGATGCGGTCAAGGATCTAATTATTTCCCATCCCGCTCCCGCAACACAAATGAGGCGATGGAATTGGCAATAAAGGCTGACAGGTGACTGAGATCTAGAGAAAAGGAACATCAGGCCTGTAAAACTAGGGAGTCCTGCAGACCCGCTCCCACTTCTCCCATGCCAAATCCTAGGATCGAGCCTATGGAAGTGGACCAGCTAAGTCCCGGGGAACGGCAACGGTTCCGGATGACTCACCGTCTTTGCCTCTGCTGTGGGGAAGCCGGACATCGGGTAGCAACCTGTCCACAGAAGCAACGGCAACATCAATCTGAACCGTCGGAAAGACTACAGATCCTAGGCGATTGTCGGGAGGATCGCCTAGGATCACAGGTATTCCCTAAGTTGTTGGTGCCTTGTCAGGTTGGCTTCCGGAATTTTATTCGGTCCGGTCAAGCCTTTATTGATTTGGGTACTGCCGGCAATCTGATTAATTTAAATTTTGGCAGACCTCTGATGACCGAACTTTCCATGCTGAAGCCCCCCATACGCTTAATCAGTATTGATTCGACCCCTCTCTCCGCAGGTGTTGTCCAATGGAGGACTCCCATTCTACAGTTCACTGTGGGTGCTCTCCATTCTGAGAATCTGTCTTTCCAAGATGTGGTTGTGGTACTTGGTATGCCGTGGTTGGCACTGCACAACCCCCAATTAGATTGGTCCACCCGGGAATTGACACATTTGGGGTCGTCCTGTCATAATCACTTAACTACTATAGCCGTGTGCTCAGCAGATACCGTACTAGTCCCGGAGTATTTGTCGGATTTTGAGGACGTATTCTCCAAAAAACTGTCTGAGACTTTGTCTCCCCATAGGGAGTGGGACTGTGGTATTGATCTGATTCCCGACAGTCCCATCCCTAAGGCAGCCATTTTCATTTTGCCGGGCCGTGAGCACGAAGCCCCTAAGTCCTATATCTCAGAGTCTCTGGCCAAGCGACATATCCGGCTGTCCAGGTCCCCTGCCGGGGCAGGTCTCTTCTTTGTTAAGAAGGATGGGACATTGAGGCCTTGTGTGGATTGTCGGGCTTTGAATAAATTCACAGTGAAGAACCAGTGCTCCTTCGCCCTGATTCCGGATTTGTTGAATCAGGTGGTAGGGGCCCACTGGTTTTCCAAACAGGACTTAAGTGGGGCTCACAATTTAATTCGCATTCGAGAGGGAGATGAATGGAAGACCGCGTTCAACACCCCGTTAGGACATTTTGAATGTCTGGTCATGCCCTTCGGACTCTGTAATGCCCACGCTGTGTTCCAGGGTTTTATGAACGGTCTTCCACGACTTCCTGAGGGTATTTCTGGTCATATATCTTGATGACATTCTGGTGTATTCTCCAGGCTGGAATTCACATGTGCGGCAGCTGAGGTTGGTTCTAACCCATTTGCGTGAGTATCAACTTTTTGTTAAGTTGGAGAAATGTACATTTAGTACTAAACAAGTATTTTTCCTGGGTTATGTGGTCTCACCCACAGAGATTCGGTTGGAGTCTGATAAAGTAGCAGCAATCTCCCACTGGGTCAGACCAGACAACCTTAAGGCTCAGTGGTTTTTGGGTTTCGCAAACTTTTATCGTAAATTCATTAAGAATTACTCGGTTATCGCTCAACCCTTGACCGATCTGACTAAGAAGGGGGCTGACTTGGTAAAATGGTCGCCTGCAGCCCTAGAGGCTATCCAATGGATAGCGCCGATCGCAAACAAGTAAATAAAAGTGCAAAAAAAGTTACATATTCAGCTGCCCTGATGGATCGGATCCATCGGAGCAGCTGAAATTACTCACCCGGGTCCGGCACGCGTCTCCCCGCTCTCCCGATGCTCCGGTCCCCGTAGCCGTCCTGCTGCGCATGCGCGCCAGGCGGCATTACGTAAGTCGCATGTGCAGAAGGCCCGGCGGCGCGGGAAATTTAAAATCTCCTGGCTCCCGGCTCCTGTAGGTAGCCGGGAGGCAGGAGAGGTCAGCAGGAACCGCGATCGCCGTTATACAATGGATAACGGCGGTCGTGGAAAAGTGCAAAAAAGTTTAAAAAAAAAGAAAAGCTTCACCTCCCCTCATGGATCGGATCCATGAGGGGAGGTGAAAATACTCACCCCCCTTCCTCCATGTCCTCCGGCCGGTCTCCGGACCCCCCGCTGGCTTCTGCGATGTGCCGATGTGGCGCGCATGCGCAGAAGGCTGGCGAGCCCGGCAAATTCAAAATCTCCCTGCACCCGGCTGTCACAGTTAGCCGAGTGCAGAGAGACATGACTGGGGACCGCTGTATGCGGTTTCCAGTCATATGATCACCGTTATCCATCGGATAACGATGATCATACTAAGTTAAAAAGTAAAAAAAAAAAAGTTAAAAGTTTATAAAGTTAAAGTTTCATCTCCCCTTACGGATCATATCCGTAAGGGGGGGATGACATTACGTACCCAAGGTGCCCGGATTTGTTCCCTGATGGGATGTTCATCCGCGGACCTTACCCCAGCTTCTGCGCATGCACCCGTCAGCATGATGGCGGACGCATGCGCAAAAGTGAAATATTGCCCAAGAAATTTAAAATCTCCCTGCTGCTGGCTACCAAAGGTAGCCAAGAGCCTGGAGATGTCACAGGGAGCCGCGGTATGCGGTTACTGGTGGGTCATTCCGTGTCAGTTCAACCAACGCTCCCGGTCGACCATCTCAGATTTCAATGAAACTTTGCACAAAGATAGACCCTGACCCTAAACTAAGATAGCCAGAATATTAGGCTTCAAAGTGCTTTGGTTCACGAGCTACAGGTCTTAATCTAGGGGGTTGTCATGTGATTACAGCGGGCAACCTGAAAAAAGTGGCGATTTCAATCCATTGCCAAGCCAGTTCCAATGACTCTAGAGCAATGAAACTTCACACACTAGGAGAACTTTTGGTGCTGAATCCAGCTAAGCTACTCAGACTGCCACTCTTATCATCATTCTGCCACCATTGCATGTCAAAGTAGCTGAAAAATTCTATCGCGCAAAATAAAACTCATAATCAATGCAATCCAACTCAGCTATGAATTTATCAATGTGTACTCCATAGAAATGTTTCTCATTATTCACATTATGGACCCAAAAGGATGCATAGCTCTTAAAGGAGATGTCCCGCGCCGAAACGGGTTTTTTTTTTTTTTAACCCCCCCCCCGTTCGGCGCGAGACAACCCCGATGCAGGGGTTAAAAAAACCACCCGCACAGCGCTTACCTGAATCCCGGCGGTCCGGCGTCTTCATACTCACCTGCTGAAGATGGCCGCCGGGATCTTCTACCTTCGTGGACCGCAGCTCTTCTGTGCGGTCCACTGCCGATTCCAGCCTCCTGATTGGCTGGAATCGACACGTGACGGGGCGGAGCTACACGGAGCCGCTCTCTGGCACGAGCGGCTCCATAGAAGACTGCTGAAGACCCGGACTGCGCAAGCGCGGCTAATTTGGCCATCGGAGGCCAAAAATTAGTCGGCTCCATGGAGACGAGGACGCTAGCAACGGAGCAGGTAAGTATAAAACTTTTTATAACTTCTGTATGGCTCATAATTAATGCACAATGTATATTACAAAGTGCATTATTATGGCCATACAGAAGTGTATAGACCCACTTGCTGCCTCGGGACAACCCCTTTAAGATACAATGAGTCAAAAATGGGAAAAAACACTTTTTTGCTAATTTTTCCCTTTTTCAAAGGCAAAAATCGGAATGTACTCCATTTTTATTTTTTTTCATTTTTGTTCCATTTGGAAGAGATTTTTTTGCTCTACAAGATTCGATGTTTTTCATTTTGTTCCCAGACCTTCTAGATGGGAAAATATCAATGTCAGTGAAAGTCCTATGCACTCGCGGAGGTCAAATAATAAAATAAGTGTAAGTTTTGCATGGATGTATAATTAGTTTAGAAATCATGAGAAGGTAAATTCTTTTTGGAATGAGACAACTTTTTGTGCTCAAGAAACTTATGTGATCAAAAATTGCATGGCGAGTTCAGGTGAGCCACAAGCTTTGGCCTAAGATGGTCAGAATATCATTGAGTGTTGCATAATGCTTGTGGTATATTACAGTGATCACTGGGCTTATTTAGCACTCTATCCATATTGAATACTAAGATTATCTAAGGCTATCATTTGTGTAATAAATAACAGTCGCCGAGAGCATGGAGCAGAGACCGGTGGCCTCGTTGAGCAGTCCCCAGTCACGTGATAAAGCAGCGATCTAACATTAGGCCGGTCACACATGACCGGAGAGGAATTACGGGTTCTGCATGCGCTTGATCAGCGGTAATCCACGGATCAATCGCATGTATTGGATTACACAATTCCCCCCAATTAGTGGGTCGGAATTACGTAATCCACTCGCAGAAACAGAACACGGCATGCTATATTTTACCACGGATATCCGCGACCTAGAGCCCATTGTGCTCTATGACCGCGGATGTATACCCGCAGCCCATGTGCAAATACATTGTGAACGGGCTGCGGGTACCCGGGTCATCTCTAAGCGACGGCGTGGGAAATAAAAACAAACAACGGTGTACTGCGCATGACCGCCTGTGTGAGTAGACAGTTATGCGCAGTACATTGCGCGGCCGTACGCAGGGTCACGGCCGGCTCACAGCTGGAATCCGCTGCGGGCCTCCACAAGCGGATTCCACCTACGGCCGTGTGAGCCCGGCATTATTCAGACCGCTACCTGTAATCCGTAATTTACAAGAAGCCCCTGGAACGCTTGCCTTCATGCAGTTCCAGGAGCAGCTTGTTGAGCGCCTTCTGTGCGAGACCGCCGCACTGCAGCAAGAATACAAAGCTTCACAGAGCGCCACTTTTTACACCCCATACCTGCCGCTGAGGTTACGAAATACCCCCAAAAAGCATGAGAGGAGGGGGGATACACGTTTTTTTTGCCCCATGTATCCAACCCAACCAGCCTCCGTAATTACCCCTGTCTTCGGACATAAAACGCAGTTTATATAATTACTTTTATCTAATATTTAGGGAATGCCAAAAAAATGGGGGGTGGGGGGGATTATTTTTAGGAAGTCAATTTTTTTTCCGTATAAGTGGGCAATGGGGCCTGGAATTTATTCAGTTCTGCCCTGAAATCCAGCGGGCATTCCCTCCATTATGGGCCTAGCCATGTGTCCTGTAAGTAGATTAGGGCCACAATGGATTTGTGGGGGTTCTCTATCGTTTTGGCCGCTCAATGGCTCTACAAGTGGGCAATGGGGCCTGGAATTTATTCCGTTGTACCCTGAAATCCAACGGGTGCTCCTTCCATTATAGGCCTAGCCATGTTTTCTTTAAGTAGATTAGGGCCACAATGGGTATGTTTCTGAACACAGGACAAACGGGGGTATCCATTTTGGGGTGAACGTCTTCATTCCTATGTACACTGGACAAAAAAAACTGTTTTTAAATTGACACAATTGCCAAAAAAATGAAAATCCTAATTTTTTCCTTCTGCTTGGCTTAGATTCATTCAAAAACTGTGAAGTCAAAAAAGTCATCGTACCCCTAGATAAATTCGTTAAGGGGTCTACTTTTCAAAATGGGGTCACTTGTGGGGGTTCTCCATCGTTTTGGTCACTCAATGGCTCTACAAGTGTGCAATAGGGCCTAAATCTCCTTCAAGCAAAATTTCTGTTCCGAAAGCCACCGGTTGCTCCTTTCAATTTGGGCCCCATTGTGCATACAGACGTAAGATTAGGGCCACAATGGGTATGTTTCTGAGCACCGGAGAAACAGGGGTATCCATTCTGGGGTGCAAATCCTCATTTTCATGTGTACTATAGAAAAAATTCCTGTCTTTAAAATGACATATTTGCAAAAATATGAAATTTTAGTTTTTCTCTTGTAAATTGCATTGACTCCTAAAAAAAAACTGTGGAGTTAAAACACTCATGACCCCCCTCAGTGAATACGTTAAGGGGTGTAGTTTTTAAAATGGGGTCATTTGTGGGGGTATCATTTTGACTCCTATGAACCTTTCCAATCTTGGCTTGGTGTAGGAAAACAAAGTGTTCCTCAAAATGCTGAAAAGTAATGTTAAATTTGTACGTCTCCTAAATGGTTTAAAAAAAATGAAAGTTTTTCCAATGTGCGCCCCAAAATAAAGTAAACGGATGGAAATATATATCTTAGCAAAAATTTCTATATTATGTTCGCACATATTTGAGATATTGCAGTTGGAAATGTGAAAAAAAATGACGATTTTTTCAAAATTTTCCCAATTTTGGCGCTTTTAATAAATAAACACAAATTCTATCTGTCTTTTTTTTCCGCCTAAATGAAGTACAACATGTGGCAAAAAAACAATGTCAGAATCGCTTGGATATGCAAAACCTTTCTGGTGTTTTTCCATGCTAAATTGACACGTGTCAGATTTGCAAAATTTGGCCTGATCATTAAGGCGCAAACAGGCTTGGTCACTAAGGGATTACATTTTCTGCTCCGTCGCTTAGCAATGTTTCGTATTACCGCTGTACATACACAGTGTGATTACATATGTACAGCTTTACATGCTCACAGAAAATAGGGCTCTATCGCGCGTAATATGCGGTAAAATAGAATATGCTGCTCTTTTACGCACGTATTAGACACAATGAATATACGCAAGAGTGAATGGATCAATGAAAATCAATGCAATTTCATTGATTCCATTCACCGCATATTATGCGCGCATAGATCGCACACGTAATATGCCGTTAAATTTCACGCATGTACGCCTGCCATGTTACATGGGGAGGAACTGCTGCAGTGAGAAATTCCACAGCAAAATCTGCAGCATTTCCATAAGAGTCAAAATCTGCACCATTGATGCAAATACGGAGTCAAAAATCACCTATGCATCCACAACAGATTTAGGCAGATAGTGTTCCCCTCCCAATTTTTCGCCTGACCAGCTGCGCTCACTATAGGCCACCGGGGGCCAAGCTGCTCTGATAGCACAAAGAATTGGGAGGTGAGGAGCGCTGTATCTGACGGCTGCAGATACATGGTCGATTTTGAGTCCAAATCTGTTCCAATAGTGATTTTAATTCTGTGTTGAATGTGAAAACAGATGGAAAATCTATTGGATGGAAAACCCCACAGCAAATTCCGCATCAAAAACCCAATAAGGAACCGCACCATTTGTATGGATTTTAACTGAAAATCAGCTGTGGATCCAAAGCGGACCCCGCCTGCGCTCCCCCTCCCAATACACACCACCGCCGGTGTTCCTGTGATCCCACTTCCGCATCACATGACCAGCAGCTGTCTGCTCTGCATACAGCATCGCACAGTTATAGGAGATTAGAGGAGCGCAGCGCAGGCTAAAATCAACCGCGGAGCCGAGGGGGCATTTTATGCGGAACACTGTGCTGCAGTATTACATGTGATCTTACCCTTAAGAAGGTATCTGAGGACTGGTGCAGATCCAGGCAAGTAGATTGTTAGCCTCTTTGGTACCAGAAATCCAAGACTTCTTACAAGAATGTTTTGACAGAGGGCGCAGTCCCAGGTCTACAAGAGTGCAGAATTCAGATAGCTCTGCTTTTCATTAAATCCAGCTTTCTCAAAATCAGCAGGTCAAGAGATTTGTATAGGCCATCTCTAGACTCAGAGCGAAAGTGCTCAAGCCCTAAGCCCAGCGGGATATTTCCGTAGTGAATAACCCCCCAAACAGTTTAGGTCATTTAGGACAATGTTTGTTCTGCAGGAAAAGGACATTACAGCTTTGGACCAGCAGAGCTCATTCTACTTCAAAAGGCTGCAACTTTGGTTCCATCAGTGCTACCGGTAACCCCTTAATACTGCATGACATACATTTAAGGTCTGTGGTTTGCATGGAGGGGGATTGGGAAGGCGTGTGTGGGGGGGGGGGGAGGAATTCTGCTTCATAAAATGCGAGGGTGCCGTTCGATTACAATGGCAGCCAGCTGTCTTCTGAAAGCCCCAAGGGCTGCCATTGCAGATTGCCTATAGAGCCGTGTCTGTGGCTTGGCTTGATAGATTATACCGAAATCTGACAGGCAATATAATACAATATTAATTCGCAAGTTCATGTCCACTATGGTGACTAATTTTTTTAAAAAGTAAGTTTAAAAAAAGTTTTATTGAAAAAATAAAAAAGCTAATAAAGACACCTTTAGCCATATTTACGATAAAAAGAAAAAATCTAACTAAACTCAAACCTATCGCTGCATACATGATATAAGAATCCACCAAAGTAATGCGTTATTTACTGCACATGGTAGACATCGTCAGAAAAAAAAACACACCAAAATTGCGCCATTTTGGTCACCCCGTCTCCAAGAACAAAAAACCTAATAAGTGATAAAAAAGCCATATGTACTCCAAAATAGTATCAATAGAAACTGCAAGACATCGAGCAAAAAAACGAGCACTCGCACAACAATGTGGACCGAAAAATAAAGTTATGGCGGTAGAAAATTGCATTTTTTTTCCAGATATTCTATATTTTAAAAGTAGTACAGCAAAAAAACTATAAATTTACTTTCGGAGTAATTGTACTGACCCACAGAAAAAAGCCATCATGTAATTTTTGTTACAGTGTGTACACCGTAGAAACAACCCCCTCCAAAGATGGTGGAATTTTTTTTTTTTTTTTATTTCAATCCACTTAGAATTTACATTTTTTTCAGTACATTAAAATGGTACATTACATAGTACCAGTGAAAAATACAACTTGCTTCGCAAAAAAGCCCACAGACAGCTACATCGATCGATAAATAAAAGTATACATTTTTTTAGAAGTGGAGAGGAAAACTGAAAATGAAAGAAAGAGCCATGTCCTTAAGGGGTTAAAAACACATCAAAAGGATACTAATAGCACTTACAGAATAGGAGCTACAGTCATTTGAAGTGATCAACTCTTCTACACCTTGACCAGTAAAGGGGAAATAATTTAGGCCCCGTGCATAACTGCGTCGGGGCTTCGTTTGGTCTTTCAGTCTCTCTGCTCCAGCAGGCAGGTACATTTCAGGCAGATATGCAAATGCTTAGAGTTGTAGTGTAATTAGATGAATAGTCTTACCACCCATGGCCCATAAAAAGGCTCTAAAGGGCTTTTTACAAGCAAAGATAATCGCTTAAATGGCATAACAACCTGCTGAAGTTTTTGTGTAAAATTACACCTGCAGTTAATTGCTTTATTCATCAGTTTTCCTTTAGTTGTTTGCTCAGCTGGGCGTGTGTTTAGGTGATTGTTCTAGCATAAACACTTTGCCCAGCTGAGCAAACATCTGGCAGCACATTCCATTGTTCTCCTTGTAGCTAAGTAAACATTGTACTCATTGAATATGCAAAGTAAAACAAAAAGTCAGCCTGCATTATGCAAAAGACTGAACCAAATGCATTTAGACAGAATAAATTAATTTGGTTTCTCAGCGTCTGAATGACGAATTTTATGTGGGCTATAAATCTATCATCAAACAAAGTGCACGACTACCGCGTTTACATGTAACGATTATCACACACTTTCGGACGTTTTAATAAACTTCAAGCAAACATCGTTGCATGTAAGAAGGCCTTAGGTCGCCTGCAGACGGCCGGTTTGGATCCCGCTGAGAGAATTCTCGCAGCGGGACCCGGCCCGAGCCCCTGCAGGGACAAGCACGGCACTCTCCTCTCTCGCGGCTTCGGCTCTTTGATGTGCCGGCATGCGCAGAGTGGAGCAAGCGGCCGGGGAGTGACATTTCTGTGCGGGGCTCTGCAAGCCCCGCACAGAAATAGAGCATGCCGCAATTTGTTTTCTGCGCGTGATTTCACACAGACAAAACGGGGCAGTTTGCCTAGGATTGCGTTTTCTAACACAATCCTATGGCAGCTTCCACGGGAAATCCCGCCACGGAATTTCCGCCCATGTGCAGGGGGCCTTAAGAGGCTACTTGTGTGTAATGGACCTCTTTTTCTACTTGTGTGAAGCTTGTTGACCACTAGACACCTCCACAATACAATTAGAGAGATTTTGCCCACTTAACAGAGTTTAAGAAGGGGCACATTATTGGAATGCGAGAAGCTGGATGGTCATATCGACAAATTGCCCATCACCTGGGCTGTTCTGACCAGACTGTTAAGAGGTATTGGAACTAGTAGATGCGCAAGGCGGCCTAGCTCAGAACTCCCTCAACAGTAGGGAGGATTGTCTGATCGTCTGACAAGCACAAACAGCTCTCTTTTGTTGTCCGCCATCCAGAGACCGGTGGCACCATTATTACAGGCCCGTGTCTGTTGGAAACATTTCCAGGCACCTAACTGAAGGAAATCTGTGATCTCACAATGCCCATTATATGTGCTACTTTTGACACCCACAGTTGTCCGTTTGCAGTGGTGTCGTGAACGACGAAACTGGACTGCTACAGAGTGGAACCAGGTTGTCTTCTGTGATGAATCCAAGGTTAGTTTGGGCACTGACGAACGCAGTGTTCATGTCTGGAGACCTATGGATCAACACTTCCATTCTCCTTCTACAACATTGCCACACTTCTAAGGCCTGCCCGGTATATAGAAAATACATGGGACTATCTGATGTACCAATTTCGACAGCTTAGGAGTTTGCATGATCTAGAGACTCAGTTACAGCAAATGTGGACTGATATGCTGCATGATTCCATACAGAATCTGTATGCCTCCATGCCCGCCTGTATCACATATTGTATCCAAGTTGACTGGCGAGAAAAAAATCTTTATGCGTGCAAATTGAGAATAGAGAGGCGATCAAGTTCTTTTAGATGCTTGAAAAAGGTGTCTAGAGCGCCAAAACGCGTTGCATATTTTATTGGCTTTTGTCTGTTGTATGAAGCATTAGACTTCTGTCTGCTGCAATTTTTAAAAAATTGGATTAAAATACCCTTTATGTACAACCTATGGATTATCTAACCTTGACTAGATCTGAAAGAGCTTGATCGCCTCTCCATTCCCAATTTAAGGGCAGAAGGATTTTTTCTCGGCATACATTTTAGGACATCTCCGGGTTGCCGCTCTCCAAGTCCTTTGGATCACATGCGGGATTGAAGAAGAAATACACCTAAGCTTGCTGTGCACAGGGTGCTAGCGGTAGGCTTCTGTCTAACACAGGAGGCCCCGGTGGGCACCAGGTGAGTCCAATCTTCAGTTTTAGCCATGTCGGCTTTTTATATTCTGTATATACTTCCGTATTGCTTTAAAGGGGTTGTCTCGCGGCAAACCTCAAAATTTTACCTTACCCCATTCCCCCTGTCACCCCCCTGGCATAAAATAGCAAAGTAAAGCGTTTTTTAAGCCGCTTGCTACTTACCGATCCGACGAAATAAGGACTTTAAAAAAATCTTCTCCCAAGATGGCCGCCGGTCCTTTCCCAGGGATGCACTGCGGTTTTCTCCCATGGTGCACTGCGGGTCTTCTCCCATGGTGCACCATGGGCTCTGTGCGTTCCATTGCCGATTCCAGCCTCCTGATTGGCTGGAATCGGCACACGTGACAGGGCGGAGCTACGCGATGTTGCGTAGAAGGGGGCGGAGCCAGAACGCCGCTCGTACCTGGACCGAGCAGAAGGGGAGAAGACCACACAGCGCAAGCGCGTCTAATAAAGCAAGAAGACATCAGAATTAGACGGATCCATGGCGACGGGGACGCTAGCAACGGAGCAGGTAAGTGAATAACTTCTGTATGGCTCATATTTAATGCACGATGTACATTACAAAGTGCATTAATATGGCCATACAGAAGTGTATAACCCCACTTGCTGCCGCGAGACAACCCCTTTAAGGCGCTGTCAGATTTATACTATAAATTTTGCATACAAGCTAGAGATGGCCCAACAGGGTACTAGAGCCTCCATGCCCCCCATATCACATTTTATATCCAAGCAATAGGCGGCCCAATGGGGTACTAGAGCTTCCAGGCCCATCCGTATCACATCTTGTATCCAAGCTAGAGGAGGCATAACAGGGTACTAGAGCCTCCATGCCTGCCCATATCACATTTTGTATCCAAGCTGTAGGCAGCCCAACAGGGTACTAGAGCCTCCATGCCCCCCCCCCCCCGTATCACACCCTATATCCAATCTAGAGGTGGTACAACAGGATACTAGAACCTCCATGCCCCCCTATCACATCTTGTATCCAAGCTAGAGGCAGTCCAACAGAGTACTAGATAGTGATGAGCGAGTATACTCGCTAAGGGCAATTGCTCGAGCGAGCATTGCCCTCAGCGAGTACCTGCCTGCTCGAGACAAAAGGTTCGGGTGGCGGTAGCGGGCAGGGAGCTGCGGGGGAGAGCGGGGAGGAACGGAGGGGAGATCTCTCTCTCCCTCTCTCCACCCCATTCCCCCCTGCTGACTGCCGCTACTCACCACTCCCCCGCGCCAGCACCCGAACCTTTTGTCTCGAGCGGGCAGGTACTCGCTAAGGGCAAAACTCGCTCGAGCATTTGCCCTTAGTGAGTATACTCGCTCATCTCTAGTACTAGAGCCTCCATGCCCACCCATATCACATCTTGTATCCAAGCTAGAGGAGGTACTAGGGCCTCTATGCCCACCCATATCACATGTTGTATCCAAGCTAGAGGTGGCACAACAGGGAACTAGAGCCTCCATGCCCACACCTATCACATCTTGTATTCAAACTAGAGACAGCCCAACGGGGTACTAGAGCCTCCCTTCAAGTGTTCAGTTTTCTACAATAAATTCTCCTTTTGCTCTGATATTGTAATCACTTTTTTATATCAACATTACAAATCACACATATAAAATTTATTTGGATCCCAACAACTCCTTACAGACGCAATGTACTTAAGGCAAGTTCTACGCCAAATATATTTATATAACACAAATTCAAAATGTACAATAAAAAAGTAACATTGTGCTTTCCCATTTCAGCCCTTGGAAGTGGTTGAGCTGGAATTTCCTCCTCTTCCTTTTATTTATCCATCCACGCAGCTGTCTGAGGGTGTCCTTTTTTCATGTTGTATTTTTCAATGGTACCATATAACGTGCTGAAAAACGTTTAATAATTTCTAAGTTGAGTGAAACGGAAAAAAAAAAAAACATTCGCCATATTTGGGGGGGGGGGGGTGTCCGTTTTTATGGCATACACACTGCAGAAAAAGTGACATAACTAGTCTGATCAGTGGGAGGACCAAATTTATAGTTTTTTTTTTTGCTTTACTACTTTTAAAAAATAAATTCTCTAGAAAAAAAATAATTTTCTGCCATCATCTTCTGACAGCCATAACTTTATTTTTATGTCAATAAAGTTGTGTGAGGGCTCATTTTTTTGTGGTATGGCTTATAGTTTCTATTGGTTCCTTTCTGGAGTTCATGCTGTAGGACCTTCCTCACTTTTTATTTGTGGTTTTCTATATAATTTTTCTAACATTTAGCAGATGGGCAGAAATTCTGCTGCGAGATTTCATGCAGAACTTCCACCGTTGCAGGCTGCCATAGGATCCTATGTAGACAGCCGTGATTTGACCGTGTGATAGCAAAATCATTACATGTCCTATTTCTGTGCGAGCCTGTGCATGTGTGGCTCTGCGCCAGCTGGCACATCCGCAGAGCACAGCGAAGACGCTGGAGGAGGTGAGCCGTGAAAGAAGCAGAGACAGCGTAATCCAGCCCTATGGACCTTCCACAGGGCCAGATTACGCCGTCTCTGCTATTCTAACAATGACGCTCAAAAACTCCATCTGGGCTTCCATAGTGTTTAAAGGTGACGACGGTTGATCCGCCCCACTAGTCACATGAAGCTAGAAAGGGGAGGAGACATGAATGAGTATTTATAAAGCCAGTGTGCACTTATGTTTTATGCTTAAAGCGTTGAAACGCGTTACATATGGTCTTCTGACCCAATAAAAAGATTCCATCCAGCTTTGTGAGTGGACATCAGGATGTGGTCTATAAGGAGAGCGGGGTCCTTTTTCTTCTATCTATACAGTTTGTCGCCGAGAGCCACTAGTTGGTAGATTCTCCCCAGCCAGCTCTCCTGGTCTTCAGGATTAGATCCACTTTGGAGGTTCATCATGTCTTTACATGTCATCCGGGACATCTAGGTGCTGGTGGAGAGGCTACCTTGGGCACCACCACTTGGCACCAGGTTAGACCCCATCTATTATATCTCTCCATTAGTTTTTCCGTTGCATATCATACAATGGTCATCTATAGCACGGAGCGCTGTCCATCATTGTGTGTTTTCTGTTCAGCCCGTTGAACTGACAGGCGATCAGCTGATCGGCAGCTAATAAACGATTGAAGGCCTATTCTGGGGATAGATTATCAGTCGTAAGTAGAGATGAGTGAACGTGCTCGTTTAGGACAATTATTCAATCGAGCATCGCTTTTTTCGAATAACTGCCTACTCGGACAAAAAGATTCGGGGGGCGCCGGGGGGAGCTCTCTCTCTCTCTCTCTCCCCCCACTTCCCCCAGCTCACCCCCGGCGCCCGCCGTATCTTTTCGCCCAATTAGGCAGTTACTCGAAAAAAGCGTTGCTCGATTGAGTAATTGCTCTAAACGAGCATGTTCACTTATCTCTAGTCGTAAGGCCTCCTGTAGGGATCCGACCCAGGCCCCTGCAGTGACCACTGTGGCTCACCTCATCCAGCATCTCCCCGCTCTATTATGTGCCGGCTGCCGCCCAGCTGGCGCATGCGCAGAGCAGAGCGGGCGTGTCACTAGTGACGTTACTGTGCTGGCCTCTGCGGGGCTCACACAGAAATAGCCGCGACTTGTTTACCGCACGTGTTTTCACACGGTCAAATCATGGCCGTCTGCATGGGATTGCAATATCTAATGCAATCCTATGGCAGCGGGTACAGGAATTTCTGCCCGTGTGCAGGAGGCCATAATGTGCTGTAGAAAAAGCCAGCTCGCTCCCAGCTTGTAAAGTTAAAATCCTAAAAACTTTATTAATCCACGTTAAAAACAGCCATTCGCAACCACAACACAGCCGCTTCTGCCAAGTATAGTAAATGCCTGGAATACCCCTTTAAGTGGCACTTTTAATTTCAGTTTTTTTGATTATTGGGTTCCTATGACAGCTGAACAATGGAAACAAATAATGTAAATATGAACAGAGGACCGAAACACGCTGCCCATTAACCCCTTAAGGACATGGCCCTTTTTTTCCCCATTTTTGATTTTTTCCTTTTAAAAAAAATCATAATTCTTTTGTTTACCCATTGCAGATGTCTGAGGGCTTGATTTTTGCAGGACGAGTTGTATTTTTCAATGGCACTGAAAAACTTAAAAAAAAAATTTAAGTGGAGTGAAATGAAATAAAATGCAATTCTGGCATCTGTGTGCGTCCTGTTTCTACAGCGCACAAACGGCAACAAAAACAACATAACTTTATTCTATGAGTCAGTACGATTACTACCATACCAAACTTAGGGCTTATTCCGACATGTGGATATCGGCTGGGTTTTCCCTCCCGGCCAATATGCACTGTCCCTCTCTGTAGGGGGAGGAAGCGGGCCGGGAGCAGTGCACTAAGCTTCCGCCTCCTCGCCTCTGTTTGCAATGGAGGGGCGGAGTTATGTTCCGCCCCCTCCCTTTGCAAATAGTGGTGAGGAGCGGAGAGGAGGCGGGAGCTCAGTGCACTGCTCCTGGCCTGGCTCCTCCCCCTGGAGAGAGGGACACAGTATATCGGTCGGGCATGTAAACCCAGCCAATATACACACGTCGGAATAAGCCCTTATATAGTTTTTTTTTTTTTTTTTTTACTGTACAATTTTTTTCCAAAGATATAAAAATTTTTAAAATCATTTTCTGCCTCCATAACTTTATTTTTTCGTCGACATAGTCGTGTGAGGGCCTATTTTTTGTGGGACGCCCAGTAGTTTCTATTGGTGCCATTTTGAAGTATAAACTACGGTTTTATCACTTTTTATTACATTTTTTCATGGAGACGGGGTGACCAAAAAGAAAAGCGCAACTCTAGTGTTCTTTTTTTTATGACGACTTTCACCATGCAGGGTAAATAATGCGCTACTTTGATAGACTGGACGTGTACGGACGCAGTGATGCCACATTTTTTGGGGATTCTTTTATTATTAATATGGGAAAAAAGGGGGTTAAGTTATTTCTTTTTATTAATAAAACGTTTTTAAATGAATTTTTACATTAGTTTTTTTAGCCCCCTGAGGGGACAAGAACTTGCGATGTTTTGACCACTCCAGCAGTATGATGTAATACCGTTAGACAGGCAATCATGGCTTTATAGGCAATATGCAATGACAGCCCTGGGGCCTTGCAGAAGGCTCCCGGCTGCCATGGCAACTGCACAGCAACCCATGATCTTATCACGAGGGGGCACAGTGGGACCCTCGAACATCGGTCAGGGATATTTAAAAGCCTTTATCAGAATTGTCGTTGGCATTTAAGGGGTTAACAGCTCCAATAAGCAGCACAACTCATTGGAGCTGTTGCGAATGGGTATTGGCTGTAAGAAACAGCTGACACCCGCCTTGCATGGAGCGGGAGCGCCCAGTGACCCCCCCCCCCCCCCCATACAAACTCTGAACTATGTTACGGGGCTCAGACGTGGTGGACTTGGGCACGGTGGTCTGATCCTCAGCGGCGCCACGTCCTGAGGCTCGTACAGCCGGCTGCAGAGTCAGGCCGCTCTCACACAGACGGTTTCTACAGCGTTTGAACCGCCTATGAGACACGCTGTACTGAGCCGCCGTAGATTTCAGTGGGGCTTCACAAAAACGCTGCGCTAGGCGAACGCTGCCTGTTCTATGTTATAAAGCGCTGCAGCGCACTAACGTACCGCATCAACCCACTGCGATGCTGGGTGCACTAGGAACAGTGCGAAACGCCTGCCAAAACGCTGCGTTTTTACAAACGCCTGTGGGAGACCGGGCTCACACTGCACCACGGCGCTGGAACGTGGCGCCGCAACGCCACGGCGCTGGAACGAGGCGCCGCAACGCCACGGCGCTGGAACGAGGCGCCGCAACGCCACGGCGCTGGAACGAGGCGCCGCAACGCCACGGCGCTGGAACGAGGCGCCGCAACGCCACGGCGCTGGAACGAGGCACCGCAACGCCACGGCGCTGGAACGTGGCGCCGCAACGCCACGGCGCTGGAACGAGGCGCTGGAACGAGGCGCCGCAACGCCACGGCGCTGGAACGAGGCGCTGGAACGAGGCGCCGCAACGCCACGGCGCTGGAACGAGGCGCCGCAACCCCACGGCGCTGGAACGAGGCGCCGCAACCCCACGGCGCTGGAACGAGGCGCCGCAACCCCACGGCGCTGGAACATGGTACCGCGGAGCAAACACGCTTGAGCCCCATAACCCAGTTTATAAGCATGAAGGTTTCTGCAGAGCCAGTCGGCACTCTTGTCCTTCGTCCTCCCTCACACTGTGGTGGCCGCACTGGGACTGCTGGGGGCGGCATACAAGGGAGACATTTGCGGGCACTCCTCCTCACACACAGAGCCGGAGCGGGGCCGTCCCCTCTACAGCTCGCCCGCCGGCAGCGACGTGACATTACCTGCCACCCGTCTTCCTGTTTCCCGGGTCAGGCTGCCTCACACCATGTGCACAGGGGGGGGGCGGGAGCAGGCGGTGTCCGTCAGAGGGGGCGGAGCCTGCAGAGCTGCGGGAGGACAAGGAGCGGAGTGCTGGATGGTGGGGCTGCTGCCGGCTGTGAGGTCGTAGACCTCTGTTAGCTGCACCCAGCGGACTATGTAATGAGTCAGTAGGCAGAAGAGCGGCAGTGTTGTTCTGTATGCCAGGGCTGCTGCCCCGGGGTACACCGCAGATCCTCAGCATATCGCACCTGTAGCATGCTGTGGGGAATCGATTCTTCCTGCACCCTTGTGGAAACCAATTGTAGTTTCTCCAAGCGGAGGAAGAATCTCAGCATGCTCCATATTTGGCCGAATGCAGCCGGCCGGGTCGGATTCCGCATGCAGGATCCCGCAGCGGAATCCGTCCGGTGACCCCTGCGCCCTCTTCTGGATCTGCCTTGCGGATGAGCTGGCCGGCACATGCGCAGTACAGGTGTCACTGTCACTGCGGATGGGTAGCAGATCAGACGGTTTCCATGGACTTCAATGAAAGCCATCCGCGCTGAATTAGAACATGCTGCAATTTTCCATCCACGAGCGGAAAATCGCAATTGCTTTCCGCTCGTGGACAGGGGAAAGCTATTTTTTTTTGTAGCATGTCTACGGGCAGTATTTGCTGCGGAATCCAGAGGCAGACGCCCGCTCCGGATTCCACAATGCAAATATGCCCGTGTGCATCGGGCCTTCGTGTGGATTCCGCACTGACAGCTTCCATTGAAGTCAATGGAAGCCATTCGCTCCACAGCTCTTCCACAATCGCATTACAGAAAGGTCGCGGATTCCCCGTCATCGCTAGGCGATGACACAGGAAACATAGTTGTTTTAAAAAAAAGAAATCTATACTGTGCATGTCCGGCGGCTCGCCGTGCGGACCATCTGCAGTATGGAAGAAAATGATAAAGTACATACGGGCAGCGCTGCTGGCAGAGCCAGATTCTGCTGCCAGATTCCTCAAGCGGAATCTATCGCTGCCGTGCGCAAGGGGCCCAACGTGTGCTGCTAATGAGACTAAAGGCCCATTTAGACACAATGATCATAGGTCAACAGATGTTTTTTAAGCGATGATCGTGTCATTTACAGTGCAAGAGGATCGCTTAAAATGAGCGATCACCTTGCCCTGCCAGTGGAGAATGCAGGAGACAAGCAGGGTGTCCCCGTTTGTGTTCTGCATCCAGCTGTTTCCCACTCCGAGCGCCCGGCTGTTATACAGCCGAGTGCTGCGAGCGAAGGATGCAGAAGACAAGCGGGTGCGATAATCGTTGTGTCCTAATGGGCCTTAAGGCCTCATGTCCCCAAGCTGATCGGGAGCCCACAGCAGAATCCGACACTGCGGGTCTTCTGCTTACCCGTCCGGGTCTTCTATTTTCTTCACTGTGGATGCGTGGAGCTTTGTTTTTTTTTAACTCTTGCTTTCCCACGGAATCTGTGGCCCTTCCGCAATTCAATTGCAGACAGGCCACGGATTGGACAGCTTCCATTGACTTCCAGGGAAAACCGTCCGTGCAGGAACCCCACTGAAAAGGTCCACAAAACAAATCTGCATGCTTTAATTCATGTGTGGACGTCCATGCTTCCCTATGGGCGGCTTGATTTGCAGATCTTCCATGCGGGTGACCCACTCAGATTCCGCAAATCAGATCCACCCGTGAACATTAGGCCTAAGGCCGCCTGCAACACAGAGGGCAGAAAAACGAACTGGCTACAAATTAAATCGGGTGACTTGACATGCCTGCCCTAATGACCTCATGGAGACTGCAAGCTTGCAGGGCTAAATAGCGATCTTTGACTGTGGCGTAAGTTGCCATATAGCCCTAGCGTTAAAGGGGTTGTCTGAGAAAATGTTTTTTATAAAATACAGTCATATACTCACTTCTCCGTTCTCTTGCGTCAGCATCTCTGGTCTCCTATGACATCATGTTTGCAGGCTGCAGCAGCTTGTGTACAGGACGTCACAGGCTTCTGCAGCCAATCATAGACCTCTGAGATCCACGGGCTGGCTGCAGACAATGCGGGGACAAGGGAGAGGTGAGTGTTTATTTTATGATATGGGGAACTTGTTATTATGACCAAGAAAACCAAAAACTCTGACAACCCTTATAAAGTCCACAGGGATTTTTTAGTTGTTGTGTTGCTGCATTTAGAGGGTCATAACTTTTTATGTTTCCGTTGAGCTATTCATATGAGGACTTGTTTTTTGGGACAAGACATTTTACAATAGTACCATTGGGGTAACTTATTAAAGTTTAACTTTCTGTGGTGTGGTATGAAAAGAAAGAAAAAAAATTCTGCTAGTGATTTTGCTTATGGATATTGATTAACTTAATGTTTTTGGAAGACTAGAAAAACAATTCTGTCCTTGTTTTTGCACTTTAAATCCCCACCATTTACTGTGTGATATAACTATCATGTTACTTTATGCTATGGGTCAGCACAATTACAGGCATAGAAAATGGATCATTATGCTTAAGGCTGTGTTCACATCAGCGTTGGAGGCTCCATTCAACCCTCCACCGCTGATTTCCACAAAAAGCATACTGTGCTATTACATCTGAAAAATGCTGGATGGAAACTGAATGGACCCCATTATAGTCAGTAGGGTCTGATTGTGCCATAAGATGGCTCCATTTAGCGATTATTTCTGTTTTCCTGCTCCATTATGGGAGAAGCAAAATGGAATCCAATGTTGTTGTGAAAGAAGCCTATTTTTGCACAATTAAAGCACATCTCGCACAAAAACATATATATATATATATATATATACATATATATAATATATATACATATATATAATATATATTTGTACATTACAGCATTGAGAGCTACAACTATTTTTCCATTGATGTCGCTGTATGAGTGTTTGTTTAAAGAGCCAAGATGAAGTTTTCATAGATAACAAATAAGTCCCATGCACCCGAAAATGATACTTTTTTTGTGGAGGAAGGGTAGTAAAAAGCAATTTAGTAAATTTTTTTTCAGAGATTTTTCCTATGCCATTAACGGCTTACTTAACGTAATATGTTAACTTTCTTATTTGGGACATTATGATTGCAGTGATACCATGTATGCATGTGATTTAAAAAAAAAAAATAGTTTTACAAAATAAAACGTAGTCAATGGAAGACGGCCTTCACGCAATACTTCCACTGTAGCACAGCGGAGGTATCGCGTGAATACGCAGCCCCGCCGGCCACGTCATCTGACACTGCCAGCGCGTCATGCGCTGCACTGCGCATGCACACCATCCCTCCATGCGGGACATGTATGGAGGATCAGGAGTGGTAAGTATGGGGGTTTTGGGGGGTGCAGAGGTGGACTCTGCTGCGATATTCCGCTGGCGGAGTCTGTTACAGCCATGGGCATGAGCCCTAAAAGTGGAGGCGTTGTGTTGTATGTTAGGAAAGCATACATCTCCACAAGACTCAATTTCTGTAGTAACAGAAAGGACACTGTTGTAGACTTTAACTCTAGGCCGCCTGGACAAGCAGAAGATATGGATGAACTCTTTCTACATCAGATGGCTGAGCTCTCAAAAAACGACAGTGATTTTTGGAGATTTTAATTTTCCAGACGTTTGTTGGGAATCTCTATCAGGCAAAAGTAATGGATCCAACAAATTCATATCTGCTTTGGCTGATAGCTTTATCTTCCAAAAGGTAGAAGAGAAAACCATTGCATTTGCTATCTTGGACCTAATTCCTACCAAAAGGGAGTTTTTTTGGAATTTTGCTTAAAAAGGGGGGCGGAAGATCTGTGAAGACTCTCAAGCTTTAAAGGAGATGTCTCGAGGCAGGAGTGGATTTTTTTTTATTGCCCAGTCCCCCTAATTAAGCATACATTACTAAGCCCCCCTGTAAATGACTTTTCTAGCTGGTTTGTACTTACCGTTTCAGCAACTTATAAAAATTTTCCCAAGATGGCCGCCGGCTCTTTTCCCGTCGCTTGCTGTAGCCCGACGTGCGCGCTCCCGAGACGCTACCAGCTGTGTCTCCCTGACAACCAGACGCCCCGCAGCCGCCGACCGGACCCCTGGAGTGAACACGGCCGACCAGTCACCCACCGCCAGGCAGCAGGTAACCGGCGCAGCCCCCCCCCCCCGGCACAGCGGCAGCCCCCCCATCGCAGCGACAGCCCCCCCCATCGCAGCGACAGCCCCCCCATCGCAGCGACAGCCCCCCCATCGCAGCGACAGCCCCCCCCCATCACAGCGGCAGAGGATGGTACAGAATGGCCGCTCCAGCGCGCTCCCGAGCAGTGACAGCTCGTCTGCGCATGCGCAGAAGAGCTGTAGCGGGGAGCACACTGAAGCGGCTCGTGCTGAAAGGAGAAGAACGGACTGCGCAAGCACGTCTAAAAAAGCAAGCTGCCAGCGAATTTAGACGGCACCATGGAGACGAGGACGCTAGCAACGGAGCAGGTAAGTGAATAACTTCTGTATGGCTCATATTTAATGCACGATGTATATTACAAAGTGCATTAATATGGCCATACAGAAGTGTATAACCCCATTTGATTTCGCGAGACAACCCCTTTAAGTTTAGATTTTAGAAAGGCAGATTTTAATGGACCCAGTAAGAGGGTAGGAAGGATCCGATGGATGGATGTTCTTGTTACGGCACTCTGCCCCCCCGAGCGCCAGGTGGGGTGCCCTGATCTTCCCCACTGTCCCTGCCTACTTGCCTCGGCCCTGGCTAACCCTAGGCGGACAACTGGGCGGCGGTCCCTGCGCTGGCTAGGGACCTGGCGACTACCTAGATGGAACTACTAACAGGGGACAGATTGCCGACAGAAGAGGCAGGTGGAACAGACCAACAGAACTTACAAGCAGAGTAAGGCTGGAGATGGAGCTCACAGGCAAACTGAAAGAACACTGACGAGCAACTAGAGCAGACTGAGACAGACCTGACTAGAGGCTAACAGAACCAATAACTGGCAGTGAGCTCAGGTCACCGAAGGGACAAAAGGTTTCCATAGCGACTTATGGAATACCCTGTGAACCCTCCATGTGGCTGGCAATCCCAGCTCATAGGCGAGTGGGTTCACCACACGTGTGATGGCAAGCGGCCCCACGTAACGTGGCGCCAGCTTCAAGGACGGGACCCGCAATTTGAGATTTTTAGAAGACAGGTATGCCTTCTGTCCCACCCTGTAAGGTTCAGACACCGACAGACTCTTCCCACTACGCAACTGCATACGGGCCCCCGCTGCCTCCAAGTTTCTCTGTACCTCCTTCCATACTCTCCGAAGTGTATCTGTGGCGACATCAGCTGCAGGACAGACCGACGGAGTAGGGATTGCTGTAAGGAAGTGAGGATGCTGACCGTATACACAAAAAAATGGAGACACCCCAGTGGAAGAACAAAGGCGGTTGTTTAGTGCAAACTCTGCCAACGGCAGGAACTCTGCCCACTGATGAGCCTTTTCGCTAGCAAACAACTGTAAATATTGCACTAAATCTTGGTTCTTCCGCTCAGTCTGACCATTAGTCTGCGGGTGGAACGCTGAAGAGAAGGAAAGCGACGTTCCCAGGTTTCTGCAGAAGGCACGCCAAAACTGCGACACAAACTGAACCCCACGATCAGATACAATATTTTGGGGAACCCCATGTAGGCGAATTATTTCCTTTACAAAAATCGTGGCGAATTCTTTTGCCGAGGGTAGCTTTTTTAACGCCACAAAATGTGCCATCTTTGAGAACCGGTCGACCACCACTAAGATAGTGGTGCACTTCTGGGATTCTGGTAGGTCAGTGATGAAATCTACTGATAAGTGCGACCATGGACTGGAAGGAACCGGTAGCGGTCTCAGAGGACCTTCCGGAGGACGCCGCCGACTCTTATTGCAAGCACAAACCGAGCAACCCCTCACAAAGTTGCGGATCTCCTGAGACATGCCTGGCCACCAGAAGTCTCTGGAACAAAGCTCCAGGGTCCCCTGGAACCCTGGATGCCCTGCGAGAACCGACGAGTGAGACTCATCCATGACTCTAGGGCGTAAGGTCTCTGGCACAAACCATCTGCCCTCCGGCACCCCCGAAGGAGTGTCCTGCTGAGCATCCTGTAGTTGAGGGACAAAGTTAGACTCTACAGCTGCCACCACCACGCCGGGGGCTAAGATATTCTCGGGAGTCATGGTCTCACTATCCGGTACCCCAAAACTCCGTGACAGGGCGTCTGCCTTCACGTTCTTCTCTCCTGGGATATATGTCACGACGAAATTAAACCTGGCGAAGAACAACGCCCACCTGGCTTGACGAGCTGTGAGTCTTTTCGCATTGGCGAGATATACCAGATTCTTGTGATCAGTATATACGGTAATTGGGTGTCTAGCACCCTCAAGATGGTGTCGCCACTCTTCCAGAGCCCATTTGATAGCCAACAATTCACAGTTACCCACGTCGTAGTTGCGCTCTGCTGAATTGAACTTCCGCGAAAAGAACGCACATGGGCTATACCCAGACCTCCCACTGACTTCCTGTGACAATACTGCTCCTGTCCCCACTTCAGACGCGTCTACCTCAATAAAAAAGGGTAGTCGTGCATCCAGCTGTATTAGCACCGGGGCAGTCGTGAATGCCTTTTTTTAGATAGCTAAAGGCCTCAAAGGCTGCAGGCGACCACTTACCCAAGTCGGCCCCCTTCTTAGTCAGGTCGGTCAGAGGTTGAGCAATAACTGAGTAATTCCTAATGAATTTGCGGTAAAAATTTGCAAAATCTAAGAACCGCTGGGGAGCCTTGAGGTTGTCTGGTCTGACCCATTGGGAGATTGCTGCTACTTTATCAGACTCCATCTGAATCTCCGTGGGAGAGATTACATAACCAAGGAAGGATACTTGTTTAGAACCAAATGTACATTTCTCTAACTTGACAAAAAGTTGATACTCGCGCAAACGGGTCAGGACCAACCTCAGGTGCCACACATGTGAGTCCCAGTCAGGCGAGTACACCAGAATGTCGTCAAGATAGATGACCAGAAATACTCCCAGGAAGTCGTGGAAGACCGCGTTCATAAAACCCTGAAACACAGCGGGGGCATTACAAAGTCCAAACGGCATTACCAGACATTTAAAATGTCCCAACGGGGTGTTGAACGCCGTCTTCAATTCATCTCCCTCTCTAATGCGAATTAAATTGTAAGCCCCCCGCAAGTCCAGTTTGGAGAACCAGTGGGCCCCTACCTCCTGATTTAACAAGTCAGGAATTAGGGGCAAGGAGCACTGGTTCTTCACAGTGATTTTATTCAAGGCCCGATAATCCACACAAGGCCTTAGTGTTCCGTCCTTCTTCTCTACAAAGAAGAGACCTGCCCCGACAGGGGACCTGGACGGCCGGATATGTCGGTTGGCCAGAGCCTCCGAGGCATAGGACTTGAGGGCTTCATGCTCATGGCCTGACAAATTGAAAATGGCTCCCTTAGGGATAGGACTGTCGGGAATCAGATCAATACCACAGTCCCACTCCCTATGAGGAGGCAGAGCCTTAGATAGTTTTTTGGAGAATACACCTGAAAGTCTGACAAATACTCCGGAATGAGCACCGTATCTGCGGAGCACACAGCTATGGTAGACAGGTGATTATGACAGGATGATCCCCAATGAGTCAATTTCCGGGTGGACCAATCAAATTGGGGATTGTGCAGTGCCAACCAGGGCATACCAAGCACCACATCAACCAACATTTTTTCCATAACCAGGAAAGACAGTTCTTCCGAGTGGAGGATCCCCACCGTGAACTGTAATCTTGGGGTCCTCCATCGTACCAGGCCTGTAGAGAGGGGGGTAGCATCAATACTGGTAAAATGAATTGGCGTCTTCAGCGCCACAAATTCCGCCATCAGAGAACGGACAAAACACAGACTTATCAAGTTAGCGGCTGCTCCGGAATCAATAAACGCCCGCCCTGATCGGGAAAAATCCCGGAATCTAACATGACACGGTACCAAAAGTTTAGGAAGTACCTGAAGTCCTAGGCGATCCTCCCTGCAATCGCCTAGGACTCAGAGTTTTCCGCCGGTTCCGGCTGCGAGCGTTGAGACCTCAGTGGGCAGGTTATCACCCGATGTCCAGCTTTCCCGCAGTAGAGGCAGAGACGATGCAACAAACGGATCCGGCGTCGCTCTTTGGGGTCCAGCGAATCCACCTCCATCGGCTCAGGCACAGAGACTGGTAAGGAGGAAGAGGGACAAGGGCAACCGACCTCCCTGACTCTACAGGTCTGCCCGTCCTGCTTCCTAGACCTGAGCCTCCTATCTGCCTTCACTGCTAGCTCCATAGCCTCCCTTAAAGGGGTTGTCCCGCGCCGAAACGGGTTTTTTTTTTTTCAATAGCCCCCCCGTCTGGTGCGAGACAAACCCGATGCAGGGGTTTAAAAAAAAAAAGGATAGTACTTAACCGAATCCCCGCGCTCCGGTGACTTCTTACTTACCTTGCGAAGATGGCCGCCGGGATTTTCACCCACGGTGGACCGCAGGTCTTCTCCCATGGTGCACCGTGGGCTCTGTGCGTTCCATTGCCGATTCCAGCCTCCTGATTGGCTGGAATCGGCACACGTGATGGGGCGGAGCTACGAGGAGCAGCTCTCCAGCACGAGCGGCCCCATTCAGAAGGGAGAAGACCGGACTGCGCAAGCGCGTCTAATCGGGCGATTAGACGCTGAAATTAGACGGCACCATGGAAACGAGGACGCTAGCAACGGAGCAGGTAAGTGAATAACTTCTGTTTGGCTCATATTTAATGCGCGATGTATATTACAAAGTGCATTAATATGGCCATACAGAAGTGTATACCCCCACTTGCTTTCGCGGGACAACCCCTTTAAGGACCCGGGAACGGGATGGGAAATTAACAGGTCTTTAACTGCAGAAAAACGTCTTTCAGCGCGCTATCGTTCCATGTCGTATCCCCCGCATAGCGTCTGAAGTTGGAGCAATAATCCTCCACACAAGACGACCCCTGCCGCAGCGCCAACAACCGCGAAACCGCCAACCCCGCTCGGTCCGGTTCGTCGAAGATACCCCCGAGTTCCTGAAAAAAGGAGTCCACAGACTGCAGGCAGAAGGAACCCTCGGGGATGGAAAAAGCCCACGTCTGGGCAGAGCCCCACAGCAGGGACATTATCAGCCCAACCCTCTGAGCCTCCGACCCAGAAGAACGGGGACGCATCCGAAAAAACAGGCGGCACGCCTGTCGGAAAACAAAAAACATGTTCCTCTCCCCAGAAAACACCTCGGGAAGAGGGCACTTGGGTTCGGGGCTGGTTGAGGCGTTCGACCCCTACGACACCCCCTGCTGCTCCTGGGCCACCATGGGGGCGGATAAATCCTGGATCACAGGCACCAGGGTCTGCAGCTGGTTCGTGAGGGAACTGATCGCCTCCATGACAAACAGTTTTTAAGGGCCAGTTATTATGTTACGGCACTCTGCCCCCCGAGCACCAGGTGGGGTGCCCTGATCTTCCCGCACCCCACTGTCCCTGCCTACTTGCCTCGGCCCTGGCTAACCCTAGGCGGACAACTGGACGGCGGTCCCTGCGCTGGCTAGGGACCTGGCGACTACCTAGATGGAACTACTAACAGGGGACAGAGTGCCGACAGAAGAGGCAGGTGGAACAGACCAACAGAACTTACAAGCAGAGTAAGGCTGGAGATGGAGCTCACAGGCAAACTGAAAGGACACTGACGAGCAACTAGAGCAGACTGAGACAGACCTGACTAGAGGCTAGCAGAACCAATAACTGGCAGTGAGCTCAGGTCACTGCCAGCCTTTTGACTTAAAGCCTCCGCCCAGGGGCGGAGAGTGGGAGGAGCCAACTCTCCCATTGTTGCATATGGAAGGTGGAGGAGAGCAGGCGGCACCCTACGGGCGGACACGCCCATGCCGCTGCACGCTGGATGCTCCACGCCGCTGGGAGAGCCCCAACAGCAGAGCTCCGGGACGCCGGAGCCGACATCGGAGCGGTGCGCGCCGGCCGCGGGACCCAGCACCGCCCTGCATGGTAACAGTTCTTAAGGACAAAATTGTCTAAGTAGGATGGGAAACTTTGCAAAATGAGGTTCTCAAAGCATAATCGTTAACAATCCCTAAAGCGAGGAATAATGGGAAGCATTTAAAGATACCCGAATGGATGAACACAGAACTTAAATGCTAAAAAAGGAAAAGAAGAAATCTTTATAAAATGGAAAGCGGGGCGTCATATAAAGAATATAATACAGTCCATAGAAACTGTATGGCAAGTGTCAGAATAGCTAAAGCTAGTGAATTGAGAATTGCAAGAGAAGGCAGAAGCAATAAAAAGGATTTGGGGAGTATGTCAAAGGAATTGTCAGAGATGCTATCAGATGTTTACCAGATGAAATGGTGAATTGGTCAAAAATTATATTCAGAAGGCAGAAAATTTAAATTCCCATTCCAATGGTGAGCGGTCTGCAACCCAGGACCTATGAGAAATGGTTAAAGGATCTAGGAATGTTTAGCCTAGAAAAAGATAGAGAGGAGACTTAAAGGGGTTGTCCTGCGCCGAAATGGGTTTTTTTTTTCAATAGCCCCCCCGTTCGGCGCGAGACAAACCCGATGCAGGGGTTTAAAAAAAAACAACGGATAGTACTTACCCGAATCCCCGCACTCCGGTGACTTCTTACTTACCTTGCGAAGATGGCCACCGGGATTTTCACCCACGGTGGACCGCAGGTCTTCTCCCATGGTGCACCGTGGGCTCTGTGCGTTCCATTGCCGATTCCAGCCTCCTGATTGGCTGGAATCGGCACACGTGACAGGGCGGAGCTACGAGGAGCAGCTCTCCGGCACGAGCGGCCCCATTCAGAAGGGAGAAGACCGGACTGCGCAAGCACGTCTAATCGGGAGATTAGACGCTGAAATTAGACGGCACCATGGGAACGAGGACGCTAGCAATGGAGCAGGTAAGTGAATAACTTCTGTTTGGCTCAGATTTAATGCACGATGTATATTACAAAGTGCATTAATATGGCCATACAGAAGTGTATACCCCCACTTGCTTTCGCGGGATAACCCCTTTAATGGCTATCTACAAATATCTGAAGGGCTGTCACACTGTAGAGAGATCAGTCTTAGGCCTCCTTCACGCGGGCGACACCGCAGCACTGCGAGAAAATCGCAGCGATATCGCATCGCTGTACCGTGCAATATCACTGCGATTTTCTCGCAACAATACTGCGATTTTGTAGTGCTACAAAGTCGCATGTAACGCTACAAAATCGCGCGACTTTGTAGCATCACATGCAAGGATTTTCGGGGGGGATCTTGAAATATAAGCCCTACCCCGAAAATAAGCTGTAGCTAAAGGAGAAAAAAAAAAGTATACATCATCTTTCCTCATGTCCTGGCACTGATCTTCTTCTTCATCTTCTGGCCAGGGATTGAAAAATCCGTGGCTGCTGGAAGCGCTGGCTGTGATTGGCTGACACTTAGCCAATCACAGCCAGTGCTCGAAGAATGGTTCAATCAGTGCCATTCATCGAGCACTTGCTGTGATTGGCTAAGTGTCAGCCAATCACAGCCAGCGCTTCCAGCAGCCACGGATTTTTCAATCATCGGCCAAAAGAGAAGAAGAAGATCAGTGCCAGGACCTGGGGAGAAGCTGTGGCTGGGCTAACAGCACGGGAGAGGTGATGTATGTGTGTGTTTTTTTTTCCCCGGCAGTTAGGGCTTCGATTATAGCTTTGACAGTAGCATTTGCTACTGTCAAAGTTGCATCGCATCGCATGCAAACCGCGTTTTCGTGCGATGCGATGCAACAGAGAGGAAGGCTCCATAGGGAAACATGGGCTACAAAACCTAGTGTGTCGCGGGCATATCGCAGGACCTGCGAGGTTTGTGTGTCGTTTTGTAGCATGCTACAAAACATCGCATGTGTGAAGAAACCCATAGGAAAGTATGGGCTTCTCATACATGCGATTTGTAGCTTTGTAGCAAGGCTACAAAATCGCGCGACTTTGTCGCTCGTGTGAAGGAGGCCTTATTCTCATTTGCACAAGACTAGAAGCAGTGGGTTGAAACTGAAAGAGACAAATTAGATATTAGAAAAAACTTTTTGGTAGTGAGGGTGATCAATGAGTGGAACATGCTGCCATGGGAGACGGTGAGTTCTTCAATGGAAGTCTTCAAACAGAGGCTGGGCAGACATCTGTCTGGAATGATTTAGTGAATCCTGCATTGAGTAGGAGGGGTTGGACCCAATGACCTTGGAGGTCCCTCCCAACTCTACAATTTTATGATTCTACGTGCCAGGTTCTAAGTGTTGGTTGATGCTCTGGAACATCATAAAGACTCTGAATAATGTATAATGCTGAAATAAAGATAACCCAATGTCCATCCTATATATGTAGACATTGTGCAAGTGTTCTGCAAGGTGTGATCTGGGACTATTCTCCACTCCATTGCAGAATCATCCTCTGAATATCAGACAAGCTGTAAAAAAGAAAAAAATACTGTTTAGAACTCAATGGATAAACAGTAGAGATGAGCGAGTATACTCGCTAAAGGCAATTGCTCGAGCGAGCATTGCCTTTAGCGAGTACCTGCCCGCTCAAGACTGAAGGTTCGGGTGCCGGCGGCGGGCAGGGAGCTGTGGGGGAGAGCGGGGAGGAATGGAGGGGAGATCTCTCTCTCCCTCTCTCCCCCCCGCTCCCCCCTGCTGACTGCCGCTACTCACCGCTGCCCCGCGCCAGCACCCGAACCTTCAGTCTCGAGCGGGCAGGTACTCGCTATAGGCAATGCTCGCTCAAGCAATTGCCTTTAGCGAGTATACTCGCTCATCTCTAATAAACAGTTAACATTTCAGAGCATCTCGTAAAATGTTGTAGAGTAGGAATGTCCCATCCTGGGTAGATGTAGTGAGGATGCCTCTCAAATCCATGGGTCCAAAAGATATCAGCATAGAAGATCGCCATCACCCTCTGTCAAGTTCGTGGAGTCTTAGGCTCCCCATCTTAGAGTGTCCAGGACGTCAAACCACCTGACCCAACTTTAGAAGAGGTACAAGGATTCAAATCCAGTAGAGACTGTGTAGCAGGCCAAGGGCCTTAGTAAAAGCCAGCTGAGCAAGGTCACACAATTCATGTAATCTCCCATTTCTACACTGTGCCAGCTGAAAGGGAAACTGCCATGAATAAGTAATCTCATACTCCTGGAAGATATTCAACAGAGGATGCAGCACACTTCGTTGCATCAATGTACAGCAGGATAGATCCTGTAGTAAGATGATACTTGTCCCATCAAAGTCTATTTCAGTCATATTGCGAGACTTGAGCCTGATCTCCTCTTTTACTATGGAATAATGGAGGCAACATTTCACATGCCTAGGTTTATTGTCAGGATTGTCGGGGGCCTTAATGGCTCTATATATTTCCAGTTCCTCCATTACTGGGCAACCTAGGATAATGCGGAACAAATCCCGTAGTTTGGGAACTAGATCTATGGTCCCATTGCTTTAGGGAGACGCTGTATTCTTACATTGTTTCCCCTGCTCAGAGTCCGTTTAGCTGCTTAATATGTTAATCGGGAATTAGTGTTGAAGCCAGAAACCTTGAAGGATAGAGTGCCTTAATTTGAATAAACATTTAATTTGAGCGCCAGAGCTTTGATGGTAGCTTTCATGGAGATAAGTTCCTCTTTGTATGAATTCTCCAGCCTCGCTACAAAATGCTCCATCTCCTGCCTGGTGGAGAGCAATTTCATATGCTCCTAGTCCCAATACATTTCACAATCATGGGAGGGTAAGACAGCCAAGGGTGTGTCCAGAGATAAGGTAAGGAAAAATACATTTGTTATTTTGGCCATATAGTGTTAGATGGATCTTTGCTGTGAACCATAAGCACAACCACCCTATTCCTGTGCTTTCATATTGATATTTTCATTATCCTTTTACTGGAACAGTTTGTACAATTGCCTATGCTGCCTCATCACTGTGCATTATGCATGTACAAATCTCTGGCATTTTTCATGCATTGTATTTCTATGATGACCTCACTGTGTGCATTATTCCTAACATAGTAACAAAGTACGAGGCTGAATCAAAGATTAACTGCACTCTAGCTGTGGAATTTATTTTAACCCTTTCACAACCAAGGGTCATTATTGTGCCTGCGTCTAGGTCACATTTCATAATTCTGGTATTCTCACATTCAAAAAAAAACATAACTTATTTTTCAGGTGACATATCTACATACGATCGCAGCTGTTGCCGACTCTCAAAGACAGCCAAACCTGCTGTACATAAGCTGTGGGCAACAATATACACTACCGTTCAAAAGTTTGGGGTCACCCAAACAATTTTGTGTTTTCCATGAAAAGTCACACTTATTCACCACCATGCGTTGTGAAATGAATAGAAAATAGAGTCACGACATTGACAAGGTTAGAAATAATGATTTGTATTTGAAATAACATTGTTTTTACATCAAACTTTGCTTTCGTCAAAGAATCCTCCTTTTGCAGCAATTACAGCATTGCACACCTTTGACATTCTAGCTGTTAATTTGTTGAGGTAAGCTTGTGAAATTGCACCCCACGCTTCTAGAAGCATCTCCCACAAGTTGGATTGGTTGGATGGGCACTTCTGGCGTACCATACGGTCAAGCTGCTCCCACAACAGCTCAATGGGGTTCAGATCTGGTGACTGCGCTGGCCACTCCATTACCGATAGAATACCAGCTGCCTGCTTCTGCTGTAAATAGTTCTTGCACAATTTGGAGGTGTGTTTAGGGTCATTGTCCTGTTGTAGGATGAAATTGGTTCCAATCAAGCGCTGTCCACTGGGTATGGCATGGCGTTGCAAAATGGAGAGATAGCTTCCTTATTCAGAATCCCTTTTTACCCTGTACAAATCTCCCACCTTACCAGCACCAAAGCAACCCCAGACCATCACATTACCTCCACCATGCTTAACAGATGGCGTCAGGCATTCTTCCAGCATCTTTTCATTTGTTCTGCGTCTCACAAACGTTCTTCTTTGTGATCCAAACACCTCAAACTTGGATTCATCCGTCCACAACACTTTTTTCCAGTCTTCCTCTGTCCAATGTCTGTGTTCTTTTGCCCATCTTAATCTTTTTCTTTTATTGGCCAGTCTCAGGTATGGCTTTTTCTTTGCCACTCTGCCCTGAAGCCCAAAATCCCGCAGCCGCCTCTTCACTGTAGATGTTGACACTGGTGTTTTGCGGGTACTATTTAATGAAGATGCCAGTTGGGTACCTGTGAGGCGTCTGTTTCTCAAACTAGAGACTCTAATGTGCTTATCTTCTTGCTTAGTTGTGCAACGCGGCCTCCCACTTCTTTTTCTACTCTGGTTAGAGCCTGTTTGTGCTGTCCTCTGAAGGGAGTAGTACACACCGTTGTAGGAAATCTTCAATTTCTTAGCAATTTCTCGCATGGAATAGCCTTCATTTCTAAGAACAAGAATAGACTGTCGAGTTTCAGATGACAGTTCTCTTTTTCTGGCCATTTTGAGCGTTTAATTGACCCCACAAATGTGATGCTCCAGAAACTCAATCTGCTCACAGGAAGGTCAGTTTTGTAGCTTCTGTAACGAGCTAGACTGTTTTCAGATGTGTGAACATGATTGCACAAGGGTTTTCTAATAATCAATTAGCCTTCTGAGCCAATGAGCAAACACATTGTACCATTAGAACACTGGAGGGATAGTTGCTGGAAATGGGCCTCTATTCACCTTTGTAGATATTGCACAAAAAACCAGGCATTTGCAGCTAGAATAATCATTTACCACATTAGCAATGTATAGAGTGCATTTGTTTAAAGTTAGGACTAGTTTAAAGTTATCTTCATTGAAAAGTACAGTGCTTTTCCTTCAAAAATAAGGACATTTCAATGTGACCCCAAACTTTTTAACGGTAGTGTACGTGCTAAGAACACGGAGTATGTGCAGTTAGGACATATATAGTTGTATGCCCCCTTTTTGAATATTAGCACCAGATTTGCTATGCACCAATCCAGTGGAATAAATCCCATCACTATAGAGTCCTTAAATATAACAAGCAACAGTCTATTCAGGGGCGTAACTATAGAGGATGCAGGGGATGCGGTTGCACCCGGGCCCAGGAGCCTTAAGGGGCCCATAAGGCCTCTCTTCTCCATATAGGGAGTTCAGTACTAGGAATAAAGCACTATAGTTGGGGGCCCTGTTACGGATTTTGCGTCGGGGCCCAGGAGCTTCAAGTCACACCTCTGAGTCTATTACTGCCCTGAGAACCTCGGGGTGTATGCCATCGGGACCCTGAGATTTGTCTATTTTTATCTTTTTAAGGCAGCTCCAATCTTTTTCCTGGGTTAGACTGGTGACATTTACTGGAGAGTTTACTTTATCACTCTGCATTTCACCTGACATTTCAATTTCCTGAGTGAATACATTGTCTGAGCAATTCCTGTCTGCACTATCCTTGTTGTGCAACTTCACTATTCTTGTACACTGTCATTACTGTGTGCACATGCTCTAAATTGGTACTCAATACAGGGCTGGGGCAAACATTAGTTGTGCAGGCATCCACCTAGTAAGCAAAACAAGTGGATCAGTGAAGTATACTTGTAAGAAAAAAAAACTATTCACAGAAGGTCCAACAAAAAGGGGAGTGTCCTGCTTTGGGGTAGAGGGGTGTGTTTAGGATTCAAGGAGACCTAGTCTGACCAGAAATCAAGATCACTACCGGTACCTTAGTGATAAAGCAGAGTACCATATAAAAAACTGCCAGTTTCTTTTATTGACTGCTTTAGCTGGTTAAGAAGCAAAAAAGGAACAATAACTCTTTGAATTAGTAGTTCTTCAAATGTCATGAAGCAAATATTAGGAAATGAGACCACATCTGTATTTAATTGTGATTTACAAAACTATATCTAGTAACATAGCTATAAGTATTTGTCATGCATACTTTATTTGCTTTTTAGCTAGAATCAGTCATGTGTATGATATGTGTGCGAAAACCATAAGGATTATCTCATATCTGCAGATAAAGTTTATCTGTTGCTAGATGCCGCTACCTGAGAGGAAGTGGGAAACCACATATCTTGACTTTTGCTAAGCAGTATGCAACTGGACATGAGGAGGAATGCATATGAGCAAAATATTCTGGGTGAGCCGCGATTTGCATAGCATATTAAGGGGTGTATATATTGTAGAATATTTAGTGTTTATGGAGGGAGGTGCTCAATCACTGCCATATTGTTTTACTGATCCTTGGGTTGTATTTCTAACACTGGCATAATGATGCTTGCCTGAGTTGCTACTTGAATGCAAACCCTGAACTTCTGCTTCCCACTTCTTACTTGAGTTTGCTTGGCTAAACATGGATGCAGTTGTTCGCAGTTTCACCAGTGAATAGACTGTCTTAATTGTTAGACGGATTAAAAGAAAAAGTTGTTTCCAAAGGGGTCCCCCAGTGTGTGAACACAATAGCTAACTTGTAGAGCTCATACTCAACTCTCCCTGCCCGAACCCTGCCGGAGTTGTGGTCTGATGATCAGAACGTGGGGAGCATATGAGCTATATGAACTTTACTATGTCTACACACTGGGTGACCCTTTTGGGAAACAACTTATTTTTTATCTGCAAAATTGCTCTAAATCCTTAACGCTACATGGTGTACATTTACATCCTGGATGCTCAGAGTTTGTATGGGAGGGGGATTGCGGGTTGATCCCGCTCCATATAATATGGGTGCCAGCTGTTTCTTACAGCCAACACCCACCTGCAATAGCTCCAACAACCTTCAGCTTTGTTAACAGAGCTGTTAACCCTTTAAATGCCACAGTCAATTTCATTTAAATGCCCCGATTGATGTTTGGGGGTCCCCAATGGCCCCCTGTGATGAGATTGCAGGGTGCCATGTGGTTGCCATGACAGCCAGGAGCCCTCTGTTAGCCCCCGGGGTACCATGTCAGATTGGCTATTAAGCCATGACTGTGCTACTTATGCAAAGACTACTCCCAAACACACAATATATTTGCTGCATTACCTTTCAAGGAAAATAATGGTATTGTTCATACATGGTCTTCTGCAAAAACTTAGTGACACATATATAAACTTGGTACAACAGCTTCTCTATAAGCCTTATCTGTTTATTCATGTTTATATATTGTATTTGTAGGATTAGAGAATTCTGTGGCACTGTATAGAGACTGTCACCAATTTCGTCCTTCTCTGTACTCACTGGGACTCACAGCTGTTATGGCCGCACTAAAGCGCGCTCCTCAGAACGGACGCAAGCATGTCCATTTAAAAATTGCAAACACTCATACAGCATTTGCACTGACAAACTACACCTCTCCAGGTAATGATGGAAGGACCCCTGTCCCTTACTAATCATGGAAAGCAGGGTAGTCGTCCTGATAAGGTTGGCCCCACTCTCTTCATCTGGGACCTAGCTATCCCTGATTAGGATCCTGGATAGATGCACCAAACACACATAGGACATGACACTGTTCACACACACTGACCACAGAACAGGACTGCACATAGAGCACATGTCTGGCCACCTGCACAGACATTCCACACGTCGCTGTTTACACCCGCATACCAGGTTACACATACCACATAGAACACAGAACAGGACTGCACATAAAGCCCATGTCTGGCCACCAGCACAGACATAACACATGTCACTGTTCACACCAACTAACATGGTTGTGCATACAACATATAACGGAAACCCCACCCAGAGCTCACATGCATACAGATAGTCAACCATAGCCAGTCCAAGTGTCCTCACACCATGGGAATAGAGAGTCAGCCACTGTGCTGACATAGGGAACAGTGTCAGGCATCGCCCATCTGACACACATAGGACATCAGACATCTAGAGGCCGCACCTGCCCAGGGATAGGGAGAAACCTGCAGGTCGCCTGCACCTGTGTGGTCACCGTACCACACACTACACAATGCACGCACCCCAAAACGCAAGGAGGGGAGGGACAGCAGGGGACGAGAGAGGGAGACTACAGACAAGCATGCACACCAGCTCTGAGTGGGTTTAACAATGGGTACAACAGTAAAGAACTAAAATGACCAGCAATCTCTCGCTAGTATTTATCTGCTGCAGACAAGGGGGATTGGCTGGTGGAGAATATCACACCCAGCCAGCTCAATTAACCCCTACTTGTGAATGTGTCCACAAGGAAGACTTTAGAACTACAAGGCCCAGATGCACAACCATAACAACAGCCTATTTTCTCCAAATTCAGCAACACTCACGTAAACTCACTAGGGCCATTTGTGTAGAAACCCAAATTCTTACTGCTAGAATGATCATTGATTACCAGATCTTGGAATTCCTTAGACTCACTCATGAACATAAAGAGTAACTTCATTTTTGTGAAACTTGACAGGTCAGAGAGACATGCCAAAGTTTTGATCAGTGGCGTCCCGATGGTGAGACCCCCACTGATCGCTAGAACGAGAGGGCTGCAGTGCTCACCGGAGTGCTGTGCCCCTTCGGCTGTTTTCCCTGCTAGTCGGCTCCTCTCAGTAGCTGAAGATGGCCTAATAGACATTTTCTATACACCTCTTTGAGGCAGTCTTCAGCTGTCAGAAGGAGCCGGAAAGTTTCGAATGAAATTTAGAATGAAGAAGAGTCTCCAATGAGACTCCAATGAAAATTATCATGCACAACCTGTATATTATTGTACTTTTAACTACTCATAGGCAGTCTCAGGTGTATTACACCTTCCTCTCCCTCCACCGAAATTTGAAGCAAAGAAATAATGAAACTTTCATTTCCTGCATTCCATTTTCTAGATATTAATGCTATTTGCATTTGTGGTTGGATCTCCAACAACAAGAAACCACACAGTTTATTTAAAAGTATTCAGTATAGGTTTCTCTCAAAACAAGTTTGAGAAATATTTCCGAGTACACTAGATAAATATCATTAGGCATGCATCAGTGTTCCTGTGCGGTAAAAATGCCTGACAGCGCTAGACAGTCTTATCGCCTGTTTACATGCAGTGTTTAGCCTTTATTCCCCATAGTTTCAATTTTCCTATCACCTGTCTGTGTGCACTCTAGCAGTTTAGACTTTAATTCCATGTGTCTTATGAAGAATAATGTAATGATCACTAAGATTATACAGTAACTATAAATAGTAAGGACTAACGTAGGTTGTTGCTGTGGGAAGAAGCATTCCACTATTAATCATGTAACAAAAAATGTATTGCATACAAAAAAATGAAATGTATTTATTATCCCTCCATCTTCCATCAGGTTTCTATAACTACCCAATAGTAAATGCATTTTTGTTTTTTTAATACTTATTGGTTTTTCAAAAATACTTTTTACAATTACAAACCCCAACCCCCTTCTTTCCAGCCCCTCAACTTCATTCCTCCCTTCGATACTCCAATAGTACAAACTGCGCATTCTGTCATTCTAATAAAACATTATCAAAGGACAAAGTTGTCTATTGTCTTCTTATACATAAGAGTATAACAACGGCATACAAAAACACTCATCACTTAATGCCTTAAAGACATGGCCCTTATTTAATTTTAGACGTTTCCTCGCTTTAAAAAAAGAAAACAGTTTTTTTTACTGTTTTACATAGTTGCACAAGGGCTTGTTTTTTTTGCAGGATGGGTTGTATGTTTCTGTGGTGCTATTTAATGTACCACATAATTTACTGGGAAAACATAAACATTTCTAAGTGTAGAGTAAAAAAAAAACAAAAAACGCCATCTTTTGGGGTGGGGGGTGATGTTTTTACTACATACACATGGTGGCAAAAATGACAACTTTCTGTGGGTCAGTGCAATTACGATACCACATTTTTATAGTTTTACTTTTGCTGTATTAATTTTACAAGAGAAAATATCTTTGGAAAGAAATTATTTTCTGACTACTATAACTTATGTTTCCGTTGACATAGTTGTGTGAGAGGTCATTTTTTAGTTGGAGGTGTTGTACTTTCTGTTGGTACCATTTTATAATTTGTTTAAGGGCTTATTCAGACGACCGTATATCGGCCGCGTGTATGCCGGCCGATATACGGCATCTTTCTCTCCAGGGGGAGGAGGCTTGGAAGAGCCAGGAGCAGTGCTCTGAGCTCCTGCCCCCTCTCCACCCCCTCTCCGCCCCTCTGCACTATTTTCAAATGAAGGGAGGTGGGGACAGGGTAGAGCTAAATCATGTAACTTAGCCCCGCCCCTGTCCCACCTCCCCTCATTGCAAATAGTGCAGAGGGGCGGAGTGGGGGTGGAGAGGCTCAGAGCACTGCTCCCGACTCTTCCAGCCTCCTCTCCCTGCAGAGAGAGATGCCGTATATCGGCCAGCGTGAATACGCAGCCGATATGCGGTCGTCTGAATAAGCCCTAAGTTTTTGATCACTTTTTACATTTTTTCTTGAGGACGGTGTGACCAAAAATGTGCAGTTCTGGTGTTTATTTTTCTTCCGATGACGTTCACCGTGTGGAATAAATAATGTGTTACTTTAATAGCTCGGACTTTTATAGATGCCAAAAATGCTTTTATTTTTCTTATTATTAATACGTGAAAAGTTCTTCCTATTGTAAGGGCGCATTCAGACGACCGTATATCGACTGGGTTTTCACGCCCAGCCGATACACGGCGTCTCTCTCTGCAGCGGGAGGAGGCTGGAAGATCCGGGAGCAGTGCTCTGAGCTCCCGGCCCCTCTGTGCCTCCTGTCCACCCCCCTGCACTATTTTCAATGAGGAGAGGTGGGGGCGGGGCTAATTCTCAGAACTTAGCCCCACCCCCATTCTGCCTCCTCTCATTGCAAATAGTGCAGAGGGGTGGAGAGGAGGCAGGAGCTCAGAGCACTGCTCCCAGCTCTTCCAGCCTCCTCCCCCTGCAGAGAGAGACGCCGTATATCGGCTAGGCGTGAAAACCCAGCCGATATACGGTCGTGTGAATGCATCCTAAGGATAGGTACTTCAAGGAGCCATAGACGCGGTTCTTCCAACGCATATAGGCATTTATTTAATGCAGTCCATCTTTACATGGCAAACACACAGTCCTGGCTCAACTAACAACAGAACTGCACTGAACTGACCTCCACACTAATTGCTCAGGTGAGCCTTTATAGCAGTGAATCCTCCCACAATCCTTTTCAGCAGTCCTATAAAGTCATTCATTTGCTGCTGGTCTGCCTCTATATCCTCAGAGTAGACATCCTGCTGCAGCTCCAACAGTGCAGGTAAGTGCAAATAAAACATAATGCATTATACTCAGAACATTTCCCTTACATGGTTCCCAGGAAAAGAAAGGGATAGATCAAGCAGGTGGCCAGCCTAATGGGAAAAGCAAAGAAACATTCATACCCATTCATACAAAAGTGTCGCATAAGTAAAGGAATGCATGCATCACAATTAAGGTTATACATGTAATGCTAATGACAAAACAAAGAAAACCTTATACATCTTCACACCCAATAAATTAAAAAAAAACCTTTACATTTCTTTAGTCCTTTGAGGGACTTGAACTTGCGATCATTTGATCACTCAGTGTAATGTAATACCATATTACATTATAGCACATTTTGACAGGAGTTTATTCATGGCAGCCCTGGGAACCTTCAGAAAGCCCCTTGCTGCCATGGCAATCAAACGGCACTCCATGATCACATCGTGGGGAACTATTCAGGAGAATAATTGGGTCATTTAAATGCCACTGTCAGAATTGACAGCAGCATTTAGAGGGTTAACAGCTGTCAGTGTTAGCAGCCAGTTAGCAGCTGGTGCCTGTCTTGTATGGAGCGGGATTGGCTCATGATCCCGCTCCATGTAGACACTTCACAGCTAGGATGTTAAAGGGTTAAAAGATCTCTCATCCACGCAAAAAATCAGCAAGCATAGACCATATGTGTACGGCTTGTTCACCACAGACAATGCGTCGATATCCATAGGACATGCTTACTGAATCCTTGGGCATACCCTTATGAAGTATAGTCATAGAGATATGAAAAAGTTATATATTATAGGGATCACCTCAAACACAGCTGGACTCTGTTGATACTGAAGTTACTTAACTATATTAAAGGGGTTGTCCCGCGCCGAAACAGGTTTTTTTCTTTTTCAATAGGCCCCCCGTTCGGCGCGAGACAAACCCAATGCATGTGTTAAAAAAAACAAAACGTTTAGTACTTGCCCGAATCCCCGCACTGTGGCGACTTCTTCCTTACCTTACTAAGATGGCCGCCGGGATCTTCACCCACGATGCACCGCGGGTCTTCTCCCATGGTGCACCGTGGGGTCTGTGCGGTCCACTGCCGATTCCAGCCTCCTGATTGGCTGGAATCGGCACACGTGACGGGGCGGAGCTACGAGGACCAGCTCTCCGGCACGAGCGGCCCCATTCACCAGGAAGAAGACCGGACTGCGCAAGCGCGTCTAATCGGGCTATTAGACGCTGAAATTAGATGGCACCATGGAGACGAGGACGCTAGCAACGGAGCAGGTAAGTGAATAACTTCTGTATGGCTCATATTTAATGCACGATGTACATTACAAAGTGCATTAATATGGCCATACAGAAGTGTATACCCCCACTTGCGTTCGCGGGACAACCCCTTTAAGGGCAGACAAATATTGCTCTAAAGCAATAATACTGTTTTTAAGTAAGGGTTCCAATCCAGGTGTATTCAGCCATTCTGTCTCTAGTTTATTTTCCTAAGATATATTCATTTTTCTAAGGATACAAGCAGATTGACCCTTTTCTATGAATTCCTGTAACACTGGGGGTTTCTCATCAAGTCAATGTTGTGCTATCAACTTACTGACCTTATAGATTAGTCTGACTGTTGGCACCCTTTCCCCCTCATCTGTCAGCAAGTCATTTACATATCCCAGGACACACACTTATGGCCCATTTACATGGGACCATGATCATTCAGAATCATTCAAATTCCCGCATTCCCACAAGATTTTAAATAATCGTCCCGAGTAAATGCATGCAGCGACTGAACGACTGAAGGAGAATTGTTCAGTCGTTCAGTTGATGCATGCAGAAAACTGCTATTTACACTAGACAGCGCATTATTCAGTCATTCACTTCTGAACGACTGCCTGCTTACAGTAAATGGAGGCAGGCTGGGGGTGAACCATCCCCGGCTGCCCCCCCTCCATGCCGGCAGCACAGAGCGATGCCAGTGATACTCTTGTGTAACAGCATCACTTGGATGAGTGCTGGGCATTGTATGCCAGACAGCTCGCCCGTGTAAATGAGGCATAATGGAGTAGCATCTATATTCAGCATCTAAGTTCTGGCAATTAAGGCTAAGACCTAAACCCAAAATCTTTCCAGCTTCGGGAAATATCACATAAATCAAGCCAACAGATTGCCTTTTACACCAGAGTTTTATATACCCTGTGGATCATGTATATCTGTGATAGCCAATGTAACTTGCCTAAAAACAGATCTGCTAAACCTCAGACTATTGCATATCTTTAATATTGCCAATATTTTCCCATTAACCCTTAGGTACAGAGGGATTTTGCAAGTTGAATTCTGCTTGCAGATATCCGTACAATAGTAATACTTTCCCTAATGTTCAGCTAGCATTTCCAATAAATTCCAAAGGAATAAATGGCTTATTCTTTAATTCTGAGGAGGATAGTTCTGCTGTAAGGGCATGTTATTACTGCAGATCGGTAAAAGTGAGCATGTGGTAACCCATAATCCATTTCTAACTGCTCACATTGTCCAGTCTTCTCTTCATTCACCACACGTCGGATACCCTTGTCTCTCCAGAAATCTAAGTCTGCTATCATCCTTTAACACCCATTATCTCCTGGGCTTTCCACCATACCTTATGCATGAGAGAGTGTAGGAAATTGTTTAATATTGGATTTAAATACATGAACTTCCCTGCTTCAAATAAATGCATGGATTTTAAAAAAATATTTTAGCAACACAAAACTGCCATCCTCTGTTTTCTCAGAGTCGTAACATCTGAAATGTTGTATTTGGGATGTCAAATATTTAGTATTAGGGACTGCAAAACCCCTTCTTTTGGGTAGTGTAAACTTTCTACGGGGGCACGGGGGCCACTAAATAAGATCTCTAAACAGCCTGTTGATGAAAAAGCTGATCTTTTCCAAAGGAGTGAATTATGCAGTGGGTATAATAATTGTGGTATTCATATGAACTTCACTAAGTTTACCCTACCAATTACCAATAAAGGTAGTTTGCACCATTTTTTCAACTTATGTTAATAGCGGGTGAAGATTTTTAGCTTAGTATAATCATTAAGAGATTGTGAAATGTATACTCGGGTACTTATATGTGTGCACACCAAAGGGGCATGGTCAACATCGACAACAAGATCAGTTCTATCTGCTGACATAAGAAGGGATTTATCCCGACTCATGGTGAGTTCTGAGTATTTACCATAATCATTAATAACTGATATAGCTATTCCCAGAGCTGTCCCAGAATCTTCTAAGAATATCAGTATATAAAGCTATTTTTTCCTCAATGTGGCTGCAATGAAAAACACTCCACCCCAAAGCAATTAAAAACAACCTGGTTTGGCGCTTCTACTGTTAGGGATAGATAATTTCTCATTGGAATGCAGAACAATTATCTTCCATATACTATACGCAACCCATCTTACAATAGCACGCAACTGGAATAGCTCCAAACTTTCTACCATAAAAGAAATATATAGTATCTATAGTCTCGTCCAACTGCACCTATGCAAAAATGCTGGCAGTTCAAAATGGAACATTGGCTGACAAATCATCCCTCAACTAACTAGCAAACAAATCTCTCCATGTCTTAATCCCCCCTCCGTTCCCTAATAGACCCTTTTACCATAAAGTAAAAGCCTTCAAGTGGTATACAAAAAGGCCCCTTTACACGGAGCGATAAGCTCTCAAAGATCGCTCAAACGTCAGTTTGAGTGACAACTTTGAGCGATCGTTTTGCATAAACTATTAAGTAGCTACTCAACTACTTAATAGCTTATTAGTGTGCAAATGAAGCCTTTAGCTGAATGCAGATAATAGTGGGAGGGCTCTTATCTGCTTTTAGTTCCTTTATTCTCTGACGGAAAACAATGCTATCAGCAATACCCACTGAGAACTCAGCATGCGGTCCTGATAAGACCACACAACTATTTTTAGGTTAGCCTGAATTTAATCAGCTAGTGCTGGAAAAGTGCACCATGGCCGCGCTTAGACGCAACGATCACTCAATCGCTTTCTAGCAATTTAGAGCGATCATCATTCCGTGTAAATGGGCCTTAAGCTTCTGGTTTACAGTTGATATCTAGTACTCAAATGACGAACTACACAACCTGGCAACTACCTTCTTATATTTTGTAAGAATAAACATTAGTTTCAAAACTATTCAACAACGCATTGCATGTTTAAAATATCTGTCACAGAACAGAAATTGTATTCTAACGCAACAAATATGTCAACTTTCTGTTATTTTTTTTTGTTTGCTTATTATAAAACCCAATAAAAATTATCGAAAAGAAAACCAGCTATACCCAAATGAGACATGATCTTGTTTACAAGAGGTTCTATTACTAGCAGAAATAGTAGCAGTTAAGCCCAATGTCATGATACATGGGTGTTCGGAAATGAAATAAAGCATGCAGATTTGATTTGTGGACATTTTGGTTCAGCATACTCCATTTGAGTGTGCTTCTGCACACATCCGCAGGGCAGAAAATGAAGACCCGGACAGGTAAGTAGCAGACCAGCGTTGGCCGCAAGTTGGGTTCGATTCTGCATGTGGAATCCCACATGTGGAATCCGATCCACCTATGGGCATGAGGCCGTGTTTCAGGGCCGTGGAGGAAGGGCTGCATGTGTATGTACTGCATGCAATGAAGAAAGTGTAAGCTGTACCAGCAGCGATAGTTCCAGGGCTACATAGCGAGTCCTATATTAAGTGGTTCTTAGAGTGGAGTTCTATAATGAGGGCCATAGAGGGAGATGCAATATTATAGTTGTTTTCCAGACAGAAATAGTTGATAGTCTGTGGTCCGGAGTTGGGTGTCTGCAGTCAGTGCTGAGATACACAGGGGCTGGAGTCAAAATTGCTGCTCCAACCCCAGTGTAGTGGCCGGCACTTGTAATTGCAGGCTGGGGACCCATTGATTTCAGTGACAGCTGCGCTTGCAGTTACAAGCAACAGTCACTGCACATGAGTCAGAGCTGCACTTGCAGTTACAAGTTTCGGTCACTACCTAGTTGTTGGAGCAGCTTCCACTGTGAATCCTGGGGCTGAGTGTAGGTGGCCAATAAGCTAATCAGCAGCAAACCCTGGCCGATCAACTATTGATGACCTACCGTGAGGTAAGGTCATCAATATTATTTCTGCCTGGAAAACCCCTTTGTCAGGTGGTCCTATAAGGGCTCGTGCCCACTTGCGGGTTGGATCCCACATGCGGGAGCCCGCAGCAGAATCCGACCCTGCCCCCGGCCAAGGAAGCTGCTTACCTGTCTTCTTTTTGCTCTACTGTGGATGTGTGCAGAAGTGCCGGCAGGCGCACATGCGCAGTTGAGTTTTTTTTTCAAACTCCTGCTTTCCCGCGCTACTATGCAGCATGCATAGGTCCGCAAATCAAATCAGCATGCTTTAATTTAGTTGCGGACACCCATGTTTCCAGTTTGAACTGTGGATCATCTGCAATTTAAATCCGCCCATGGACATTGAGCCCTACTCAGTCGGACCATAGCAGGGACACTGTTAGTGGTACTAACAGTGAAAATTCTGTTTAGTTATAGGGCCCCATGAGTTCTTTGTTTGCCCCTGCTTTTAATCTTTTTTTCCCCCACGCATCATACAGTTAGTTCAGGTTAGGCTGGGAGACTTGTCTGTAAAATGTGTCCTTAATATTCTCATATGAAACTAGCCTTGGAGAGAAATACAGATGTTGGCTCTGCTGCTGTATTTATGTACTGAGTTTAGTTCTGGGGCCATATGTATGTTCAAGATAACACTTCTGGCGCTGTATTTGTTATGCACTTGATGCTGGGGCTACATTTATGTTATGAGCCTAGTTCTGGTATTGTATTTAAGTACCGAGTAGAGATGAGTGAACTTTTGAAAAGTTCCGTTCGGCCAGTTTGCTGAATTTCGGAAAAAAGTTGAGTTCAGTATTGAACAGCTGCTATGTTAAGTCAATGGAGAGGAGTGGTAGAGCGCGACGAGAAAAATTTCCTGCAGCCTCCTGCAGGCCTCCTCGCCCTCCTGTTGGCCGCTCTGTGAGCAAGCCAGTGATGCTAGCTCCCGTGCAGGTGCACAGGAGCTAGTATGTTTGGGGACGAGCGCCGGGCAACATTTGCCCGACATTCCTGCTATTTAAATGGACCTTTATGAATTGCATCAAAATGGTGTATCTGACATCTGCCAAACACAGAGGGTTGTTTAAAGGTTTGTCTTAAGCGCTATATGTTATTTCGGGATCCCCCTCCTCCACCTCCCGTCTCACTTAATAGAACCATATACTGGTCTGACCAGAGAAAATTGTCCATGAAACAGTTAGGATTTCCTTCTTGGAGACGGTTTCAAATAATTCTAATACATAAAATATATAATATATAAATATATTAATTATATCTATTATGGGCTAAAGAGGGGTAGCTGTAATCTTGGACACACCCTCCATAAAATACAAATCCATCAGTTTTAGTGGTAATACATCTTTCTTGAGTCCATGCAACATCAATGAGGAGGAGGACGACAAACCTGAAGATGTATTCAGGGAGGAGTCAAAAAAAGATTAAAGTCTCAGCCCAATACAATCTTGGAGCTGTCTGAGAATTCATCTAACGCCTGGTGCATTTTTATCCCAAATTCAGTCTGTCTCTCATGGGGCTAATAATTTGCAAAAGTTAACACGGCATAAACAATTGACACTTTCAGAAATTGATGACAATATCAGATATTTCTTAAACTATTGGGTAATGTGGAAAGGCTCTACGAATTGCAAGTTACGCCTCACAAGCTTTTGGGCTAGGGTGGGGACTATAGTGCCATGCTGTGTAAAATGTAGAAGTTTCTTTTGGAACATTTGGGGTTTTAAAATGAGTCTGGAATATAGCAGCTATGGTCTTATTGAGATGGTACAGAATTTGACTACTCTTTTCTGGCTTGTTTATGGTTCAAAATATTTTTATACAGAGTCTTACAATGGAAAGTCCAAAAGGTACAAATATTTTTGAATTGATATTCCAGTGAAGGACAAACGACTATCCATTATACAAAAATACAAAAGGCGCCTTCTGCAGTGACAGAAAGAAAGCATTCTTTGGCACCCAGTGTGAAATGACAGGGCGAATGCGCCGAAGGCATAATCAAACGGACTGGGGCCAACATTGTAGCATCATCCCGGTTCCTTTTTAAACAACTTGTGCTCATATTTTAGCCAATGGTAACTAACAAAAGTGCCATTTAATTTACCTACAATTATGTTTTTGCACTGAAAAGCTAGCCACTAGCGTTCTTGCTTCTTTTTAACTTGCTGTCCACTGCCTGCTGTCAAGTGGTGTTATCCTCATTACTGGAGATGGCACAACAGCAAAGAGGAAGTAGGGGAGGAGTCATCCTATACATTGAAGTCTTAAAGCAGTGGGGCAGGAAGGGGAGTAGTGAAGCCCCGACTCGCACAGATGTACTTGGAGTGAATGTTGAGTAATCTCTTTGTTTATTCATATCTCCGCTGCTGTGTACTGTTCTCCAGGATGATTTTAATGCTTTTCTTCTGTTAGACAGAACAGAATCTGCAGTTATCTGTAGAGTTGAGCGAATATACTCTGCCGATGGTGCTCATTACTGGAACGAGCATCAAGCTGTGTTCGACTCCGCCCCAGTTTTTGGCTCCTCCCCACTGTGACATGCCTGTTTTGGCCCCTCCCTGCCGTGACGCAGCGTGAGTCATTGGCAATTTTTTTTGGCTGGCGAGAGAGAGAACGAACCTAGGAAAAAAAGCTCGGCACCCGGCGTCCCACAAACAAAAATGCTCAAGTCTCCCATTGTAGTCAATGGGGTTCGTTACTCGAGTAGAGCTCTCGAATTTTACGAAAAGCTCGACAATGCTCGCTCATCTCTAGTTATCTGTCCACAGTCTACAGAACACAGCAGAGCATCCAGCTCCTTCCACCAATACTGAAAAAACTGAGAATATACACTCTGCATAGGGAAGAAAATGAGCAAACATACATGATACAAGTTATATAATGCTGAGAAATAGTGTTATTCCTCATGTACACTTGGCAGCTGAAAAGTCATCTGATGTCTGACATAAGTCACATTTTCCCTTCATCTAATGTCTGAGATAAGTGACATTTTCCCTTCAATATATCAATTGACCATTTAAAAACTATTGTGTTTATTCAGCCTGTCTTTTATTAAATGTAGCTTAAAGAAGTGAAACAATTACTAATGACTAGCATGTAAAAATAGGAGATATCAGGAAAAGGGCATTTTTTTCGCCTTGAAATAATTTTCTCATTGGCAAAAGTAACAAACAATTTGGCAAAACTTATTGAGTAGAGATAAAAAATAGGCTGATGAAATAGAATATAAATAAGGGAAAGTAAAAAGAGGATGCTGATTCAATAGTATCTGCCTAATCTGTCTCAATTCAATAAAAAAAAGTCGTATTATGCAGCACTTAATTTATGGTTACTATATATAAGTTTAAATGAATAAAAATAACCACATTCATTATGGTAATTACTGTTCAGGACTCACATCAAAGGTTGTGTTCAGAGCCTTCGTCGCAGATTTCCATTAATATCCAGGATCAAATGGTGCTGCTTGCAGCACTATTTCTTCTGGGAAAATGCCAGAGGTCATAATAGAAGCCGGATGGACCTTTTTCTAGTCAATGGAGACCATTTAGCCATTGTTCGGCTCCTAGGATGGTGCCCGATAACAGATGATCAAGCCTTTATCAGTAAGGCAAAATGACTTGGAAAAGGAATACATACATGACTCCATAATTATTGTGTACCTTTCCACTTTACTAGGATCCACTATAGAAATAAATGCCAGTCAACAAGTACTCGAGTTAGTGAAGTCTGACACTTTCTTGTAACATTGACATCTTCTGAGCGGCATAACAGGCTTTTTTTTTCTCTTCAAATCTTTCACAGTCAGGCTCTATGGATTATTTATCAGCATCTTCTGGAAGCCTCACTGAATCACAAAAGATGCAAGGAAGGAAATACATTTATCAAAAAAGATTTTCGTTCTTCTTGATTTAGTACTTCCGGAAACCACAGATAGTGAATTGCATATCAATTGTACATTGAAAAGTACTGGAAAGTAAATGATTTCAAATAATATTGAAATCTGATTATCTTTAGCAAGAATAAAAAAAAGGTTGTTTATGCCTTAATGACTAGGCCAAATTTTGGAAATTTGGTATGTGTCACATTGACCGAGCATAACTCTGTAAAGGTTTTACACATCCAATTAATCACCACATTGTTTTTATGTCACATATTACATTTATTTAGGTGGTAAGAGTAAATCAAAATACTTTGCATATCTTTATTAAAAGCACTAAAATTGAAGAAAATGTTTAAAAAGTGTTTGTCTTTTCTTAGCTGCATTATGACAAATATGTATTTGCATATTGTACTAATAATTTATCAGATATATTTTCACTTAATTTTGGAAGAACAAATGAACAATTTTGCACATTTGAGCATTTTAGGAGACTTTACTAATTTTATAATGTTTACAATTCTAATGTATATTTTTTACATTTTCACATTTAATTTATAATGTTTAATTTATATAAATGGTGATGATTAGATGCAATAAGTGATGTAATAAATGAATGTAAATGTACGTTCACATGTAACAGAATTGGTGCCAATTTTCTACTGTGGAAAAAATCCGCCTGCAAAATCTGTCAAATTTCGCATTACATCACTGGTCAGATTTTGACACAGATTTTGATATGGATCTGCAATACACTTCAGCCCTACATTTGAAAGGATGAAATAAGCTGAGGATCCACAGCAAATTCCACAGTGCAAAATATGCTACGGATTTTGGTGCGAATCTACAACTTGCGAATGTACCCTATTAAATTAAGTTTATTTCTGGATAGGTTAAGAAATGTATCCTACACTATACAATCACCTATACTGACTAAATTGTATGGGTGATTGTGATAGAAGGGGTTAATTTGGTATGCTCTCCTGCTCTATCCTTTAATCTCATACTGTCAGGATGACGTTTTAACAATTTTTGTGTACGTATTACCCAGCATTATCATATGCATGTGGTTTGGAAGGAATTTTATTTATCTAGTTTTACACAAGATCAATATGTGTGTCTTAACCCTTTCCAATCCAATTTTGGATTCAGGGTTTCCTAAAAGGCATTCTCTTTTTGCAGTTATACAATGGTGCCATCCGCTGGCTAAAGCCAGTGTGTGTGCGCCAGAGAGGCTCCGACAGCGGAGTGGCTGGCAATAGATGGTAAGAACACCCTGTCGGACATCTTCTGACATTGGAGCTGTACAAGCTTCAATCAGAATGTAGGAAGACGTCAGACAGTGGATTGGAAAGGGTTAATTTACCCTCAATAGTTTTTAGAAATTCATGAATGAGTTGTAGTTTCGGTATCATCCTGGAGATATTAAAAGTGGAACTCGTATTCTGCACTCCACGTGACATTGTAATGGAACACACATTGCATTCCATGGCACCACGTGTCTTACGCTTTCTCGTGAAATGACTATCTCCGCCCTCGATGACGCAATATGCTAATGGAGTTGGCGTGTATCACGTGCATTAAGAGTACATGACAGTTTATATATATTGGTCCGTTATATACGTCAGTTTGTATTGCTTGAGAAAGGCGTTTGATGTAACATGCCGAAACGCGTTGCAATAAAGAACAAAATATTATACCTGTCCATGATCTGTCCCATCCGTTATAACTAGGCGAGGAAGCTTGTTTGGACTAAGGGAAAATTGTCAGGATTAGCGGAAGCGGATGTAGATCCACTATGCCACACACTGGTTTGGCCTAGGGCCTAATCAAGAGGGGACGCCTGAGGCACCCTAGTCGTCCCCATTTAACTACACCAATCAAGATATGCACTTCACTGCGGGGTCCCTAAGCTTTTACACTGAAAGTGGTCACAGTAATGCTGTAGCTGACTGTTAGGTGCATTGTTCAGACACAATCCTCTGCTTCTGTGTCTGGCAGACATGGGCGTCGTCCTGCTTTGACTGTTTACTGAACTTACATTTATTCTCTTCCAGCACTCCTAGGGTTAATTGATTCTGGGCCTTCTGCTCAGCTGATGCACCTTTTCTAATCACCGCCCTATATAGCTGCCCTGGGCCTTTCAGACAGTGCTGTAGTGTTGTTGCATGATTTGTGTCCATAACTCTGTTTAGCCGCTGCTCCAGCAGTTGCCTTGCTACCTTGCTATCTGCTTGTGTTCTGTACCCTCCATTTGTGTATCCTGCTGTCTGTTATCCTCCTGAGTCTGCTTCTCTGTTTATCCTTGTCAGCCTGTACCTCCTTTGTTCCTGTACTCCCCAGTATTGCTTTTTCTTTTGTTCAGTCCTGTCAGGGTCAGTCAGTGTCTAGAAGAAGACCGTGGGGTTGTCCTTATCTGGACGCCAGTCCTGTTTATAGGCAGGGGTTTCCCTCTCCTGGTTATCAGCTCAGGACAAAAAACTTTCCCTAGTTTCCATTTGCATAAGGGTTTTGTACATCTGGTATCTTACTTCCCACGCTGGAGTTGGCTGTCAACCATGCTGGATTGGATCATCACCTACCCGGTAGGTTGACACAGTGGTTCTACATCTACAGTCGTTACACTGATGCTGCTACAGACCCAGATACAGTACCTGAGTGTGTGAACAGGAGCTTAGTTTGGTAACCTGGTTAGGGGCAGGCAGCAGAACTTAGAACAAGCTGGAGGTTGAGGCACACAGAATAGGTTCAGCACAGTATAACAAGCCATAGTTCGGGGTAGGTAATGACAGAACCGTGGTTAGTGTAACAAGCTGGGGTAATGGGTGGATACAGTAATGTAGTTAGGTATAGCTGAAGTCAGGAACCTGGGAATCAGAACATGCTAAAATAGTACCTTAAGTAGGATCAAAAGACAGCACACTCAGCCACCCTTCACAGGGGAAGGATGCCTGATATAGCTAAGGGTAGCAGATGATCGATAAGGGAGGAATTTGGAAATTGCTCACTGCCCCTTTAAAAGCATTGGCTGCATGTACATATGCTCTCCAGGCTTCTGTCAATAGGTGATCAGACACTGAAGCCTAAAGTTTGCTGAAAACCAGTGGCAAATAAATGTTGTGGCCATCAAATGAGGTAAGCAGGTCATTGCAGCTGCAAGCAAAAATAGATTAACGTTAGATATTAACATTTCCCATATGTCCTACACAGCAGTAAAACTATTTGGATTTCACAAAAAGTCACCCAGAGGGAGAGTCCTCTTCTATGGTGTAACTCAAAATTCACTGCCTTAGAGCCGTTGCTTCTGAAAACTGAAAATTCAACCTATAATCATTCATAAATATATAGTGCAAGCTCCAAACTGCATGACAAATATGATCCAGTGGGATCAGACTCTACTTAGCCCAAGAGGTGGACATGGTCTAATAGAGTGGCCCTTAACAAATGTGGGTGGATCGGAATCTAAAGTCTAAAAGGCCTCTTTGACCATCTACTCATGATAGGTAAGGTGGTTCTTAAGCCTATACTTCTCCCAGAATAAATTCTCAAACTTCCCACTTCAATATAGGAAAATAAACATTCTAAAAACAGAAGCATAGCAATAAGCTTGGTAAACTAACTATCCTAGCCCACACAGAACAGAAAAAAAACACAGGGGGAAAAGGCTAGACCTTTTTATAGGTTCATGTGGCTTTAGTTAGAGTTTAATTTCATTCATTAAAATTTCCATCTGTTTTAATAGTACATGGACAAAATTAATGCCATCCTTGTGCTGCTGTATAAGACAGAAAATAATCTTTATGTAGCATCAACATATTTTGCAACACTTTACAAATCAGAGGGATCATGAATAGAGATGAGCGAGCATATTCGCTAAGGCGAACTACTCGAGCGAGTAGTGCCTTATGCGAGTACCTGCCTGCTCGTCTCTAAAGATTCAGGGGCAGGTGGGGGAGAGCGATGAGTTGCGGGAGTGAGCAGGGAGGAGCGGGGGGGAGAGAGTAAGAGAGAGATCTCCCCCCTGTTCCTCCCCGCTCTCCCCCGCTGGCACCCGAATCTTTAGAGACAAGCTGGCAGGTACTCGCATAAGGCACTACTCGATCGAATAGTTTGCCTTAGCGAGTATGCTCGCTCATCTTTAATCATGAACAAACAAAATCAAACATAGTAACAAAATCAACAATTCAACCAATAAGAGAGAACCCTGCTTGCCACAGTTTACAGTCTGCGAAAATAGAGGTGACACAAAGTAAAATTAGTTTGTTCAATAGTCCAGGTATCTTTTATAAAACAAAGCAGTATATTGTATTATTGCTAATGCTCAATGAATGTTAGGCAGTACCTCTGTTAGACAGAGCCTGAGTGACAGAAGAACAAAGTTAGGGCTCTTGGGGGGAGGGGAGGACAAAAATAATAAAATAAAAAGACAACTGAGCCGTTATTATCTCAGATACAACTCAGCAGTCCTGACAGAAGACACCAATCTACTGCTACTACAGGGATCCGGTGAGCTGAAGGACCTGCAGTAACGTCCCTGCTGTGGGAGGAGCCATTGTGCAGTTTGTAAAAGAGATCCGGTGGGCTGAAGGACCTGCGGTGACTACATCACTGCTCTGGGAGGAGCCATTGTGCAGTTTGGTAGAAAGTACTGTATACTAGATAAGCCGACAGCAGCCAACAGGACCTGTGAGGATGTCACCGTCGTGATCACATGTGTGGGTGGAGACGAGGATCACATGACCTGGGGATGATCACTGTATCCAGGAGACTGCTAAGCTGGTACCGTCTGGAAATCAGCATGGATGTACCACAGCTGTATGTGTGAATCAGGATGCATTTAGTAGAGCTTTGTGTGTGATGTGTGGGGATCATAATGGATGTACCATGTAGCACAGCTGTGTGGTGCATTGCACCACCAGAAAGACTGGTACTATAATTTCCTAATAATTACTAGTCAAAGTGCTAATGAGCACTTGTCCGTCTTTCCGTGTGTGTGTGAGTTGAATACAGAGCCTGACAGCACCTGTGAATGTCAGTTACCGTCTCTTAGCTCCACACCCTGATCACATGGCGGTGATGTCATCACTGGTCCTTTATCCTTGTATACTGAATGAGGGATTATGGACTGACTACAACCCCCACAAACCCCTGCGGCCTCAGTTGCTATGGATACATCAGTACTCAGTCTGGCAGTTTGTATGTTGTGAGACAGCTTGATAACTGTGTGGAGACTCCAAAGAATGACTCACAAAAATCCACATACATAGCTGGCAGTGCATATTGACTAACAACATTGAAGCACTGTCCTTCACCACTATCTTCATATCTCCTGAACGTGATATCATGTCATCTCAAGTGCTAATCCACCAACACCAGTCAAGTCTTCATTAGAGATGAGCGAGCGTACTCATCCGAGCTTGATACTCGTTCGAGTATTAGGGTGTTCGAGATGCTCGTTACTCGAAACGAGTACCACGCGATGTTCGAGTTACTTTCGCTTTCATCTCTGAGAAATTAGCGCGCTTTTCTGGCCAATAGAAAGACAGGGAAGGCATTACAATTTCCCCCTGCAACGTTCAAGCCCTATACCACCCCCCTGCAGTGAGTGGCTGGCGAGATCAGGTGTCACCCGAGTATTAAAATCTGCCCGCCCGCGGCTCGCCACAGATGCATTCTGACATAGTTCAGGGAAAGTGCTGTTGATGCCGGAGCTGCTATAGGGAGAGCGTTAGGAGTATTTTAGGCTTCAAGAACCCCAACGGTCCTTCTTAGGCCATAGAAATCGCAGATCGCACCTATCTGCGATCTGCGATTCCTGTTCTCTTCTCTATATGCGCTCAATGGGGCCGGTGGCAGCAGCGCCGACCCCATTGAGAACATATAGAAGACAAATCATTCTTCTCTGCCACAGCTGTAACAGCTGTGGCAGAGAAGAACGATGTTTGCCCATTGAATTCAATGGAGCCGGCAATACAGCAGGTTCCACTGAAAGCAATGGGCTGCCGGCGTGCGCGGGATGAATTGTCGGGAAGGGCTTAAATATATAAGCCCTTCCCTGCAATTCATTCAGAAATGTGTAAAAATAAAAATATATATATATATACTATTACTTACCTTGTCCCGGCAGACGGAGTTCAGCCGCGGCGGCCGGCAGTGGGTGTGAAGGGGGTGTGAGTCAGACTCAGCGCTGAGCCAATCAGGGGGCAGGTCTGACTCACACCCCCTTCACACCCACTGTAGGCCGGCCCCGCGCTGAACTCCGTCTGCCGGGACAAGGTAAGTATATACCGTATATACTGGCATATAAGACGACTTTTGAACCCCGAAAAATCTGCTCTGAAGTCGGGGGTCGTCTTATACGCCGGTAATACAAAAAAAAAGAAAGTGTCAAAAAAAAATTCATTACTCACCTCCCTCGGCATTCTGCAGCGCTGCTGCAGGCTGTCGCTCCCTCCTGGTCCCTGGCAGAGCATTGCTTTCTGGACGCAGGGCTTGAAATCCCCGCCTCCAGAAAGCTTCTGTGATTAGCTAACACACGCCGTCAGCCAATCACAGCCATTCAATGACATAATTGTCATTGGCTGTGATTGGCTGAAGGCACGTGTGTTTTCTGGAGGCGGGGATTTCAAGCTCTGCGTCCAGAAAGCGATGCTCTGCCGGGGACCAGGAGGGAGCGACATCCTGCAGCAGCGCCGCAGAACGCCGGGGGAAGTGAGTAATGATTTCTATTTTTTGCTCCGCTGTATTCCCGGCATATAAGGTGACAGTTGGGGGTTGTCTTATACGCCCCGTCGCCTTATACGCCGGTATATACGGTATATTTTTTTTATTTTTACACATTTCTGGATGAATTGCAGGGAAGGGCTTCTATATTTAAGCCCTTCCCGACAATTCATCCCGCGCACGCCGGCAGCCCATTGTTTTCAGTGGAACCTGCTGTATTGCTGGCTCCATTGAATTCAATGGGCTAACATCGTTCTTCTCTGCCACAGCTGTTACTGCTGTGGCAGAGGAGAACGATCTTTATGCTGACAGTGCGGGGGGGGGGGGGCACTCTTGCCGCTATTGTGGCTTAATAGTGGGACCTGGGAACTTGAGATGCAGCCCAACATGTAGCCCCTCGCCTGCCCTATCCGTTTCTGTGTCGTTCCCATCACTTTCTGGAATTGCCCAGATTTTCACAAATGAAAACCTTAGCGAGCATCGGCGATATACAAAAATGCTCGGGTCGCCCATTGACTTCACTGGGGTTCGTTACTCGAAACGAACCCTTGAGCATTGCGAAAATTTCGTCACGAGTAACGAGCACCCGAGCATTTTGGTGCTCGCTCATCTCTAGTCTTCATCTAATCGTCAACCGTTGTCCAGTGTTAAAACAAACTCTTGCTGTTGTGCAAACATGTCACCACAGAGGGTTCAACACTGCTGTGAAGCTAATGCAGCTTACATGACACAGCGACAAGCCACGATTTCACCTCAGTCACCAGGTGAAGTTTGTACATCTCGTGCAGCAGATATGTGAAAGCTACCAGCGAACATGTCTCCCCAGCGAGCAGCTGAAGTTCATAAATTACATGCACCTCATATGCGAAAACAACAAAGCAGAGCTGTGTGTGATGTGCATGTAGCACAGCTGTGTGGCGCAATCCGCCACCGAAAACACTGATTCTATGATTTCCTAATTACTACCGTAGTAAAGTGTATATACCCCTAATGTATTTAGTGAGGCGGGTAGTCTATATGTTCAGTCTATGTAATCATTTTTTTCTGCTGCTACAGCATATCTTTTTTTTAATATCTTTTTGAGGTGAACTTTTATGTGATTAATACAAGTTTACTTTTAAGGGGGTCCACTCAGGGTTGTTGCTTTAGCAAATATATTGGTTTTGGTATTGATTACAGTGGGACCCTGCTGGACCCTGAACCTTTTCTCTGTCTTTTCCATATTAGTATACATATCAGTGGTCTTAAGGGGGGTATTCCGGTTTGAAGCATTTATCACTTTTCCTCTATTCACTCCAGAATAGGAGATCTCGATTTCTTGTTCCCTCCATGATTATGAGAAATGTGAATGCAGCGGGAATTGGGCATGCACCCTGCCACTTCATTCAAAATCTATGGCACTGAAAAACAGATGAGCACAATTGTTATAAAATTCTTGAAAATACAATTTAGAAGAATCAATCTAGAAGTGAATGCAATCCAATAATCTGCAGAATTATATAAATGAAGGCTGTATTTTCTAAACAATCTGCAGAGCTCCCTGTAGATTATGCAATTGTTCATATATATATATATATATATATATATTAGAAATACCATTAATTTAAATGGGTCTTCAGACCAGAACTCCACATTATTTTGGTGCTTGCTATGTAAATAGAACATTATGTAAGTCATACAGAAGTTCCTGTTAGGTGCCATATTCACAAACATGTGATGCTCCAAAACCTCTGCAATACTAATTCATGTAGAGTGTAAAATATGGCAGCCAACTGACATGTATAGTAGCTCCTGGAGACTTTGAATATTCCAGTTTATTTTTACTTCATGCATTGTATGTTTTTCTTGTAACTATTAAACTACATAAAAAATAGATGGCTAGAAATAAAATGTATTCGCATGTGGTCACAGGCTGTAAAGAATTCACCAGACAGGAACAGTTCCATCCTTCCTTACTGTTAACCCAGTATTTCAATTTTAAAGTGCATCTGTCACCATGAATAAACATTTTTAAACTTAATAGTATGTAAAAACAAGATTATGGATATTTTATTCCCTGGTGGAGTTATGCACTTAATGTGATGTTCTTTAAGGTACATTCAGTTACATTCTGTTAGTTTAGCTAGAAATGGGCTCAGAATAATGAGGTTGCTTTCAGTGGAATAGTGCAGCTCATTCTGGTATATCCAAACACCCACAGCTATTTAATTTTACAACTGTAGAGCTTGCTGTTCACTCATGAGATGCATTCAGCTTCCTGTGGTCTTCACTCACTGTACACTACAGTACTTGTATTTTTACTCTAAATAGAAACATTTTATGTCATTATGTGCAATGCATTCATATACAATTAAAACATGAGCAATTTTATCTATTATTGATGCGTATCAGAAGTTTAAAACTAATGGCTGGAGACATAACAGCTAGAGCAGACAATCTGCTTCAATACGCGATCATATGACACACGATGCCAAGTATTCAGGAGACCGAGGAGTAAATTCGTAAAAAAAAAGTATTATGCAGAAAAAAAATTTGTGAGCTTGCAGATCCCCCATTACTTCAATGCAGTAGATACAATAGCTTGTTTCCATGAAATCAGCGTAGACTGGTTGAATTATACAAAAGAGTTGGTTCTTTCAGCGAAGGCCTCCTTAGGGATTCATAAATGACTCATGACTGACAGTGAAGGCAAGTGTTGAGAGCAGGGAGAGCTGGCAAGGGGACACAAGGACACTTTTATTGTGAAGCAGCATGCCAAGATGGGCTTTTTCAATTCAGCATCGATATAGTTTATTAACATTGACTATCTAGCATTTATCTTCATTACCTTTTTTAGCTGTTTGACCCTTTTTTTTACGTCCGCTAATGCAGTAAAACGGTTGCTACCTGAGAGCATTATCAGAAGTATTAAGTTATTAAAGGGGTGTTCTGATTTCAGCAAGTAAAGCTTATCCACTGTGCAACTCTAGTGATTTGTTTCATTCATTATATGACTAGACCCTAGTATATAAATAAGTTGGCTAGTATTACCTTGTTTAATTATTACTTTCTATCTGAAGGTTCCCGCAGTCCTTCTCCACTGGTGGGTCATGTGATCTAATTCTGTGATCTCCAGCTCTGAGTGACAGGTCACTGCTAGAACAGTCGGAGCAGAAGGAAGGGGTTGGGGAGCACTGAACAGGAGGGGACTAGCGTCTGGCCACTTGTGATTGCAGTGCTTGGGGTATTGAATTAGGGATTTAGTGTTCATGCAACCTGCATGATATATATTACCCAGAGTGTGATTACACCACTCTGCCCGCCAGCAATATAGTGCCGTCAGCAGCTTTGAAGGGTCATAACTGCTGACAGATTCCCTTTAAATATTTATTAGTTTGACCATGCTGTGTTAATAATGAATTTAAAAGATACTACGAAATGAGTGGAGGTTATGATTTTCCTTTTAAAGGAAATTTAGCAAAGGTGGCAAAGATTAAAAAAAGAAAAAAAAGAACATAACCCACATCCTTTTCCAGCATGTAATGAGTAAAACATCTTAACAGAAAAAAGGTGTGAGGACCTTAGGTTGTTAGCTTTCGTCAACCACAAGTGAAAATGATACGCTGCATGTTAATTATAAGCTTGGTAGTAATATTAATTGAAAGTCTCAAAATTTTTAGTGCCCAAAAGTAGATGTATCAAAAACTACTAATGTGTGATAGTACAATATTGTACAAGAATGTACAATAATTAAATGCATGAATAAGTGTATTAGGTGCATGGTGGAGAGTAGAAACAATATTTTGGGAGGAAATTAAACATGCAATTGTGGTGCGGCAGAATGGGGGGGTGGTGATGGCAGTGGCTCTGCTATTCCCCAAACCAGCAGCGGCCAACAGAATATTTGGCATATGACTTTAAATGATATGCTACTCGTGACAACGTTTTTGTGAGGGGATTTGGTGATATTGGGGGTTGTAGTCCCTTCCCCTGGAGGGATGTGTAGTATTTATTGCTGTGCAGGTGGACTTGGGTGAGAAGGAAGCTCCAGGAGTCAGGTTAATGGGTAAAACAAAACAACTCCCGTTTATTCTTAATTTTCATTGACTTCAGGCAGTTGACAGGTAACAGATGTCCTTTCTGAAGTTCGAGGATTGGAAAAATATCTACTTTCCTTAAACAAATCTGCTTCTCTATTCACAACTTTTTCTCTATCTTTCTTCTATAATCTCTTGTCTCTATTAGAGATGAGCGAACCTACTTGTTTTGAGTAATTACTCTATCGAGCACAGCGATTTTCGAGTACTTCCGTACTCGGGTGAAAAGATTCAGGGGGTGAAAAGATTCGGGGGGGGGGGGGGGGGCCGGGGGGATGCGTGGCAGAGCGGGGGGTAGCAGCAAGGAACAGGGGGGAGCCCTCTCTCTCTCCCTCTCCCCCCACTCCCCGCTTAAACCCCCCACTCACCCACGGCGCCCTCCGAATCTTTTCGCCCGAGTACGGAAGTACTCGAAAGTCGCGATGCTCGGGCAAAAAAGGGGCGTGGCCGAGTACGCTCGCTCATCTCTAGTCTCTATCCTTCTGTTTGTGTGTGTGTGTGTGTGTATATATATATGTGTGTTTGTATATATATATATGTGTGTGTGTGTATATATGTGTGTGTGTGTGTGTGTGTGTGTGTGTGTGTATATATGTGTGTGTGTATATATATATATATATATATATATATGTGTGTGTATATATATATATATATATATAATTTGTTTTTCTTTATTTGTTTTCTTATTACAATTCTTCTTTCTATGTCCGTCTTTATACAGCCTTTCTATATTTCTTGTATTATAATCTTCTAATCTTCTCTTTTATTAAACTATACCTTTCCTTCTTACAGCACTATTTACTCCTCTATCTCCCTCCTGCCCTTACTTGATGTTCGCTCTTTCTTCTCTCACTCCTCACTAACTGATTTTTTTACTGACAAACTTTCAACTGTCATCCCATGCAAGGCTTTTCTTGTTTTTTACCAATCACAGGATTCCTCTCATAATCACCCCACTGTCTGCCAGCCAATCCCTAAACTGTGCCATACAGCAGAATGGCCAATGGGGAGCTAGGTGACAAACAGCCAATGTGGGAATGGAGTGGTTCTCATGCAGATTGTGATTAACTCTTTCTTCTCCAACCAACAAAATCCTATATCATAAATGCATAAAAACAGACTTACATGAAATATTATGTAGCGCTCACACTGTACAATAATCAGTAGTTAAAGGGCCACTCTGATGAACATTTTTTCATTCATTATGTAACTAGTCCTCCAATATATTATAAATCGGTATTACTGTGTTTAGTTATTCCTTTATGTCTGAAAATTCCTGGAATCCTCCTCTTCAGAGGGGTCATGTGATTGTCTGGCCCTCGTTGTAAACGTACTTGGCTTTGTGCTCTCTTAAGAAGCCCTTTTTCAGTCAGCAGAATCCCTCTTTGATAATATTGCATGCTCTATACCACACAGGCTCTTCACGGGGTGGGGTGGGGGGGTGGGGGGGGAAACAAACTTCAATCACTGTTACTGAGGAGGATTAGAGGTTCCTGACAGTTATAATGAAAATGACAGCTCATCCTTTTGACTGTATACTTACGGTCTTCAGCTTATTTAGGAAAAGTAATAATTACAGTGTCCCCTCAGAGGCAGAGATGGTACTGGCTCTAGCTGGTCATGTGATGCTGTGCTGATGCATCAGACAGGAGGCTGCGCTGTATGGATATGGCTACAATATGCATATGAGATGTCCAGAGTGTGACAGACAATTAGGTGAGGGTGCAGGGATGGAAAATTGTGTTTCTCCGTAGAAGTCCTTTAAACTATACGTTATAAATGAATTTTTTATGTTGCATTCCCTGTTTTGATTCCTCTTATTTATGGTGCCATCATTGGGATCTTATGTGGATCCAAAATCACCAGACCAACAATGCCTTTTTTACTGACTTCATAGTGACAATTATCTGTATATATGCAGATGTTAGGGAAATTCAACGGTTTCAGTCGTATGCTGTCGGGCTCCAAATTAAAGAGGTAACTGACCAGTCAGGAGGATGCAGACACACACATGAGACCATGCTATGTGTAACACATTCTGGTTTATTACACTATGTTCATTCTTTATAGGATTTTATAAAGCGAGTGACTTTATACCAAATACAATTAATATGCATGCATAGTGGTTTCCTAATACATAATAATTTCTTATCAGTTGTCCTCCTCTTTACAGATGTTCATCCTTGAGATATTTCCTGTCCATCTTGTTAGTACATTTTGGAAAGAAATATCTTAAAATAAGAACACAAGACAGGAAACTTTGTGGTTGGCCATTTTTGGTCCAATTAATATTTCCAGCTGGATACTTCAAGATGAAGTCTAGCATATATCTAAGTGAAAGTTAACTATACAAATATATATGTGTGTAACTGAGTATTATAATACATAAGCAAAAGGAGACATCATGGAGTCTTTTAGGCCTACAGCCTTCACACAGACATGGCTCTGGATGATGCTTTGAGTCCACAAAAGGTCTTCATGATCAAGGATGGAAAAGGTCCAACATTTAAAAAGCAATTTACGCATTTTTTGTTGTAAACCTTAACCAATATGTTACATATGACAACATGCGATGTTCCAGCGGTAAAACTTGTTACTTTTGTTGCTCACCAAATTTGGAAAGTGATGGGAAAATTTGGTATAGGATAAATCATGAAGAATAGATGGAAGTGGTGCACAATCCTTTAGACTTGGCAGATGTCTTTACGCTATGCTTCCTGGCATAGCCTGATACAATCAGTTAGTGAGCCAACAGATCCATATCTCCTATTCACCATATAAAAAAACATGGCTTTTTTCTTTCAAAAAGTTTAGTGTGAAATAACAGCTCAGCTCCATTCACTTCAATAGAGCCAAGCTGCAATACCAGACGCAAACCATGGACAGGTAATGGTAAAGCTTTTTGGGAAAAAAAGAATCCCCGTTATTCTAATCCTGGAGAATTCATTTAAGTTCTTTCCTCCAATATGGCTGGAAAGATAAGATTTATTGAGCCACTCCAGCAAAAACATTTTTCTATGCCTGTCTCCCCTCACGTAATTGCCTGTCACACTCTAGAGGTCTCCTCTGTGTAATCCTGCCTCGTCCCTGCAGTGTAGCCTTTTGTCTGATGCTTATCAGGCACCATCTTGAGGCTGAGATTTTTTTTATATTCACCTAAATAAGTATATAGTCAGGGGGATGAGTTGTGATCTCCTTATCTGTGTGGCAGGAGCTGTGTGATCATCATGAGTAACTGTGATGGGGGTGCCTGGGTCCCCCTCCAAGCAGTTTCTGTGGTAGGGATCATGTAATAGCATCACACAAACAAAGAATGCATAACTCCAAACAGATCTGAACTGGTCAGAATTGAGATCCCATGACTGACAAAAAAAGAGGTCGAAAATGTCATTCCTCAAATGCTTAGGTTTCTTTTTAATGCTACATGCCTCTGTGTAGAATTCGTTCTATGATGGCCTACTCTTCAATATAGTGATATTGGCAGGAACACTAAAAATCAGATAGAACAGAACTTTACTGAGTGTACAAATTAAAAGAGCATTTACTGACCCACTTTCTATGGTCTATTCTTTATTAAATTTATTTTTTTTAGTAAGTCTGTTTTATTGTGTAGTCTCGTAAATAAACATATCAGCATAAATATAATGTTGGCAGCATATCAACTCAACAGTATTATCTTAACCATCTTGTCTTTGAACCATCTTTTATCAGAGACAACCGTAATGTTAGATGATAATGTTCTACTAATCACAACCTAGCTGCACAAAAAATGTTTTCTTAGTTAAAAATCAACATTCCGGTATTGTCACCCTCAGTTGCTAGATATGAGTGAGTATACTCGCTAAGGCACATTACTCGAGCGAGTAGTGCCTTAGCCGAGTATCTCCCCACTCGTCTCTAAAGATTCGGGTGCCGGCAGGGGGCGTGGAGCGGCGGGGGAGAGCGGGGAGGAACGGAGGGCAGATCTCTCTCTCCCTTTCTTCTCCCCGCTCCCCCCTGCTCCCTGCCGCAACTCACCTGTCACCGGCGCCGGCAGCCGAATCTTTAGAGACGAGCGGGGAGATACTCGGCTAAGGCACTACTCGCTCGAGTATTGTGCCTTAGCGAGTATACTCCCTCATCTCTATTAAGTTATGACTGATGCACAGGATTTCAAAAAAGGAGCAAAAGGAAATGTGACGTTTGCTTTCCATAGCATTGTTAAACAGTGGCTAGGGAGGGCGAGGGAATGGTTTCAATGCAGTTACAACCCTATGCTTCTACAAAGCTGTACAGACTTTTTAAACAAGCTTCGACACAATGACTGGGAATATGAGCCAACTGCAGAATCTTTTCCAGAGGGAAAACATAACCATGTACAGAGGGTTTCAAGGTGATTGCCCCTCAGTGTGCAGTCGTTTTTTTAGCTTAGCTAATAAGGCCTATAGACGTAGGCCAGGAAAGATTGTTTCTTCAGGAGAGCACCTAGGTGTGTGAGGAGACTTGTAATGTCATCTATGCTTCTCTGGGAAATATGCAAATGGAGAGGTGGAACAATGCCTCTACAGTGTCACCTATGGCTTTTTAAGGAGAAAATTCCTTCCTAAACCACTTCTATATGCTGCTTGCATTGACTTGCAGGAATGCTGCCTCCAATAGGTGGCGCTTTGGAGGCATTGTTCCATCTTGCCATTTGCATAATCTCCCAGAGGAGCATGCATGGCCTTATAAGTTCTCACATCTTCTAGGTGCTCTCCCCAAGGAGAAATACTTTACTGAACCTAGAATAATATGCTTGTACACAGTGTGCAGATTTACAACCCTGGAGAGTTTTACCTACAGGGCTGTGAATCAGCACCTCTTTGTAGAAGCATAGGCTCATAAATTTATTGTCAGCCTTTTCCTCTCCACCCAAGCCACAGTTAATAGGCAGTTTAACCCGTTTAATTTCAGAACCCTCCATGAGATGCTTAAATACACACCAAAGTGCATATATAAATATAGTTACATCAGATAAGTTCTTCAGTGTAATACAGATGTTGTTGCGTTGTTTACCCCTGGGCAGGGTAAACTATTTGATAACTGATCACAAGACTAAAAGCATATTAGAAGGCCACCTTCACACAATTCCACAGCATTCACAGTATAAGCCACGTAGAGGGAGTATAAAAATTCCCCTTCACATAGTGCAGACAATTTCCATGATGAATCTTCAGCATTTTTAAAAACGCTGCTGATTTTGATTCTACAGCATGTCCATTTTTGCTGCTGTATTCAACCCATGAAATACACAAATACTGCTGCTGCAGCTTCCTCTCAGTCCCTGGCACTGTTTTTCTTCCTCACAATCAGCTATGATGGCTGCCAGAGTGTGTAAATGAAGACAAGAACTCACATATTTTGGTGGGTGCACACTGAGGGTGAGGGTGATCACACACAAAACTTAAGAAAAATTCAGATATAGTAAATGGAATAGCTGTGCATGCAGTTCCTGTATGTAAAAAATTGAGTTATTTCTTCTAGACTCTATTCAGTTGGTTTGGTTAAAAACCTCATGAAAAGCACATGAAAAACCCTGAGGTTTTGCCATTTTTTATAGAGTTGCAGTAAAACCGTATTAAAAATTGGATTAAATTTCAGCAACACTAAGGACTCATGTCCACGGGCAAAATATGATTTTAGATCCGCAGCAGATTACCCGCATGCGGATCCAAATCCCATAGGGATGCATTGACCACCCGCGGGTAGATAAATACCTGCGGATGGTCAATAAAAGGGAATTTTAAAAAAAAATGGAGCATGAAAAAAAACAAAAAAAAAACGTGACATGCTCCATTTTCGTGCGGGTCTCCCGCGGGGACGGCTTCCGCAGGCTTCTATTGACCTAAAATAAGAATAACTTACCCGCAGCGGACCGGGCAGTTCTTCTCTTCTTCATGGCCGGATCTTCTTTCTTCGGCCCGGCGGATGTGCATGGCGCATGCGCGCGGCACACAGCCGGTGTGCCGAGCACATCTCCTGGCCGAAAACAGAAGATCCGGCCGTGAAGAAGAGAAGATCTGCCCGGTCCGCTGCGGGTAAGTGAATTCTTATTTTAAGCGCTCCATGGAGAATCCGTAGTGGGCCTGATTTTCCCCATGGACATGAGGCCTAATTGTGTTTTTTTTTTTTTGTTTTAACTGCATCTCAAACTATATTGCTATGACATGCAGCATAGAAATCAAGCTTTCATGGATTCAACTTTCAAGTCAAAGCTAAACGACCTTTTGCTAGAAAGCAGTATCTGTCTGCATTCACACAGTGGCACAGTGGTTGAGGTGCTGTAAAAACCACACAAAAACAGCGTAAGCAAAACCGCATTCATTTTAGACACAGCTTTTGATGTGGTTATAGTTCCTACTATAGCCACACCGAAATCTGGGTTATTGCAACAAGAACACATTGTTTTGCTGATGTGGTTGTGTTATGTTAAGTATATTGCTTAATGTGTGCTCTGTTTTATGTCAGCAGTCTGTATTATACTTTTCCTCAGTTGTGTTGTCTGTTGATCATTTTCAAAGTTTTTTTTTTTATAATGCTTTTCCCTGCAGTTCAGCTTTTTATCATGAACCGCAGCTACTGAGTTATGTTATGAGGTCCTGCAGCAGCGGAGTATTTTCTTTAACTCTCCATGTGAATTCTCTTCTCAACCTTCTCTGAGCAAGGGTTTGGAGGGAAGATTAGCAGCTACCCAGAGAAGGAACCAATAGCTGTGTAGTATTGAGTGGGTGTGGCTATGCTAAACCACTTCTGAAAGAGAAGAGAGAGCTTAGCTTGTGTGATGATCCCTTATGGGAAGATAACAGCTGATTAGTGCTGGGGACACCCCTGCCCCCTTACCTTCCTGAGACAAAAACTGGAATTTAGGTGAGCTTGCAATCCAAATATGATGGTTTCTGAAAGCATAGGAAGAAAAGTGCAATTCAAAAAATTTATACTTCGGATTTTTTTCTCTAGGAATTGAGATGTGTAACTTGAGTTTTCATGCACAAAGGTTATTCTTTATCTCTTCTGGTCGTGGATTGAAAAATCCCAGCCTCATGGAAGTGCTGGCTGTGTTTGGCTGATGCTTCACCATCACAATCAGTTATGACGGCTGCCATGGTGTGTAAATGAAGACAAGAAGTTACATATTTTGAGTTTTCAAAGGCACCTGAATTATGCACCAGAAGTAAATTTAAACTCTACAATAAAAAAGTGATATTTTCAGGAAGGTTTTTGCAACTTTAATGTGACTGTTGCAGTGTAAAGGGAGATTTAACAATCCTGCTTATTAGACAATGTAAGCCTAGACTCTGCAGTTTACAAATGCTCCAAATTTATTACTGTGGCTCAATACTGGATGATAAATTTGACACATCTTTAGATGCTTTTGTATAACTTTATAGCACCTAATTGGTTTTGTTTCAAAATTATGGACCAAGTAGTTTGCATAAATTGTCATTTTCACATCTAAATTACGCATCTAAGTTACCCCCTTTACTGTTAAGCCACACCGCTTATCTACCAAGGTACACTGCATTATTCTTTTTTTGGTGCATTTGCTTCATAAGTTGGTCTAAAACTTGATGCGACATTATGCACCAGGAATTCAAATTTTAAAGTCTAGGTGCAATCACATTAGTAAATCTCCCTCTTTCTCATCTTAAATTGACTAACATTTTATGAAATCTAGAAAGAAAAATCCTTGTTGTGGCTAGAAACTAAAAAAAGCAGCTGCTTCCTGCACATACCTGAACTGGCAGATGGCAACATAAAAGAGCAGCAGGACACTGCAACAATTGGCCATGTCAAACAGTAGTGCCAACTAATGAAAGTAGGATGCTCCAACCAGCCTCTATAAATGGCCCTAGACATGTTTGATTATCACAAGGCAGGTGATTCCATTGTCATAATTTCACCAATTTAACAAATGGTTTGCTAGCTCAATACATTTTATTTCTTTTCATCAGTAATTCCTTATGCGGTATGTATAGATTCCTGGGCAAGTGCCGCTTTCACCTTGATCCATGTTCTCAGAATGCAGATCCAGTTGGTACTGTGAGCCATTGGCTGACTTTCTGCTACTTGCTCTTGTCAAGGACATGGAGATGTCATAGTTCTGGATCAGGCAGTGCAATGTCATCACTGCATTGTCCTGCCTGTGCTAGGCCATTGGCAATAGGAAGAGGACCCAGATGACAGTCACGGGAATAAGTTAGGTGAATTACATTTTTTATTTTAATTGGCACAAGAAGACTATTACTGAGTAGGGACAAAAACCTTACTAATGCATGAGAACAAAATTTATAATTGAGGTGGCATAAAGAGTGGTACTTTTACTGTGGGGTATTCAGATGAGCACTTTTGCTATTATTGTGTGGTGCATAAACAGAGCTATTACTTTATGGAGCACAGAAGGGGATAGTATTACTTTGGATGGCACCAAAAGGGGCAATATTACCATCTTAGGCATTATGGATGATCAGTTTGTGCAGATATTGGGGAAAAGGTGGGGATATGCTAGAAAAGTAAGGAGCCAAAGATGTCTGCTCATTAAATTCTGTGGAGATGAGTCCTGGCTGAAAGTCTCGGCAGTCAGGGCCAGATGAAGAAAACTGAAAGTGAATGAATCCAATAACACATGACATCACCTTTGAGTCACTGGATTTTAGCATACAGTTCATAGAATTATTATAGGCCCTAATGTCACTAGGTGTCACAATGGTTGAAGCAAACAATAGTTTCAATCAGTCTGATTTAATGCAAAAACAAGTCTCAACACAAAGTTGAATTGCAATAAAAAAAAATGTCCGATTAAAATCCGTAGTACATCATGGATAACCAACGGCAAGAAATACAGATGTATTCATCATTATCTTGATGCCTACAGTGCACTACATCATGATCATAGCGAGCTTATGCCATTTGCATAGTCTGGCTGTCAATAGATTACAATTGACTATGCAAATTCTGCAAGGTGCCTAACCACCAATAAGTGTGCCAAGCAAATAGCTATGGCACCAAAAATGTTCTTTTGGTGAAGAATACATCTGTAGGTAACAGTCTGAGTAACAGGATGCCAAAAGAATCAGAACAGAATAATAAGGAATGCATAAACTAGAAAGCTGTGGGTTTAAATAGTTCAGCACTCACCATGATTGGCCACAGAGCAGGTGAAATCATTAACTAATCACTGGCTGCTAGAAACACATGACTGAAAAAGCTAGGACAGACATGACTTTGGTGGTCACAAAGGTACTGGTGCATTATGTCTCCACCAGAATAATGGATGGAGACCTGGTTTGGCAGTCCTGAGTTGAAGAAAACACCCCCAGTGGCTGATTGGCTGCCACAGACATACCTTCTGAGCTCGACCTCCTGCCTCATCCTCCCGGCCCCCACACACATGCCGCTGGAAGCAGGGCCGGCCCTAAAGACCTGGCCGTTACTGATGCTGGTCAGCCACCAGCTCCTGCATCAACTCCCCCCCTTCCACCGACGTGCAATGGATGGTGACAGCAGTTCCCTCTGCAGCGGCCATAGGGGGAACCATAGCGGAGGCCAGGTATGAGCAATGCGCCGTAGCGGGGATGACAGTCACAGCGGGACGGCTGCAGCAGCCACAGGGGGAATGGGGAGAGTGACAGTGGAGCCGGCTGTAGCAGCGGCCGCATCGGAAACGCGAGCGGTGGAGAGGTCTGAGCGTGGCGCCGGGGAGGGGCGGGGGGAGATGCAAGCTCATGGCAGTCCTCCAGAGGCATGTGTGAGCTGCTAGGGCCATGTCATGGGGGATGCAGGAGCTGAGGGAGGCATGCCCTGCAAGTTCCCTGTCAGTTACACCGACCAACTCGCATGCTCTGAGAGTTCCCTCTCCCTGAAAGTATCCAACCCATGTCTCTACCCATACATCCCGTGGAGACATAATGCACCAGTACTGGTCACAAGTCCATGTGCACACATTTCCTGACAGTGGGACCCATGTATCCAAGTAACAAGCATAGGTAGTGAGGAGACAGGTTCAGAATTTGCTCTTGGGGCCCACAGGACTCTAGTTCTATCTTTGGGCTGAAACATACCGAAAGGAATAATAAGAACCAGTCATTTAATTTGTTCCCCTAATTTGGCCCATCTCTATCGTGAACATTTTTGTTTGATAACCTTTTGCCCTCATGTTCCCTGTAGATAAAACCAGACTAGATCAGAATAGCTGATGTTTTATGTGAAAACTATCCATGCAACATTTTTCAACTTCAGCCACCTTAATAGGAAATTGGTTACACTTTATATCCTCCATATCTGCCAATCACTGTTACACACCTTAGTGTCAAAAACCTTTTCAGATGTCATATTGTGCAAGAAATCTTAATGATAATTGCTCCACAGTCCATGTACAGTAAGACACATTTTTTCCTTTTGGTTGTACTTGATTGCTGTAGAGTGATATTTTCACACAACTTGCACAAGAAATAATTGAGTCCCAAATGAGTTTTTCTCAAGCTTTACTTTGCTGAGCTTGACAAATCAGGTCCCAAGCATGAATTGACATTAAATTTTATTATTCCTCTTTCCACTTCAGCATCTTCCTAACATGAGCCTTCAAGAGCTATGTGAACTTTACATTTTAAAATCAAGGTAGTATCCTGGCAACCAAGGTGAATGCACTTTGCCTCATGAAAGGACATTACTAGGATGACAGCTATGCTTCTAGAAAATATATTGCTTACATGAAAGTCCTCTCAGGTAAACATGGGGTATCGAATATCCTCCACACATAGAAGGCCTATCACTGATGCAAAACTAGAGGGAAAAAGTGAGCTTCGCGGTTTTACTGGCAAAAATGTTTGTAGACTGAGGTCATGTATTGGTTTAACTAGCAATAGGGAGTTGCTATTGTAAACCTTGTAAGGGCGATGCTATTCCCATTAATCATGTTCGTGTAATTTAATCTGGCATGACTAGTAAAATAGGGGAAAGAAAGCTTCTTGGACATAGTAGGTCAGAGTACAAACAAGTATATATAATGTAACAGAGATAAAGGCAAATGGTGGGAAGTGTTGTCTGGACTGAAAAATACAGCACTCAAAAGGTTCGGGATTACAATGAATCTCTGTGGATTCCTCAGCGTATGGAGAGATTGTATTTGGATCTCTCGCTGCTAGCAAACATTTATTTGGCTTTACTACAATTGTTCACAAACCATGCAGCTTATCTGCACCATACTGAAGGTCTAGAGAGAAAAAAAAACGTTAAGGTCCTTTAATCCCAGTATAAACAGTAACATTTCATTTACCATCTCTGTAAAGTAGCATTTGGAAAATACCAACAAATATAAAATGCAGAAATACAGAATTGACAAAAACAGTTTTGTGCTCATCTGCATTTTTGGAGAAAATAACATTTTTGAGTCAAAAGGAATGAATTGTTACCGTAGCTAATGGCATATTCTTTTTAAAGCATTGAAAAATTAATTTCTGTGACATAACGTCTTTATAAATCACAGCTGTTATATGCCAAAGTCCACTGGCTGAAGAGTGGGGTTATAATTCACAGAACAGACCTTCATCATAATCCCTTTGCTTTCAGAAGGTTGTTAAAACCAGGACATGTTTTATGCTTCATTTTCAAACATTTTGAGGAATCACACCATAAAAATTCAAATGACAAAAACAATCTGATCCCTTAGGAAGGAAGTCTTCTCAGAGTACCAGAGTGAAATGTGAAATACCCTTCTGCTATGAGCCATAAAGTACCCTGGAGTCACACATTATCTATGCTGTCAAAGTTTGTTTCTTTGAAAGATTATAAAAAATGAAGAATTAAATATTTTATTCTCAATGATTTCAGCCAGTTTTTTTGACATGCTATTTCTGTATATAGTTAATTATAAAATCGTGATTTTTTTTTGTGAATTCCAAAATTTCAGAATTCCGTCTTTGCTTGCAGTGTTTAAATGTTAAAAACAGTAATGTTGGCATGGAACAGAGAACGCAAGGGATATATATTAGCCAATATAGGTTATATACATGATTTTATTTTTCCAATCTATTAGCTTGATTTATCTGTATAGTTTTATAATTCTTTAAGTGGGTGTGTTGGCAAGTGAATCAGAACTCTAATGTATTATACTTATATCTTGTATTTACAGATATATAGATACTGTGTATATACAAATCTAATAGTTTTCTGTTACACCTACTGCATCCTTTACATTTTAAATCTTAAACACCCCACTTCAGCTTTCAGTTTGTGAAACTACAATATAACTCCTAATGGATATGTACACATTTACAACCATTTTTGTTTAGTGCTCCAATGCATCTAGAAACACAACTAGCTTATTTGACACAACCTAATTAGACATCTATAATTAGATGCAACTTAGCACACAGTCTTCATTAAAAATTAACTTTTTTACATCTATAGCTCTTATGAAGCCTCTATTGTAATATGCTGAAGCTCCTATGCAGATGTGTATCTGAGGATACAGTCTACAAACCAGCCTTGTGTAGTCAGAGCCAGCAGTCACACTTATTTCATCTTACTGACTTGCCAACTGTATGTTAGTAAGACATTTGACAGATACAAAGACGTCCGACTGCTTGATCAGACTACACTAGGTTTGTAGTCTGTATCCATGGAGACAGATATGCGTAGGGACCGTAGACACAAGAATAAATTTGTAATGAATACTCCAGTATTTGAAAAGTTACTTTGTTTGAGATGCACAAGAGCAATAAAACTATTGATTGCAATAGTGAACATAGCATTTAAAGGGGGTTGTCTCAGAAGGAGTCCTCAATAATTAATAAGCACTGAACCCTCACAAATCAGCTGTTTGCTGGGCCTTTGTCACAGTGTTCTGAGCAAGAAGCAGACAGCTCTGTTCATTTTGCAGCGACCCAGGTTAGTATCACCGGTACAGTTTCCATTGAACTCAATGGCCCGGTAAACAGCTGATTGGCAAGAGTACTGAGCGGCAAACCCCCCAAAGTCAACTATTGAAGACTTTTCCTGAGGCTAGGGCATTAATAGTTCAAAGCTAGACAACCCATTTAATTTACAAATATATGATTAATATGTAAAACAAATAATGTAATTTGAAAGATCTCATATTATAAACATACTCGACACATTGAAATTATTGCACCTTTACATGTGAAGGCTTCTTTTCCCAAAAGTGGGATCACATTAATATTTACTTCATACAAAATATACACCATATAATCTAAAAAATATATGTTGTGCCTTGCTATTCATTAAGTGTTTAATTTTGTGCATTAAGAGGATGAACGTTAAATAATGTCAGCAAGGTATAGTAGAAAATGTAGGGAGGAAGTAAATGGTATTACAAGAGTTTGGGAAAATCAGATGACCACTGATTGTGTAAGGACTGAAACTCTAAAGAAAAGTGTAATAGGCTGTTAAAAGTATACCAGAGAAGATAAGTGTAGAAAATTAATTTAGAAGTGCTCTTGAATAAATAACAGGAGAAATGATGAGCAGGGAGAGCGCTTGGATATAAAACAGGTCTATAAAATACTTTAAAGTTTCAACAAAATACACCTACAATTCTGTCCTTGCCGGAGGAGGCAATGCAGTTGTGGGTATATTGCAGTTAACATGAATAAACAATTATTCATTATACTGTTTAATCATTCATTAACTCTTATGACAAAGACACTGTTATGGCGACGTCATGGCTAGTGTTTCCCCTACCTACTCCTCCCACAGGATACAGCAATCGGCATGCACTCCATCTTCTGTGCTGTTCTCCTTCCTCCTGACAGTGCTACATGGTGTTCCTCTTAAAGGGCCAGCATGCTGCACACCTAGCTTCTCCATCCACAGCCAGTCTGTATAGTTCTCTGATTGTTCAAAGCACCCACACCCACTGGAGGATGCCTGAACAATAGGATCTGTGAGGCTCTGCAAAAATGCTGTTGTGTGACCTCTGGTTTGACCCATGCTTGTACTACATATACTGAACTTTCCCAACTTCCTCTGTCCCAACATCAGCTTCTACCTTGACCACAATTTATCTGATTGCCTCATGCCATGACCCTCTGCCTGTTTCTCCATTTATGCCTGAACTCCACCTGTTCTGACCTCAACTTGTGCTAATAACTTAATTTCTGCCTGTCTCTCTGGAACTACGCTATGGTGCTTTTGACCTGTATATGTCATCAGCCACTGCATCAAGACTACTCTTGAGGTGATGGCCTAGGGTCCCTGCAGCTAAGACCAGATCGCTTAAAGGGTGAAAACAGGTGCAGCACACAGGAGAAGCCCAAAGCCAAATCAGTCAGTAGCGCAGTGGGTCCACACATGCTGTGTGACAAGTGCATCTGACTGGGTTGAAGAAAACAGCACAATTTAAAAAATGCTGAAAACGAGAGAATCCCATAACAGGAGAAAACATCAGGCTTTGCTGTTTGCATGGTGCACCGTATGGCAGTATATGGTCACCTAGACACTACTTTTGTTGCTGTATAGTGCTCAAGTGAGACACCTTATTTTATCCTTAAAACAATGCTTATAGGGCGACAAAGCTTTGTTATACAACATTTGATAGGTGAAAGACTCAGAGGTACAGAATGGTCCCATAGTAAGCCTTGGCGCTATATTATTGATCTATGTACAGATGGGTTACTCTTTAGCTCGATTGGTAACATATCACAATGTGCTGTGCTATTGGGTTGTTTATTTACAATGTGAATCACTTTACAGTGTTTTTTTGTGTTGAGAATAGCTTTTTAATGGGTTAAGATAACTTTCTGCACCCTGTGATCACAATCAAGGTAAAATTTATCCCATCCGTAGGTCCATAATACAGAAATGTCTATTTGGTCTAAATGTAGTGATTCAGTAGTTTGGTCAAGGAATATTCTTCAGTTTATCAGTTAAATTCACTGGGTAAGTGTAACCATAATCAAATCCGCTTATTTCCATACCCCTTGTCAATACAGTATTTATCAACAGTGTCTAGCACTGTCAGCAACAATTGATCTGCAGCACTGAGGGCCACAGTGGTACCACCTGAGCCTGTGTGACAGATGGCTGCAGTTGGTATGCAGGAGCAGCCAGCGAAGAAGAGCACTTGGGGGGGAAATTATCATGACGCAAACACTTTACCAGCATCGGAACGCTGCTGCTAGGACCTGTATGTTCACAATGTGCAAAGCTCATGAGCGCCCCCTCATGCGCTCACTGCTCCTGCAGAGGCAGCGATTGCATGTGAGCGCTGCAGTGCCCCAACACCCGCACCCCGCCTCTCACCCCATGGGCCCCGAATGCAGCTGTGAGCCTCAGAATGGGGGAGAGAGATGGAGAGGCCTCCAAGTTTTCACCACTGCTGGGAGGGCAATGTCACAGCCGAGTACGGGGAAAACACTCGCTGAATCCGACAGCTCCTTCTGTGCTCATGACACGCCGATGCTGCCTGGAGGCCGATGCTGCTCCTCAGCATGGGGACAGAGCCGGAGACTGCTCTGCTTATTCAGCCATCCTGGGACGACCTGTGAGACCGAGGACGGGTGAGAGCCAATCACAAACAGGGGGACATGAACCCCCTGTCAAACAACTTGTATCTTGACTCCACCAGTACTTCCGGTGGCGTCAAGATACAATAATACCGGGTGCTAAACCAGCTCTACAGCCTCTTCTTTTTCAGGATTGCTATAGGTTGTAGAGGTCAGAATTTCACCTATAAAAATGTGATGCCATATCCCATCAATTTATCAGATGACAACATATAACTGTGAAGCATTCTTTATATTGCATGGAACACACACAATATATATTGCAACATTAGGGGGATTAGTCATGACCGCCATGTTTACCTCACAAGATGGTTGAAATTCACTCACAGAGACTCACTTTACAACCTGAACTTTGTTTATCTGGTACCTGCAACTTTTATTCCATCATTGCAAAGGTTCACAGCACTTTACATCATACCGGTACATAAATCAACACCTGGCCATCTGGCCTCTGACTATACAGCATATTTGGCCCTAGCTCACAGGTCTAATGCCATCACACATCATCATACTAAAAGTCCATTACAAATATTTGCAGTACAGGGGCATCTCTTCCAGTCTGGGTTGCAGAATCCCAGGAGCTCAGGGCTCAGACGCTCTGTAGGAGAGGCTCACCCCCTCCTTTTCACAAATGCCTCTCAGTTGCCTCTTAGGCCGCCTGCAGACGAGCGGAAATCCCGCCGCGGGATTTCCCGCGGGATTTCCGCCGCTGAAAGTCTGCATAGGAGTGCATTACAATACGCACTCCTATGCAGACGGCCGCGGTTTGGCCGCGCGAAATCTCGCGCGGCAAACAAACCGCGGCATGTTCTAATTTTGTGCGGAGCACGCACTCACCTGGCCGCCGGCTCCGGTCTGCGCATGCGCCGGCTGCGCGGCAGCCGGCACATCAAAGAGCCGGGGCCGCCAGGCGCGGGTGAGTACGCGCTCGCCCCTGCAGGCTCTGGGGTCGGATCGCGCGGCGAGATTTCTCGCTGCCGGATCCGACCCGCTCGTCTGCAGGCGGCCTTAATAGTAGAGGCACCCCTTCTTTGCCGTACAAACGTTTAGAGCCTCCTAATGGACAATTCTAGTACTGCATCACTATTATACTGTAGGTATCGGTTGTTTTCAAAATATATAAAAGGAAAGCTGACAACCTTGCCAGGAGAAAATGCGACATGGCAGAAGTGGACACTATCCATACATTTTCAGTTCAAGATGGGTGTGAATAAAAAGGTGAAATTTTTCTTTAAAAAAAAAAAGAAATGTGCATAGGTATGTATGGATCTTAACATGTAATTTGTGTGTATGAAAAAGACACTACAAAGTTATACACTTGTTCATATAAATTAGTGGGTTTATAAAAAACCCTATGAATAGTGGACTGCAGTTGTTGGCACATTTTCATGCACGTTATAATTTGCTGATGCCTGGCTGGCCGCCTATTCCTCTATTAGCCTTTCTATGCAATCCTCAAGACCTGAATTGATGAATTCTAAACATGTTGCAGCTTGATACATTTATTTTGCTTTACATTAATATGCGTCTGACAGAAACAATCCAATTAGTTGTTTAAACATATCAATAGTGAATTTGTAAATTTTAGGTAAACTTATATGTGCGCTGTGTACAAGTGATAACTGCCTCCAGCAATATTAGATGTTTGCCGGAAGTCTCAGAAACTGCACTGCTCAACAGATTGTTACTTGTGGCTTCAATCAGAAAACAGGGGGTATTGGTAAAAAAGACTTAAAACAATTACACTCACCTTTCAACACCATTATACCACTGATATATAGAATTACTTTACATGAAAGTTGATTATGGCCCCCTGTCCATGGCCGTGACAGAATATTGCTAGCAATATTCTGCCGCGAGGAAGCAGGGGGGAGAGCTGTCAGGTCTCCGTGCTGAGCCTATCTGACAGGCTCACCGCGGAGAATTACGGTGAATCGCGGCATGCTGTGATTTAAATACTGTGAGCGGAGAATCGCTACGATTCTCCGCTCGTGGACATCAGGGCTGCACTTTCCATAGCAACACTATGGAAAGCGTTCACTGTGTTACCCGCGGCCGGATTATCACCATGGATTACGCAATGAACAATCGCCCGTTGACAGGAGCCCTTATCTTGTAAAACCATTGCATTAGTTATCTTGTACTGATCTGATTTTTAGACACAAATATTTTTTCAAGGATTCAAACTTATGTCAATTCAAGTTTTTACATTAAACATTTAAAATAATGTTGGGGATTTTTTAGATTTACCATCCCACTATTTATATTTAAAACAAATTGCCATTTTCACTCCCTCCTTGTTGTGTAGAGATGAGTGAGCATACCTGCTAAGGGCAATTACTCGAGCGAGCAGTGTCCTTAGCGAGTACCTGCCTGCTCGGAAGAAAAGGTTCGGGTGCCGGCAGGGAGCAGCGGGGGAGAGCAGGGGGGAACGGAGGGGAGATCTCTCTCTCCCTCTCTCCCCCCCCCCCCCCCCCGCTACCCTCTGCTGCCGGCCGCACCTCACCGCTCACCCGCACTGGCAGCCAAACCTTTTCTTCCGAGCGGGCAGGTACTCGCTAAGGACAATTGTCGCTTGAGCAATTGTCCTTAGTGAGTATGCTCGCTCTTCTCTAGTAGAGCGAGCAGTGCCTTATCCGAGTATATCCCCACTTGTCTCTAAAGATTCGGGGGGTGGGAGCAGCAGGGGAGAGCGGGGAGGAACGGAGGGGAGATCTCTCTCCCGCTCCCCACCACAACTCACCTGTCACCCGCGCCGGCCCCCCGAATCTTTAGAGACGAGCGGGGAGATACTCAGCTAAGACACTACTCGCTCGAGTAATGTGCCTTACCGAGTATACTCGCTCATCTCTAGTAGAGATCCCTTTACAGTAGTCACATCATCAGCATCACAGGCAGACTTACAATAAAAGTTAACATTTATATATAGTTAACACAGAATTTACTATTCAAAATAGGTAATGACTCCAGCTCTACACTTCTCCCTCCCTGCACAATGACCTCTGCACAGGTCACAGAGCATGCCTACAACATAGATGTCAATTGATGAACTCCAGAGTATTGTTTCCTATGGTCCATATGACAGCTCTAAAGCATATCTCTAATACTATCAAAAGCAGATCATGCAAGAGTATTATGTACAGGAAATAGAATTAAAATTTACAAAACAGAAAATAAAAAGACTAGAAAAGGATATGTATCACTACTATCTAGTATTCGAGGGGTTGTCATGCAAAAAATATTGTTTATAGTTAAATTCAGCTCATAATTATAAAAATGCATCTATTCCCAAATATTCCTGGATTAAAGGGGTTGTCCCGCGAAAGCAAGTGGGGTTATACACTTCTGTATGGCCATATTAATGCACTTTGTAATGTACATTGTCCATTAATTATGAGCCATACAGAAGTTATAAGAAGTTTTTCACTTACCTGTTCCATTGCTAGCGTCCCCGTCTCCATGGTGCCGTCTAATTTTCAGCGTCTAATCGCCAGATTAGACGCGCTTGCGCAGTCCGGTCGTCTTCTTTTCTGAATGGGGCCGCTCGTGCCGGAGAGCGGCTCCGTGTAGCTCCGCCCCGTCACGTGCCGATTCCAGCCAATCAGGAGGCTGGAATCGGCAATGGACCGCACAGAAGCCCTGCGGTCCACCGAGGGAGAAGATCCCGGCGGCCATCTTCAACCGGTAAGTAAGAAGTCACCGGAGCGCGGGGATTCAGGTAAGCGCTGTGCGGATTTTTTTTTAGGTCCCTGCATCGGGTTTGTCTCGCGCCGAACGGGGGGGCTGTTGAAAAAAAAAAAAACCCGTTTCGGCGCGGGACAACCCCTTTAATGTTAGAATAGAGCCACCTGCTGTTTCTATTAAATAGACTTTCTGTGTTCAGTCCACCTCAGTAAATGTTCCAAGGTGATCGCACTTTAGGCCCACTTCGACAGGACAAGTGTCGGGCAAACGATGCCCGACACTCGTCGCCGCACATACTAGCCACCGTGTACCTGCACAGGAGCCAGTATTAAACCTCATGTCGACGGGGACCGATCCGCAGTGGGTATCACGCACGCGTGATTCGCGCCCCATAGGAATGCATTGGACAACCGCAGGTAGTTAATTAAATGCCTGCGGATGTCATTTTCCCTTGAGGCGCGGATTGCGTGTGCGGGAAATCACCCGCAGCGTGCTCCATTTTAGTGAGGGTCTCCCGCGGGGACGGGTCCCGCAAGCTTCTATTGAAGCCATCCGGATCCGCGGCACACCCGCAGCTGAATTCCTGCTCTCCGGGGCGGGAGCGTGGGGGAGCAGGAGTTAAAAAAAAAAAAAGACACATCTGCCGGGCCGAAAGCAGATCCAGCCGAGACGGAGGGAAGATCCGCAGCGCCCGGACAGGTAAGTAAATCTTCTTTTTAGGCCTCATGTCCGTGGGAAAGGAGGGACCCGCTGCTGGATTCTGCATGAAGAATCCGCGGCGGGCCTGATTTTCCCTGTGGACATGAGGCCTTACTGGCTCACAGCGGGCGACTGAAGGAGATTTCTCTCCTCGCTCTCCCGCCCCTCTTCATTCACTTAACATAGCATCCGTTCATTTTTCGGGGAACATTCCTTTGCCTATAAAACTGTACATTCCTTTAACCCCTTGAGTGGCGGGTTTCTTACCACCCTGTCATGCCCACCAGGACAGGTTTTTTAAATGGTCTAATCATTGAATTTCAACTTATTTTGAGGTCGCGTTCCAAGAGCCATAACTTTTTCATTTTTCCATTGACACAGCCATATAAGGGCTTGTTTTTTGCGGGGCAAGTTGTACTTTTTGATGGAATCATTTTTGGGTATATATAATGTATTGCATAACTTTTGTAAAAACATATGTAGGGAGATTGGGGAAAAAAAAAGAAATTCTGCCATTTGTTTTTTTTATTTCATTTTTACAGCGTTCAGCATGCAGAATGAATAGTGTGTCAGCAAAATTCCATCGATACCAAGTTTATACAGTTTTTATGTCTCGCTATTTTTGTACATTTTAAGCATTTTCTTTTTTAAAGGTTTGCTTTTGTGTCGCCACATTCCAAGAGCCGTATTAATTTTATTTTTCCATTGCTGGAGCTCTAGAAGGCCTTGTTTTTTGCAGGATGAACTCCAGTCTTCATTTATCTATTTTTTTGGAACATGTAAAATTTTGATCGCTTTTTATTCTATTTTTTCTAGTGGCAAGATTAACAAAATCTGTAATTCTGGCATGTTTTTTATATTTATTTTTCACTGCATTCTCCGAGCAGTATAAGTAATATATTAAAGTCCTTCTTCAGGCCAGTAGTATTATGCCAGTACCAAATTGTAATACCGTATATACCGGCGTATAAGGCGACGGGGCGTATAAGACGACCCCCCAACTGTCACCTTATACGCCGGTATACAGTGGAGAAAAAAAAAAAATTCATTACTCACCTCCCCCGGCGTTCTGTCGCGCTCCGGCAGGATGTCGCTCGCTCCTCGTCCCCGGCGCAGCATTGCTTTCTGAATGCGGGGCTTGAAATCCCCGCTTCCAGAAAGCTAATACACACGCCGGCAGCTATGACATCATTGAATGGCTGTGATTGGCTAAAACACACGTGGCTTCAGCCAATCACACTATTCAATGACATCATTGAATGGCTGTGATTGGCTAAAACACACGTGGCTTCAGCCAATCACACTATTCAATGACATCATTGAATGGGTGTGATTGCTAACACGTGCGCCTTCAGCCAATCACAGCCATTCAATGCTGTCATGGCTGCCGGCGTGTGTACTAGCTTTCTGGAAGCGGGGATTTCAAGCCCCGCATTCAGAAAGCAATGCTGCGCCGGGGACGAGGAGCGAGCGACATCCTGCCGGAGCGCGACAGAACGCCGGGGGAGGTGAGTAATGAAATTTTTTTTTTTTACACTTTTTTTTTTTTGTATTACCGGCGCATAAGACGACCCCCGACTGCAGACCCGATTTTTCGGGGTTCAAAAGTCGTCTTATATGCCGGTATATACGGTAGTTATTTTTCTTTTTTATGACTTTTTCACACTTAAAAAAATAAATAAATAAAAGTTTTTAAATCGCCCTCCTTTTGCCATATCTATAATAAAAAAAATCTAAATCCTAAAAGAAAAATACAAATTTGGTATTGCCGTGTCCATAAATGTCCGATCTATCAAAGTAGTGCATTATTTACCCTGCACAGTGGTCCGAAAAAAAAATAAAGAACGCCACAAATGCACTTTTTTAGTCACCCTGCTCCCCAGAAAAAATGCAATATAAAGTGAACAAAAAGTTGTATGTATTCTGGATTGGTACCAACGTAAACTACAGGACATCCCGCCAAAAATGAGCCCTCACTTAACTACGTCGACAGAAAAATAAAGTTATTGCACGCAGAAGATGCAGCAGAAAATAATTTTAAAAAATTAAATGTCTTTGAAAAAAATACAAGTACTACAGCAAACAAAACTATACAAGTTTGGTATCGTAGTAATCATACTGACCCATAGAATAAAGTTATTATGTCATTTTTGTTGCAGTTTGTGCGCCGTAGAAACAAGACGCACCCAAAGATGGTGGAATGTCTTTTTTTTTTTCATTTTACCCCACTTAGAATTTTGTAAAAGTTTTTCAGTACATGATATGGTACTTTAAATAGCACCAATGAAAAGTACAACTCATTCCGCAAAAAACAAGCCCTCATACAGCGACCTCAATGGATAAATAAAGTTATGATTTTTTTAAACGGGGGAATGAAAAAAAGAAATGGGGAAAAAAGAAAAAAAGGGGCCATGTCATTAAGGGGTTATATAATGTACCAACGTCCTTCTCTGGGTCATTATGACACACAGTTACCACATGTGTGATTTTATTTTAATTTTTTTACAAAGTAAAGGGAGACAAGTGTTTTTTTTTTAATAATTTTTTTAGTTTTTTGCTTTTTGTCCCTTTAGGGGACTTCCGCAGGGACCCATCAGGACCCCCTGATCACTTTCTGGGGGTCCGATGGTGACAGCCCTTTACATGCTGCAGTCACATAGACTGCAGCATGTAAAGGGTTAACACAGCAGAGATCAGAGGTTTTCTCTGATCTCTGCTGTAAGAGCTGGTGCCTGGCTGTCCTCTGACAGCCAAGCACCAGCTCTTCCTGCCACAGAGACCGTCGGCTTGCTTCTGGCAATCTGATGGTCTCTATGGCAACCTATAAACAAAGCAGGAGACTTAGAAGGAGGAGTTTGCCGGCAGATCGGCAATATCTTCTGCTTCTGTTTTTCAAAGCCCTTGCTTTGTTCTCTGTGGGACTGTTCAGGCAGAGACAATGCCACAGCTTATGGCGTTGTGCTCTGCAGCTCCCATAGTGATGCATAGCCCGGAAATCTTCCAGGCTATATCACTATCGGCAGTGGAGCTCGTCCCGGAAAATTTCCGGGCGTGCCACTCAAGGGGTTAAAGCAGTTATGAAAAACTTTTTGGAGCTGCCTGCTTAGAATAATGACATTTACAGATGATTTGGTCACATGAAAATAATTTACAAGGTAGTTTTGTTTGAATTATCTGTGTGACTATAATCAACTCTACAATGTGCCATCATTATGACAACCTGGTCAATGCAGTACATTTATTTAACTGTAAACATAGATGGATTGGGGAATTTAACATTGATTTCTGTTATCCCATCGTAAGCTGTAGAAAATATTACTTCTATACGTTTGCTAAATTGATCCTTCTAATAAAAGGCACATAAAATAAGTCAAAGTATTTTATGCTCACATCTGCCAAGGTGTAACTCTTGTATCTGACTGAAAAGTTAAAGGTTTTTCATCTGTTTGTCTGAGCAGGAGCAAATTAATCAGTAATAATGAATGGTGGTTAATGAATCATGATGAGCTGATGAAAAATGCCTGAACTGGAACGTATTATTTTTACTGGCCTTGAAATGAGTGCTTAACCTAAGCCATTTAAAATGACTGTACAAGTATTTTGAAGGTCTTGGCTGCCCCTGCTCTTTTCATTAGTAAATGCATGTATTCAGTACTTATTTTAGGTCCATGGACTGTTGGGGGACTTGAAGGTGATTCTAGTGAACAAACAAAACAGTAACGAGGAGTAACATTACATTTAGACAGTTCAAAAATCAAAGCTGAAGGTCCACAGAATCCCATTATATTGGGAATAGTACAAAGCTGCACATCTGGCAACAAGCACCCGGTATGATGTAACCGGCAAGCACCCGGTATGATGTAACCTGCAAGCACCCGGTATGATGTAACCTAGAAACCAATCACATCCATGTCTGTGCCTTGTCATAAGTATGTATGCTATAAGTGTGTATAAATATCATGCCTCTTCAGATCTATTCCATTTTTAGCCGGACTAAGAGCCCGAGAGGTTCACAAGCTCGCTATTAAATCATGTATTTTTGTTAGCCATTAAAAGGTATCATATCTATAAGATTACGTGGTTTCTCTTGCTGGGAACAATCACATTATACAGGTATCCGGTATGGTGTAACATGCAAGCATCCAGTATGATGTAACATGCAAGCATCCGGTATGATGTAACATGCAAGCATCCGGTATGATGTAACATGCAAGCATCCGGTATGGTTTAACATGCAAGCATCTGGTATGATGTAATATACAAGCATCTGGTATGATGTAACATGCAAGCATCTGGTATGATGTAACATGCAAGCATCTGGTATGATGTAACATGCAGCATGAGTTTTCTAAAATGTATTTATATTTAATAAAAGTTGCATGTAGGAAATAGATATTTATAATTGCGCACGTTTCTTCACATGATGAAACAGAATCTCATCATGACAACCCTTGGAAATCAGGGTATTACGAAATTTATCTTTTATATGCAGTTGCTTATGTAGTACTTATATTGTCACTACGAATAGTCTCCGTCCCCGGTGAGGCTCAGAATCTAAATTCCCTTTTTCCAGGTCATCATCCCGACGGCCCCATTTATATATGGAGGTTGCCCTCTGACCTCGGTAGGGACAGGAAGAGCTTAAAAAGCACCTCCTTTTCCACCATGCTTCAGTGTCTTCCTGTCCCTACGGTGGCTAGATGAAGCAGAGCTCCAGAACCGCAGATAGACCTGTTCGCCACGAGGGGAAATGCAAAGTGCCGGGACTTTTACTCGCTCAATCCAGGAGACAACCCGTGCGGAGTAGATGCCCTGTCCCAAAGCTGGGACATGGACTTAGCCTACGCCTTTTCCCCCTTCCCACTGATCCCACACACCCTCAGAAAAATCCAGAACAGCCGGGTGTCAGTTATCTTAGTCGCCCCCATGTGGGACAAAAGACCCTGGTATCCCCTACTAAAAGCCTTAACGATCCAGGGTCCACTTCTACTACCGGCCATGGAAGATCTCCTTCTCCAGGGCCCGCTAACATACCCGGGGGTCGAAAAATTGAAGCTAGCGGCATGGATGCTGAAAGCATGATACTGCGAGGGAAGGGACTTTCCCACAAAGTAATTACCACCTTGGCAAAAAGCCGTAAACCTATAACTACAGCCATCTACGATAGGATATGGAGGAAGTTCACAGACTTCTGCAAACTAGATCCAGGCAAAATTCCAGAGATCGACATACCCGCAATCCTGGAATTTTTGCAGGCAGGCCTAGAGAAAGGCCTTAGCTCGAGAACCCTTAAGGTTCAGACAGCAGCACTGGGGTCTTATCTAGACTTTCCTTTGGGAGAACACCACTGGGTTCGTAGATTCCTCAAAGGGGCAGACAGGCTTCAGCCTTTTATTAGGGAAACCTAAACCTAGTCCTAAATACTTTTTGCCAACCCCCATTTGAACCCGTCTCCCAACTCCCCCTAAGATTACTCACGCTAATAGTTACCCTTTTAGTCGCCATAACTTCGGCTCGGAGAGTAGGGGAACTACAAGCCTTATGCTGTATTGAACCACATATGCTAGTACAAGACGACAATCACTTTTAAGTTAGACCCAGCCTTCCTACCAAAGGTGGTGTCAAAGTTCCATAGGGAGCAGACAATCACTCTGCCCTCCTTCTGCCAAAATCCCAGTAATGATAGAGAACGAGAATTTCACAACCTAGATGTCAGGAGGGCCGTTCTAGCGTATTTAGAAACTACCCGCTCTTTCCGGAAAAATAACAACCTCTTTATCCAATTTCAGGGGCCGGCCAAAGGAAAGACGGCATCTAAGGGCACCATTGCGAGGTGGATCAAGACTGCCATCCAAGAGGCATACAAAGCCAGGGCCCTCGATCCCCCGGGAAGAATTAGAGCCCACTCCACACGCTCTCTCTCCTCCTCTTGGGCAGAAAAAGACCAGGCGTCTGCCGAGCAAATTTGCAAAGCAGCCACCTGGTCTAGCATACACACTTTTATCAGACACTACAGCGTTAACGTCCAGTCGGACAAAGACCTGGGCTACAGACGAAAAGTCCTCCAGGCAGTAGTCCCACCCTAAAAGTCACGTATGATTTGGTATACTCCATATGTAAATGGGGCCATCGGGATGACTACCTGGAAAGATACGGATTACTTACCGGTAGTCCCTTTTCCAGGAGTCATCACGACGGCCCATAGTTCCCTCCCTTCTAAAATAATCTTTTCAATGTAAATATGACCGAATATAGGGTAACATTTTGGTTTAAGTAAAACATTGTCCACCGTAATAATTTGTAAGTCACTAAAGCATGGTGGACAGGGAGGTGCTTTTTAAACTCTTCCTGTCCCTACCGAGGTTAGAGGGCAACCTCCATATGTAAATGGGGCCGTCGTGATGACTCCTGGAAAAGGGACTACCGGTAAGTAATCCGTATCTTTCAGGCACACCCACATAGGTGAATTGGTTTCCAATGAAAATGACCTATCTGCAAGGCCTGCCTTAGGTTTTGTAGTGCCCCGTGCAAAAACATTCTTAAACAAGTAAACTTATTCATAAAGTAGCCAAATTGCATCATCATGCATAATGTGTGTAATTCTGACAGTGGCATTTAAATGACCTGATCGTTGTTTGGTATACCTGAACTCAGTGCTTCACCTTTCAGCCCATAAGTTTAACTTCTAGTGCTAAAAGTAGGGAACAGAGTCTCCTTAAATTGCATACCATATTGGAAAGGCATCCAGTGCATATGCTGTGACCATTCAAAAACCTAGCAAAGCAGCTAATAGAGATCATTTGAACAAAAATAATACTGCTTTGCCCACAACAAACTGGAGACACATAAAGATAAATGCACATTGCAGGTCAGGTAAACATCAGGAGAGGCAGATAGTGTACACACTGACTGCAGAGCTGAGAGCTGTGTAAGTGTGGGGAAGCTAAGCCTGTGAGGATGATCTAACTGCTAGTTGCTAGAGAAGCTAAATGCCTAACCTCAAGCAGAGGGGCTGTACTTCAAACTTTATTTACAGTTAATACAAAAAAATAGTTAATGAGGTTATATTATAAGATTGATGAGACATAGGCTATTAGTGGAGTATAAGTTGTCTGAAACGTTAGGCATGCTTTAAAGTGATACTTGTTTTATATATTGCGTATACTGTGTTACACACATTGCTTGTATATTTTGATACGGTCATAATTTTGTGGGGTTTAGGGCTCCTTCCCACAGACGGCTTTTCGCTGCGTATTACGCGGCGGAAATCCGCTGCGTTGCCCGCAGCTATTAGCTTCTATTGAACCTAATAGCACAATGCTTACAGTGCGGAATTCCACCACGGAATTCCGCAAGGTAAAATCACCCGTCCTCACCCGCAGCATGCTCTATTTGCTGCTGGTGTACGTGCGGACGGCTTCCATTGCAGTCAATGGAAGCCGTCCGTCACGCTATCTTTCGCTGTAGCACAGCGGGAGATGACGCGGCCGGTGCGTCATGTAATGATGTGGGTGTGTCATGACGTGGCCGGCGCGTCACGCGCTCTATTGCGCATGCGCGCCGAAGCGTCATGCGGGGGATGTAGGACGCTGGATCCGCAGGTAAGTATTGGGGTCTCTGGGTGGCGCCGTGACGGGCTCTGCCGCGGAATTCCGCGGCGGAGCCCATCACGGCCGTGTGAAGCCGGCCTTATAGTATTTTTACTTGCTACACTACTAAAGTTAAGCATTCACCTCTTCATAGGACTGGCTTCATGTAACAGGCTCCACTCCCATCGGCGTTGGCGCTTCAGCCATAATTTCGTTCCTCTGTTCATTTTTGTAGCACAGTAACAGAATTAAAATGGAAATAAACTGATCAGTTTTTTCCCCCATTGATTTCAATGGGGTTTTTATAAAATAGAAAACAAAAAGTTTCCAATTTTTTTTTATTTAACTGAACAGAAAATGCAGCCTGCGGTACTGTTTGCTTGATTAAAAAATGGAAACCAAACGGAATGGAAGCAAATGGTAAGGTTTCTGTTTTCTAAAAAAAATATTAAAATCGATGGGGGAAAAACTGATCAGTTTCTTTGTTTTAATTCCGCTTCTCTTCTACACAAATGGAGCAGGAAAATGACTGAAGCTGAAAGGCCTCATGTCCACGGGCGTTTTTTCACCACGTATTACATGTGCGTTAAACGGACGGTGAATGGAGTAAATGAAAGTCAATGGATTTTTTGTTGATCCGTGCACACGTGTGTATGGACACTGCATGTTAATACACGTGAGAAGAAAAAAATCACAGGATGCTGTATTTTACCACGTATTAACTGCGTACAGCCCTATTGATCTCTATGTGTGCGTGTGAATATGCAATGCAAACGCAGGGCTTATGCAGCCCATGTGAAATGCATGTTGCTAGTATACATGTAATGAAGTGATAGAAAAGCAGGAAGAAGTTGTTGCGTTTTTCAGCACGTGTATAGAAACATGCATACACAGCTATATGTGTGAAAAAACGCACATGTGATCTTATGCAGGAAAAAGCTTCAACACGCAGAGGTAAGCAGCTAATTACACGCAGCGTTTTACACATTCGCCCGTGGACGCAAGGACTAATGCAGGTGTAAACTGAACCATACTAAACATCTCTACCGGTATTACTTTGCACCACACAACTATTTATTTTGATGTAGTTTTGTGTGATGTTTAGACTTGGCAAAACAAAGAAATCTTCTTTCACGAAGCGCTTCATTATTTCCAAGCACTCACAAATTGATTTTTAACAGGCATATGCCTAAAGTCTGTCTCACACAAGCATATGGTAATGGCGTATATGATGCACATTGATTTTGCATTCGTAATATGCTGTACCAATATTCTATAGCATGTTCTATCTCGGCATATATTACACGCGCATACACAGCAATATAGTATGAGGTGATGGGCGGCACCTAGTTTGTACGCAATGTCATTGCGCACTGGCTGCATGCTGCGCATGTAAACCTTGCACACTGAGACAATGCGATGGGAAATTGATTCTTCCTGCACACTTGTGGGAACCAATTGTGATTTCCGCGAGCGAAGGAAAAATCGTAGCATGCTTTATTTCCATGCGTATTCTGCATGGCCGGCTTTTATTGAAGTCAATGGATGCCGTCTGACATTGCGGACAGACCCAGATTCCATGTCATCGCCAGGCGATGACACGTGAAAAGCAGGATTTTTTTTTTTATCTGTACTGCGCATTTCTTAATGAACATTGAAATGGCACCCCCATCCATACTGTAGGTTGGGAGTCAAGGGTAGAGGACATCTATAGATAGCAAAGAACAAACAATACAACTTTTAATACTCACGTGTTAATTTCATATAAACTTCGTGAAAACACATTGTGTAAAGAAAATAAACTTCTATGCAAATAGTCACTTTTTTGTTGAGGACTGTTCCAAAGTGAAAAAAAAATTAATGATATTTTGCGTATACATTACCTAATTAGTGACTCTTACGCATTCCTCTACTGTACTGGTGCATGTAGTTTAGATGTGGGTCCACTCATTATTATATAGCAATATACTTTCTACAGTATGGCAACATATTAACCCTTTCCAATCCAATTTATATCCTAGTTTTCCTAGGGGGCTTACTCTTTTTCTGCCGTTATACAATGGCGCTATATGCTGGCTAAAGCCAGTACTGCATGAGGGGACACGTTGGATAGGCTCCGACAGCAGAGAGGCTGGCATTATATAGTAAGAGAACCCCGACGGATGTCTTCCAACATCGGAGCTGTACAGCCCTAAATCATAATGTCTTCAGAGGTCAGACAGTGGATTGGAAAGGGTTAAAGGTCTTCACTTTTATCTTGGCTTTAAAGTATTCTGTTCTGTCTCTTTCCTCTCTGAGATGGGCTACTGGTATTTTCCTGCATGTTTCATTTAGAAAATGCTTATCTTACATCCAAAATTGCAGGTGCATTTCTATATCTCAGATAGAGGAAAACTGAATTTGTCAAATAGTAAATCTTTGACTTGGATGGCTCCTAAAGTGTTTCCTGGTAGCAGTTACCATGGCAATTCTGATCCAGTTATTTGGACAGCTGTAGAAATATCCCATTTATCTTTTTCCATTTGAAATACCTTTGAAACCTTCCATATAAATGACACAGCTAGTAGGATAAAAATTCAGCTCAGGAAGTGAATGCAGAATGATATTAGGCACTGCATTACCGACTAATCCACATATGTGTATATAGTGAGCCACACATACACAAGTATATTGGTAAAGTACAGCTGAAGATTACCTCCAGCAACATATGTGAGCATCCGATGAATGATTTGTTGCGCGAACAGAGGAATCTTATCAGTATATTGTGCACCTGCCGTCCGGGGAAAGTATCACTTTAGTTTTTGTGTACCTTTCATTTGCACGTTATTGGTGATCATACTTTTTGTAAGATAAACATCTGAACTTTCTTTTCGGATTGATATTGCTTCAGAGACCGTCTTTATTAGAGATGAGCGAATGTACTCGTCCGAGCTTGATACTCGTTCGAGTATTAGTATGTTTGAGATGCTCGTTACTAGAGGCGAGTACCACGCGATGTTCGAGTTACTTTCACTTTCATCTCTGAGACGCTAGCGCGCTTTTCTGGCCAATAGAAAGACAGGGAAGGCATTACAACTCCCCCCTGCGACGTTCAAGCCCTATACCACCCCCCTGCAGTGAGTGGCTGGCGAGATCAGGTGTCACCCAAATATATAAATCGGCCCCTCTCGCGGCTCGCCACAGATGCATTCTGACAGAGATCAGAGAAAGTGCTGCTGGTGCCGGAGCTGCTATAGGGAGAGCGTTAGGAGTTATTTTAGGCTTCGAGAACCCCAACGGTCCTTCTTTAATACGCAGGTAAGCGTTACAGCAGGCTTGCACAAAATTGTTTCCTGGATCTGCTGTCTTTGTTACATGATCGCCGTCATCCCGCCAGAGGGAAACAGTATACCTAATATTATACGCTGCCTACAATATCTATCTGCTGGGGGTAGTAGTCCTAATTAATACGCAGCTAAGCGTTACAGCAGGCTTGCGCAAAATTGTTTCCTGGATCTGGTGTCTCTGTTACATGATCGCCGTCATCCCGCCAGAGGGAAACAGTATACATATTATACGCTGCCTACAGTATCTGTCTGCTGTATCAGCTCAGCATTTAAAAAAAATAGAAGCAAAATACTTAAGGCCTACTACTGGCCTTTGGCCACTTGACTGCTTCTGCGCTGTGAATTCCACTAGCTCAGTCATACGCACCTACGTCTCACTACAGGCGTGCGCAAAATTGTTTCCTGGCTCTGCTGTGCGTTCCGTAAGGGAAGTCAGCCTCCAACCACAGGCCAATAAGCGGCACATTTAATTACAGCGTTCTGTTTCTGCACTACTGGTAATACAGCATGCTGAGGGGTAGGGGTAGACCTAGAGGACGTGGACGCGGGCGAGGACGCGGAGGCCCAAGTCAGGGTGTGGGCACAGGCCGAGCTCCTGATCCAGGTGTATCGCAGCCGACTGCTGCGGGATTAGGAGAGAGGCACGTTTCTGGCGCCCCCACATTCATTTCACAATTAATGGGTCCACGCGGTAGACCTTTATTAGAAAATGAGCAGTGTGAGCAGGTCCTGTCGTGGATGGCAGAAAGTGCATCCAGCAATCTATCGACCACCCAGAATTCTGCGCCGTCCACTGCTGCAACTCTGAATCCTCTGGCTGCTGCTCCTCCTTCCTCCCAGCCTCCTAACTCCATTACAATGACACATTCTGAGGAGCAGGCAGACTCCCAGGAACTGTTCTCGGGCCCCTGCCCAGAATGGGCAGCAATGGTTCCGAATCCTCTCCCACTGGAGGAGTTTGTCGTGACCGATGCCCAACCTTTGGAAAGTTCCCGGGGGATGAGGCTGGGGACTTCCGGCAACTGTCTCAAGAGCTCTCAGTGGGTGAGGAGGACAATGACGATGAGACACAGTTGTCTCACTCAGGTAGTAGTAATTGGAGTAAGTCCGAGGGAGGAGCGCACAGAGGATTCGGAGGAAAAGCAGCAGCACGATGAGGTGACTGACCCCACCTGGTTTGCTACGCATACTGAGGACAGGTCTTCAGAGGGGGAGGCAAGTGCAGCAGCAGGGCAGGTTGGAAGAGGCAGTGCGGTGGCCAGGGGTAGAGGCAGGGCTAGACCGAATAATCCACCAACTGTTTCCCAAAGCGCCCCCTCGCGCCATGCCACCCTGCAGAGGCCGAGGTGCTCAAAGGTCTGGCAGTTTTTCACTGAGAGTGCAGACGACCGACGAACAGTGGTGTGCGACCTTTGTCGCGCCAAGAACAGCCGGGGAGCCACCACCACCAGCCTCACCACCACCAGCATGCGCAGACATATGATGGCCAAGCACCCCACAAGGTGGGACGAAGGCCGTTCACCGCCTCCGGTTAGCATCACTGCCTCTCCCCCTGTGCCCCAACCTGCCACTGAGATCCAACCCCTTTCTCAGGACACAGGCACTACCGTCTCCTGGCCTGCACCCACACCCTCACCTCCGCTGTCCTCGGCCCCATCCACCAATGTCTCTCAGCGCACTGTCCAGCCGTCGCTAGCGCAAGTGTTGGAGCGCAAGCGCAAATACGCCGCCACGCACCCGCACGCTCAAGCGTTAAACGTGCACATAGCCAAATTTATCAGCCTGGAGATGCTGCCGTATAGGGTTGTGGAAACGGAGGCTTTCAAAGGTATGATGGCGGTGGCGGCCCCGCGCTACTCAGTTCCCAGTCGCCACTACTTTTCCCGATGTGCCGTCCCAGCCCTGCACGACCACATCTCCCGCAACATTGTACGCGCCCTCACCAACGCGGTTACTGCCAAGGTCCACTTAACAACGGACACGTGGACAAGCACAGGCGGGCCACTATATCTCCCTGACGGCACATTGGGTGAATTTAGTGGAGGCTGGGACAGAGTCAGAGCCTGGGACCGCTCACGTCCTACCCATGCCCAGAATTGCGGGCCCCAGCTCGGTGGTGGTATCTGTGGCGGTGTATGCTTCCTCCACTAAACCACCCTCCTCCTCCTCCTACGCAACCTCTGTCTCGCAATCAAGATGTGTCAGCAGCAGCACGTCGCCAGCAGTCGGTGTCGCGCGGCGTGGCAGCACAGCGGTGGGCAAGCGTCAGCAGGCCGTGCTGAAACTACTCAGCTTAGGAGAGAAGAGGCACACGGCCCACAAACTGCTGCAGGGTCTGACAGAGCAGACCGACCGCTGGCTTGCGCCGCTGAGCCTCCAACCGGGCATGGTCGTGTGTGACAACGGCCGTAACCTGGTGGCGGCTCTGCATCTCGGCAGCCTCACGCACGTGCCATGCCTGGCCCATGTCTTTAATTTGGTGGTTCAGCGCGTTCTGAAAAGCTACCCACGCTTGTCAGACCTACTCGGAAAGGTGCGCCGGCTCTGCGCACATTTCCGCAAGTCCCACACGGACGCTGCCACCCTGCGCACCCTGCAACATCGGTTTCATCTGCCAGTGCACCGACTGCTGTGTGACGTGCCCACACGGTGGAACTCTACGCTCCACATGTTGGCCAGGCTCTATGAGCAGCGTAGAGCTATAGTGGAATACCAACTCCAACATGGGTGGCGCAGTGGGAGTTAGCCTCCTCAATTCTTTACAGAAGAGTGGGCCTGGTTGGCAGACATCTGCCAGGTCCTTGGAAACTTTGAGGAGTCTACCCAGATGGTGAGCGGCGATGCTGCAATCATTAGCGTCACCATTCCTCTGCTATGCCTCTTGAGAAGTTCCCTGCAAAGCATAAAGGCAGACGCTTTGCGCTCGGAAACAGAGGCGGGGGAAGACAGTATGTCGCTGGATAGTCAGAGCACTCTCCTGTCTATATTTCAGCGCGTTGAGGAGGAGGAGGAACATGAGGAGGATGAGGAGGATGAGTAGGAGGGGGAAGAGACAGCTTGGCCCACTGCTGAGGGTACCCATGCTGCTTGCCTGTCATCCTTTCAGCGTGTATGGCCTGAGGAGGAGGAGGAGGATCCTGAAAGTGATCTTCCTAGTGAGGACAGCCATGTGTTGCGTACAGGTACCCTGGCACACATGGCTGACTTCATGTTAGGATGCCATTCTCGTGACCCTCGCGTTACACGCATTCTGGCCACTACGGATTACTGGGTGTACACACTGCTCGACCCACGGTATAAGGAGAACCTTTCCACTCTCATACCCGAAGAGGAAAGGGGTTCGAGAGTGATGCTATACCACAGGACCCTGGCGGACAAACTGATGGTAAAATTCCCACCCGACAGCGCTAGTGGCCGAAGGCGCAGTTCCGAGAGCCAGGTAGCAGGGGAGGCGCAGAGATCAGGCAGCATGTACAGCACAGGCAGGGGAACACTCTCTAAGGCCTTTGACAGCTTTCTGGCTCCCCAGCAAGACTGTGTCACTGCTCCCCAGTCAAGGCTGAGTCGGCGGGAGCAGTGTAAAAGGATGATGAGGGAGTACGTAGCCGATTGCCCGACCGTCCTCCGTGACGCCTCTGCCCCCTAGAACTACTGGGTGTCGAAGCTGGACACGTGGCCTGAACTCGCGCTGTATGCCCTGGAGGTGCTTGCTTGTCCTGCGGCTAGCGTCTTGTCAGAGAGGGTGTTTAGTGCGGCTGGGGGAATCATCACAGATAAGCGTACCCGCCTGTCAACCGACAGTGCCGACAGGCTTACACTCATCAAGATGAACAAAGCCTGGATTTCCCCAGACTTCTCTTCTCCACCAGCGGACAGCAGCGATACCTAAACAATACGTAGGCTGCACCCACGGATGGAAGCATTGTTCTCTATCACCATCAAAAACGTGGACCTTTTAGCTTCATCAATCTGTGTATAATATTCATCCTCCTGCTCCTCCTCCTGAAACCTGACGTAATCACGCCGAACAGGCAATTTTTCTTAGGCCCACAAGGCTCAGTCATATAATTTTTGTAAACAATTTTTATACGTTTCAATGCTCATTAAAGCGTTTAAATTTTCACCTGAACCAATTTTTATTTTAACTGGGCTGCCTCCAGGCCTAGTTACAAATTAAGCCACATTAACCAAAGCGATTAATGGGTTTCACCTGCCCTCTTGGTTGGGCATGGGCAATTTTTCTGACGTACATTAGTACTGTTGGTACACCAATTTTTTGGGGCCCTCACCTACAGTGTAATCCAATTAATTTTTTGCCCACCTGCATTAAAGCTGACGTTACATCAGCTATGTTGGGCACTGCAATGGGATATAGTTATGTACCGCCGGTGGGTTCCAGGGAGCCACCCATGCTGTCGGTCGACACGGAGTTGTAACTGCATGTGTCCACTTCTAAAGAACCCCAGTCTGACTGGGCCATGCAGTGTGGGCCGAAGCCCACCTGCATTAAACATGACATTACCTCAGCTGTGATGGGCAATGCAATGGGATATATTTATGTACCGCCGGTGGCTTCCTGGCACCCACCCATGCTGTCGGTCGACACGGAGTTGTAACTGCATGTGTCCACTTCTAAGGAACCCCAGTCTGACTGGGGCATGCAGTGTGGGCTGAAGCCCACCTGCATTTAATCGGACGTTACCTCAGCTGTGATGGGCACTGCAATGGGATACATTTATGTACAGCCGGTGGGTTCCAGGGAGCCACCCATGCTGTGGGTCCACAGGGAGTTGTAACTGCATGTGTCCACTTCTAAAGAACCCCAGTCTGACTGGGGCATGCAGTGTGGGCCGAAGCCCACCTGCATTAAACATGACATTACATCAGCTGTGATGGGCAATGCAATGGGATATATTTATGTACCGCCGGTGGCTTCCTGGCACCCACCCATGCTGTGGGTCCACACGGACTTCACAATAGGGAGTTGTACCTGCCTGTGTCTATGAATTAAAAACCCCGGTCAGGTTGGGGCATGCAGTGTGGGCCGAAGCCCACCTGCATTTAATCGGACGTTACCTCAGCTGTGATGGGCACTGCAATGGGATACATTAATGTACAGCCGGTGGGTTCCAGGGAGCCACCCATGCTGTGGGTGCACACGGAATTCCCATTGCGGAGTTGTACCTGCCTGTGACTATTTATAAAAAAACGCGGTCTGACTGGGGCATGCAGACACCTTGACAGAATGAATAGTGTGTGGCATATAGGTTCCCCATTGCTATGCCCACGTGTGCAGCTCCTGATGGCGGTGGCACAGAATTATATTTCTCATTGCTTCTGTACAGCATTGTGGGCTATCGCCCCGCCCCTTTTAAAGAGGGCCGCTGCCTAGCCGTGCCAACCCTCTGCAGTGTGTGCCTGCGGTTCCTCCTCATGGCAGATGCACTTATAAATAGACATGAGGGTGGTGTGGCATGAGGGCAGCTGAAGGCTGCGCAGGGACACTTTGGTGTGCGCTGTGGACACTGCGTCGTGCGGGGGGGTGGGGGTGGGGGGTTGGGCAGCATGTAACCCAGGAGAAGTGGCAGCGGAGTGTCATGCAGGCAGTGATTGTGCTTTGTTGGAGGTAGTGTGGTGCTTAGCTAAGGTATGCATTGCTAATGAGGGCTTTTTCAGAAGTAAAAGTTGTTGGGAGGGCGGGGGCCCACTCTTGCCGCTATTGTGGCTTAATAGTGGGACCTGGGAACTTGAGATGCAGCCCAACATGTAGCCCCTCGCCTGCCCTATCCGTTGCTGTGTTGTTCCCATCACTTTCTTGAATTGGCCAGATTTTCACAAATGAAAACCTTAGCGAGCATCGGCGATATACAAAAATGCTCGGGTCGCCCATTGACTTCAATGGGGTTCGTTACTCGAAACGAACCCTCGAGCATCGCGATAATTTCGTCCTGAGTAACGAGCACCCGAGCATTTTGGTGCTCGCTCATCTCTAGTCTTTATACATCACAATTTTATTACTACTATGTACAAATGATGTTTTTTTAACCTGTCCTATATACTGTATCTCTGTTTCCAGCAGGACCGCCCTTTGTCTTCAATGGCAAAACCAAGCCTAGTAGCGTACAATTAAAGGGGTTGTCCCGCGCCGAAACGGGTTTTTTTTTTTTTTCAACCCCCCCCCCGTTCGGCGCGAGACAACCCCGATGCAGGGACGTACAGAAAGCTCACCGGAGCGCTTACCTTAATCCCCGCGCTCCGGTGACTTCTATACTTACCTGTGAAGATGGCCGCCGGGATCCTCTGCCTCCGTGGACCGCAGCTCTTCTGTGCGGTCCACTGCCGATTCCAGCCTCCTGATTGGCTGGAATCGGCACGTGACGGGGCGGAGCTACACGGAGCTACACGGAGCCCCATAGAGAACAGGAGAAGACCTGGACTGCGCAAGCGCGGCTAATTTGGCCATCGGAGGGCGAAAATTAGTCGGCACCATGGAGACGAGGACGCCAGCAACGGAGCAGGTAAGTATAAAACTTTTTATAACTTCTGTATGGCTCATAATTAATGCACAATGTATATTACAAAGTGCATTAATATGGCCATACAGAAGTGTATAGACCCACTTGCTGCCGCGGGACAACCCCTTTAAGTGCTCGGCGTTCTAAGTTTAGAGCCTTCCACTTGGCAACTGATCATTTTGTGCATTTTCTAGTTGCTTCTAGGCAATGATAATGCTACTAACCTGCATATGTAATCCACTTACCGAAAACTTGTTTATAGGTTAAACTGCTGATGGGTAAAGAGTAGAGATGAGTGAGCATACTCGATAAGGCAAACTACTCGAGCGAGTAGTGCCTTATTCGAGTACCTGCCCGCTCGTCTCTAAAGATTCGGGTGCCACCAGGGCGCGGGGAGGGGCGGGGGAGAGTGGGGATTAACGGAGGGGAGATCTGTGTTTTTTTTGTTTTTTTTTGGATTTTTTTAAATGAAAAAGGAAGCCATGTGTTGCATGTCAAAAACTGTTTTAATAGAAATGTGTAGGACAGCTATGACTGTACCAGCTGAAGGGCACAGTAGTAATACTGCCGCCCTACTGTTTGCAGGTGCAATCTTGCTTTCAGGGATTGTGCTAAACTACACGAGAGCACACTGTATGAAAGCAATGTAATAGCCTGCATCAACCATGTGTTGGTATGTCTTAGTTGTCAGAAAACCTACATGAGACCTATATATAGTGCCATAAAGGTTGCCTTTTTAAATAGCTACATTTTCTACCTGCCCCCGTTTACCATGTCAGATGAATAAAGTACTACAACATTTGTTTATCAGTTGCAAACATAAAAGAAACATTAACTTCATGGTAATTAAAATAACTTTGGCTTGCAAAAAAAAGGCCAAGTACCAAGGAAAAGCCTAGTTCTGAAAATGTCTTCTCCTTGGGATCCAAGGCCTCAGACCTGTGTCCTCTGGGCACAGCTCTGGGGTTAGGCTGGGGGGTATAAGAGGGCTTGTGCCTATGAAACTGGCCATGGGTTCGCTGTGACTAAGCCTGAGACCCATGGCCTGCTTCATAGGGCATGTATCTGGGGTAATGGGGTTGGGTAGGTGCTGGAGCAGAGTACCACCTTGTGCAGTTGTGCCTCCACCAGTACAGGGCTATGAAAAATTCATTAGTCTTGTACAAAGGCAGTGTAGCCTCAAAAAGGGTAGCTATGTCCACCCTAAGTGGGTTTCTGAAGTCTGGGGCCAAACATCAGCATTAAAGATCTGCCCAATCCTCCTGCCTCCTGGTCTGCAAGTAGCTCACAACATTCTGGTTTACCAGCAAACCAGGAGAAGAATGGAGCCGTCAACCTCGCTACCTTGGAGCTGTATGCTGGCTCCTGGGAGCCGATGGCGAGTGCTGCCCCAGATCTTCAGGGTACTGAGGTACCTCTGCACTAATTCTGCAGGAAGATGAGACTGCGGCAGCCTGGGATAACTCCCCTTCTTTCTCTTCAGGACCTAATGGAAGAAAAATACAATTTAATTAAAGTGGTCTTCATAGTTTTTGTTGCATTCCAACAAAGTTGCACGGAGTCTATACAGTTAATAAACACAGGTAAGTATTGGTCTGCTTTTCATGGAACAAACAGGGTGGATATAAAGTGCAAAAACGCTCTGCAATGTACAAGAGGTAGCAGGCCATTTACATCATGTTTTGGTGGTATTTATAGGACATATGAAGGTCCACAATAGTCCAGCCTAGTGTCAGTAGCTTTACACACTGTACCTCATCCTCTTCCACCTCCTTTTTCCTCTTCATTGGCCTTCTCCTCCTGAGTCGACTCCATGTTATAATGAGCACTGGGAGCTGGCATCTTCATTTCCACATTCCTTTGAGTACAGATTGCCTGTGGAGGGCTGACCACACGCACTGACCCACCCTCATCTTCCTCTCTAGAGGGAAAAACACGTTTGGGTGTCAGCGAATTCAATGTCTTGGCCTTCGCCCTCTGTTTTTTTGGACTGTTCTGTTGACATTTGCACCGAATGATGAAACATCTCATCAGTCATCCATGTGCACTGCTTTGAAGTGTGCTGGGGATTTGGCATAGGGTAAAGTAGAGGGGGGATGCTCACAACTGACTGGTGAAGACTGCTTTGAGCCTGTGATTGGGAGGAAGAGGAAGTGGTGGTACTTGAGGCATGCTGTGTCATCCACTCTATGCCCTGTTCTGCCTGCTACAGGTGTAACGCACGGGCAAAACCACTTCTAAGGAATGGCAATAGGCTTGCCCTGCTTTCTGCAGAACATGAAGCTGTTGCTTCAGTGGGAGCCTCTTGAAGTGCCAACTTAGCCAGTCCTCTACCTACTCCACCTACACTATTGATATGTTACCTAGCCCTTGCTATCTTCAGCTTTCCTTTTTTTACTTTGTAGTTTGCAGAAAACAACTGCTAGCTGTGTAAGACCTGCAAATAATTCATAGTGGCCAACCTCGTAACTTTGAACAACGTCTGAAGCCACTGGCACACGTGTGTATTTGCTGTTTGCCTGTTTGGGTGTCTTTTTATTTAACTTTTAGCAAAAATTGCCACCAACTAAACAGGCCACAATCCCTGAGCACCACGATATGTGAGAACAGAAGGCCACAGACTATAGCTTTTATCTTTGTGAACTGTCCCTGTTTTGCACAGCATAATTTGATTTCCCTCACCGAACTAGCTGCATAAAGCATGTAAATAATTTTTAGAGGCCAGACTTACGACTTTGAACGTCTGTAGCTACAGACAACTGCAATATTCCCGATGCCAGGTAGTTTGTCTGCTTTGCTGCTATATATGGTGACAGCAGCAGAAATATACCCTCACAAAATAGACAGACCATGTTTTGTATAGACATAAACGTGATGCAGCTTCTTTCTCTGGTCCCTCTAATACAACCTCGTTTAACTTAAACAAGCTTTCACACCGTCAGGAATATATCGTCTGTAGAATATCTGTCCTTAAGAAAAGAGCATGTTTTATATATAGGAATATAAATGTAATACAGCTTTTTTCTCTGGTCATTAATACAACCCCAGTATAGAAGGTTTCACACCAGCAGTAATATATCCTCTGCAGAATATCCGCCCCTAAAAACAGATCATATTTTATATAGGCATATAAACTTGATGCAGCTTCTTTGTCATATGCTCCGCTGAAAAATGGTCACTGGTTACACCTTGCCTATGTTACATATAGCTAGGTCATGTGATCCAGTCGTCTAATGAAACTGCTGCCCCTATGCAAGATGGAGGACACATTTGGTGACATCACCAAAGTGCCCTGGGTGCTGATTGGCTGCATGCTGACCTCTGTACCAGGCATTATAGAAAATGTGTTTTTTCATCGATTTTCACCAAAAGTCAGGTCATGCACTCTCGATTTGGTTTAGTAAAAATTGGATTGATTTTATCGCCCGGCCAATCAAAAAGGAGCAACATTACTCAGGAGCTCTTGTATTTGATTTTTTTTCCTTGGATATTCTTATGATGGGCTGAATGCATACTGAAATAGACAAAGAAAGCAGACTTAACAATACATAGATAGGAATGGACAGAGGACACAACAAAGTTGTTGGTGCCTCAAAATAATCAGCTGCAGTACATAGATTAAGAATAGAGATGAGCGAACGTGTTCGGCTCCGCCCCTTTTCGCCCGGACACCGAACTTCGCGAGGAATTCCGTGTTCGGGCGAAAAAAGTTCGGGGGTCGCCGTGGCAGCGCGGGGGGTTGCGGCGGGGAGTGGGGGGGAGAGGGAGAGAGAGAGGGCTCCCCCCTGTTCCCCGCTGCTGCCGCCCGCGCCGCCGCGCCTCTCCCCGCCCCCCGGCGCCCCCCGAATACTTACGCGCGAACACGGAAGTCCTCGGAAAAGCCGGTGTTCGGGTGCGTAAGTGTTCGTTAAGAACACGTTCGCTCATCTCTAATTAAGAACAAGAAGAACCGAAAGGACAGAAAGCTCTGCTGCTTTTTAGTGCAGAAGGCAAGTTATCATAAGTGACTACCCTATAAAGAGCTGTAATAGCTGACTCTGGTTGTTAACATCTGTGAACCTCTTGTCATTATATCCATGGGTATAATATCTTATATTGCAAAAACAGAACAGAATTGATATAAAACAAAACACACACGAGGGCAGTTTTCCATTAGAATTTACATTCTCTTTTGGAGAAATGTTCTTAAATAATTGTGACTATTCTTAGCAAGGTAAGCTTAGAAAATAATGAGTCTAGAGGAGATGAAGACTTAAATGTATAAAGATATATTCAGGTTACGAATCAGGGTGCATTCAGAGACTTTTTTGTCATCTTTACTCATTTTAAATTTAAATCTAGGGAACAAATGAGTACTTGTACAAGATGAAAGGAACAGTAGAGGAGAATGCCAGGACCTCAGCCCTTCCTCCCATAAGGTGTCTAAAAAGGTTAAAGAAAACATAATTTGCCAGTATGAAGAGGCCCCTCATATAATCTTAGTACTAAATGATGATTATGATAATTGATGCAGTTTGATATAATCATAAATAAAACAAATTTTAAAATATACTGTATAAACATTAGTTTTAGATTGCAGGATACTTGCTGACTGTATTCAAATGCATCATCGTCAGTGTTTGTTTTGATTAAAGTAGTTAACTAATCAAGTACATCAGATAATCACCAATCGTGTACGTAATAGTGAGTGACGCTTGCTTGCATTTTTTTTCTTTTTTAGCAACGACAGGAAAGAACTTAAACTCTAAGGCCAGATTCACACTAACATACTTGTATCTGTGCGCACATGAGCGAAACGAACAATGCTTTTTTGCATGCGCATCAGTGTATTTTACTGTTTTCCAGTGCGCAATGCATTTGCTCGCAGCAAAAAAATATGCACCGATTGAAATGGCTAATTAGTCTGAGTTCCAAATATGTTCATTTTTCTGTGCAATTTCGCAGTGTTTCACACATCTCCTTGCATATTTTGCACACATTTGCGCATCCCTATAAACTCCTATGGTAACTTTCGGTGTGCAGGAAAATAGATAGAGCGTGTTGCATATTTTTTGCGTGACCAAAATGCAGAGGAAAAATATGTGCATGTGAATGAATCCATTAAAAGCAATGTGTTATATTTAGAGATGAGCGAGCATACTCGCTAAGGCAAACTACTCGAGCGAGTAGTGCCTTATTCGAGTACCTGCCCGCTCGTCTCTAAAGATTCGGGTGCCAGCAGGGAGCCGGGTGCGGCGGGGGAGAGCGGGGAGGAACGGAGGGGAGATCTCTCTCTCCCCCCTTCCCCCTGAGCTTCCCCCTGCTCACCGCCGCAACTCCCCTCTCACCCGCTCTGGCAGCCGAATCTTTAGAGACGAACGGGCAGGTACTCGCATAAGGCACTACTCGCTTGAGTAGTTTGCCTTAGCGAGTATGCTCGCTCATCTCTAGTTATATTCTCTGCATATTGCATTCACAAATATTGCACATGCAAATATGCCTGTGTGAATCAGGCCTGAAGAGAAGCTTTATAGAGTGCAGTTCACTTCCCTTTCACATCTCGGTATATATTGAATCTAGAGATGAGCGAGCACCAAAATGCTCGGGTGCTTGTTACTCGAGTCGAACTTCCCGCGATGCTCGAGGGTTCGTTTTGAGTAACGAACCCCATTGAAGTCAATGAGCGACTCGAGCATTTTTGTATATCGCCGATGCTCACTAAGGTTTTCATTCGTGAAAATCTGAGAAATTCAAGAAAGTGATGGGAACGACACAGAAACGGATAGGGCAGGCGATGGGCTACATGTTGGGCTGCATCTCAAGTTCACAGGTCCCACTATTAAGCCACAATAGCGGCAAGAGTGGGCTGCCCCCCCCCCCAACAATTTTTACCTCATTAGCAAGGCATACCTTAGCTAAGCACCACACTACCTCCAACAAAGCACAATCACTGCCTGCATGACACTACGCTGCCACTTCTCCTGGGTAACATGCTGCCCAACCCCCCCCCCCCCCTGCAAGACCCAGTGCACACCAAAGTGTCCCTGCGCAGCCTTCAGCTGCCCTCATGCCACACGCTGGCCTCATAGCCACACCACCCTCATGTCTATTTATAAGTGCGTCTGCCATGAGGAGGAAGCTGAGGCACACACTGCAGAGGGTTGGCAGGGCCACTCAGCGACCCTCTTTAAAAGGGGCGGGGAGATAGCCCACAATGCTGTACAGAAGCAATGAGAACTCCAATCCTGTGCCACCTCCGTCAGGAGCTGCAAACGTGGGCATAGCAATGGGGAATCCATGTGCCACACAGTATTCATTCTGTCAAGGTGTCGCATAGCTCAATCCACACTGCAAGGGGAAAGCCATCAGCGCTCTGCCCCCTACCCAAGTCAGTCAGTGCCTTTGTGCCAGACAGGTCAAACACCGCAATGGGAACTAAGTTTGCACCAACAGCATAGGTGGGTCCTAGGAAACCCAAGACATGAACAAAAAATTGATCTGAGCGGCCAAGCATGGCAGACTTGCACTGCGCCCACGGCATAGGCCTCAGCCCACAGATTCAGCAATCCTAGGCTGGAAGCGGACTTTCACTGCACACAGGACATAGGCCTCTGCACAAACCCTCAGCAATCACGTGCCTACAGCGGACTCCAATGCTAGCGTAGCTGTGCACGTCTCATCAGCGCTGTATTGCTCCTGTAGTTTGTACCAATGCAGTGCCCCGGATAGTAGAGCTAACGTCTGATTAAATACAGGTGGGCTTCGGCCCACACTGCATGCCCCAGTCAGACTGGGGTTCTTTATAAGTAGACAAAGGCAGGTACAACTCTGTGTGGACCGACAGCATGGGTGGGTCCCAGGAAGCCACCGGCGTTACATAAATAGATCCCATTGCATTGCCCAGCACAGCTGAGGTAACGTCAGATTAAATGCAGGTGGGCTTCGGCCCACATTGCATGCCCCAGTCAGACTGGTTTTTTTTTAAGTAGACACAGGCAGGTACAACTCCCTAATGTGAAGTCCGTGTGGACCCAAAGCATGGGTGGCTCCCTGAAACCCACTGGCGGTACATAAACAAATCCCATTGCAGTGCCCAGCACAGCTGAGCTAACGTCAGATACAATACAGGTGGGCTGGCCCACAGTGCATGCCCCAGTCAGACTGGTAATATGCACCTTAACAGTAACCGCGTTGGTGGGAATATGGAGGCGACTGAGGACCTAGTAGCGCAGTTTTATTTAGTTGGTTTTCGGAATGTGGCCAGGATTAAGTGGGCCGTGGCGGGGGGATGGTAGGGGGGCTCTCTTGTTGTGTCGTTAAAGGTGAAATTCTTGGACTGCCACCAGACGGACCAATGCTAAGGTATTTGCCAAGAATGTTTTCATTGTTGGAGGAGGAGGGGGATGTTTTTGAGGCACTACGTGTCCTCTCCACGTGTCCGTGGTTATATGCACCTTAACAGTAACCGCGTTGGTGGGAAATGGCCTCGCCGCCATCATGTCTTTGGGAAGCCTCCGTTTCCACACCCCAGTGACATAGCATTAGCAGCGGTATAGGCAGAGCCCAGAATTAGTAACATTTCAGCGGTAGCATTAGGGACAGGCCCCAGTAACATATCACTAGCAGCAGTATAGGGGGAGCACAGTATTAGTTCCATTTCAGTAGTAGTAGCAGTCAAGACAGGCCCCAGTAACATATCACTAGCAGCAGTATAGGGGGAGCACAGTATTAGTTCCATTTCAGTAATAGTAGCAGTCTGGACAGGCCCCAGTAACATATCACTAGCAGCAGTATAGGGGGAGCACAGTATTAGTTCCATTTCAGTAGTAGTAGCCGTCTGGACAAGCCCCAGTAACATATCACTAGCAGCAGTATAGGGGGAGCACAGTATTAGTTCCATTTCAGTAGTAGTAGCAGTCAAGACAGGCCCCAGTAACAATTCCGAAGCAGCAGTATAGGGGGAGCACAGTCTTAGTTCCATTTCAGTAGTAGTAGCAGTCAAAACAGGCCCCAGTAACAATTCCAAAGCAGCAGTATAGGGGGAGCACAGTCTTAGTTCCATTTCAGTAGTAGTAGCAGTAAAGACAGGCCACAGTAACATTCCCATTGCAGCAGTTTAGGGAGATAACAGTCTCTTTCACATTTCAGTAGTTGCAGTATAGACAAGGCCCCAGTTACATTTATGTAGCAAAAGTGTACGCCAACCCCACACACCTTGCTGTACCATGAGTGCAGGCGAAGCCCATAAAAATTACTAGGATTACACTGTAGGCGAGGGCCTAAAAAAATTGGTGTACCAACAGTACTAATGTACCTCAGAAAAATTGCCCATGCTCAACCAAGAGGGCAGGTGAAACCCATTAATCGCTTTGGTTAATGTGGCTTAATTTGTAACTAGGCCTGGAGGCAGCCCAGTTAAAATAAAAATTGGTTCAGGTGCAAGTATCAACGCTTTAATGAGAATTGAAACGTATAAACATTGTTTACAAAAGTAATATGACTGAGCCTTGTGGGCCGTTCGCTCGTTCGGCGTGATTACGTGAGGTTTCAGGAGGAGGAGGATGAATATAATACACAGATTGATGAAGCTAAAAGGTCCCCGTTTTTTATGGTGATGGAGAACGATGCTTCCATCCGCGGGTGCAGCCTACGTATTGTTTAGGTACCGCTGCTGTCCGCTGGTGGAGAAGAGACGTCTGGGGAAATCCAGGCTTTGTTCATCTTTGAGTGTAAGCCTGTCGGCACTGTCAGTTGACAGGCGAGTACGCTTATCCGTAATGATTCCCCCAGCCGCACTAAACACCCTCTCTGACAAGACGCTGGCCGCAGGACAAGCAAGCACCTCCAGGGCATACAGCGTGAGTTCAGGCCACGTGTCCAGCTTCGACACCCAGTAGTTGTACGGAGCAGAGGCGTCACGGAGGACGGGCGTGCGATCGGCTACGTACTCCCTCACCATCCTTTTACAGTGCTCCCGCCGACTCAGCCTTGACTGGGGAGCAGTGACACAGTCTTGCTGGGAAGCCATAAAGCTGGCAAAGGCCTTGGAGAGTGTTCCCCTGCCTGCGCTGTACATGCTGCCTGATCTCTGCACCTCCCCTGCTACGTGGCCCTCGGAACTGCGCCTTCTGCCACTAGCGCTGTCGGATGGGAATTTTACCATGAGTTTGTCCACCAGGGTCCTGTGTTATAGCATCACTCTCGAACCCCTTTCCTCTTCGGGTATGAGAGTGGAAAGGTTCTCCTTATACCATGGGTCGAGTAGTGTATACACACAGTAATCCGTAGTGGCCAGAATGCGTCTAACGCGAGGGTCACGAGAAAGGCATCCTAACATGAAGTCCGCCATGTGTGTCAGGGTACCTGTATGAAACACATGGCTGTCCTCACTAGGAAGATCACTTTCAGAATCCTCCTCCTCCTCCTCAGGCCATACATGCTGAAAGGATGACAGGCAAGCAGCATGGGTACCCTCAGCAGTGGGACAAGCTGTCTCTTCCCCCTCCTCCTCATGCTCCTCCCCCTCCTCCTCCTCCTCCAAAACACGCTGAGATAGACATGAGGGTGCTCTGACTATCCAGCGACATACTGTCTTCCCCCGCCTCTGTTTCCGAGCGCAAAGCGTCTGCCTTTATGCTTTGCAGGGAACTTCTCAAGAGGCATAGCAGAGGAATGGTGACGCTAATGAATGCAGCATCGCCGCTCACCATCTGGGTAGACTCAAAGTTTCCAAGGACCTGGCAGATGTCTGCCAACCAGGCCCACTCTTCTGTAAAGAATTGAGGAGGCTGACTCCCACTACGCCGCCCATGTTGGAGTTGGTATTCCACTATAGCTCTACGCTGCTCATAGAGCCTGGCCAACATGTGGAGCGTAGAGTTCCACCGTGTGGGCACATCGCACAGCAGTCGGTGCACTGGCAGATTAAACCGATGTTGCAGGGTCCGCAGGCTGGCAGCGTCCGTGTTGGACTTGCGGAAATGTGCGCTGAGTCGGCGCACCTTTCCGAGCAGGTCTGACAAGCGTGGGTAGCTTTTCAGAAACCGCTGAACCACCAAATTAAAGACGTGGGCCAGGCATGGCACGTGCGTGAGGCTGCCGAGCTGCAGAGCTGCCACCAGGTTACGGCCGTTGTCACACACGACCATGCCCGGTTGGAGGCTCAGCGGCGAAAGCCAGCGGTCGGTCTACTCTGTCATACCCTGCAGCAGTTTGTGGGCCGTGTGCCTCTTCTCTCCCAAGCTGAGTAGTTTCAGCATGGCCAGCTGACGCTTGCCCACCGCTGTGCTGCCACGCCGCGTGACACCGACTGCTGGCGACGTACTGCTGCTGACACATCTTGATTGCGAGACACAGGTTGCGTAGGAGGAGGAGGGTGGTTTAGTGGAGGAAGCATACACCACAGCAGATACCAGCACCGAGCTGGGGCCCGCAGTTCAGGGGGTGGGTAGGATGTGAGCAGTCCCAGGCTCTGACTCGGTCCCAGCCTCCACTAAATTCACCCAATGTGCCGTCAGGGAGATATAGTGGCCCTGCTTGCCTGTGCTTGTCCACGTGTCCGTTAAGTGGACCTTGGCAGTAACCGCGTTGGTGAGGGCGCGTACAATGTTGTGGGAGACGTGGTCGTGCAGGGCCAGGATGGCACATCCTGAAAAGTAGTGGCGACTGGGAACCGAGTAGCGCGGGGCCGCTGCCGCCATCATGTTTTTGAAAGCCTCCGTTTCCACAAGCCTATACGACAGCATCTCCAGGCTGATCAATTTGGCTATGTGCACGTTTAACGCTTGAGCGTGTGGGTGCATGGCCGTGTGCTTGCGCTCAAACACTTGCGCTAGCGACTGCTGGACGCTGCGCTGAGACATTGCTGGATGGGGCCGAGGACAGCGGAGGTGAGCGTGTGGGTGCAGGCCGGGAGACGGTCGTGCCTGTGTCCTGAGAGGGGGGTTGGATCTCAGTGACAGGTTGGGGCACAGGGGGAGAGGCAGTGGTGCAAACCGGAGGCGGTGAACGGCCTTCGTCCCACCTTGTGGGTTGCTTGGCCATCATATGCCTGTGCATGCTGGTGGTGGTGAGGCTGGTGGTGGTGGCTCCCCAGCTGATCTTGGCGTGACAAACCTTGCACACCACAGTTCGTCGGTCGTCTGCACTCTCAGTGAAAAACTGCCAGACCTTTGAGCACCTCGGCCTCTGCAGGGTGGCATGGCATGAGGGGGCGCTTTGGGAAACAGTTGGTGGATTATTTGGTCTGGCCCTGCCTCTATCCCTGGCCACCGCACTGCCTCTTCCAACCTGCCCTGCTGCTGCACTTGCCTCCCCCTCTGAAGACCTGTCCTCAGTAGGCTTAGCAAACCAGGTGGGGTCAGTCACCTCATCGTCCAGCTGCTCTTCCTCTGAATCCTCTGTGCGCTCCTCCCTCAGACTTACTGCCCTTACTACTACCTCACTGATAGATAACTGTGTCTCATCGTCATCGTCCTCCTCACCCACTGAAAGCTCTTGAGACAGTTGCCGGAAGTCCCCAGCCTCATCCCCCGAACCCCGGGAACTTTCCAAAGGTTGGGCATCGGTCAGAACAAACTTCTCCGGTGGGAGAGGAACCATTGCTGCCCAATCTGGGCAGGGGCCCGAGAACAGTTCCTGGGAGTCTGCCTGCTCCTCAGAATGTGTCATTTTCATGGAGTGAGGAGGCTGGGAGGAAGAAGGAGCAGCAGCCAGAGGATTCAGAGTTGCAGTTGTGGACGGCGTAGAAGACTGGGTGGTCGATAGATTGCTGGATGCACTTTCTGCCATCCACGACAGGACCTGCTCACACTGCTCAGTTTCTAATAAAGGTCTACCGCGTGGACCCATTAATTGTGAGATGAATCTGGGGACCCTAGAAACTTGCCTCTCTCGTAATCCCGCAGCAGTCAGCTGCGATACACCTGGACGAGGAGCTCGGCCTGTGCTCACACCCTGACTTGGGCCTCCGCGTCCTCGTCCACGTCCTCTAGGCCTGCCCCTACCCCTCAGCATGGTGTATTACAAGTAGAGCAGAAACAGAACGCTGTAATTAAATGTGCCGCTTATTGGCCTGTGGTTGGAGGCTGACTTCGCTTACGGAACGCACAGCAGAGTCAGGAAACAATTATGCGCAAGCCTGTAGTGAGACCTAGGTGCGTATGACTGAGCTACTGGAATTCACAGGGCAGAACCAGTCAAGTGGCCAAAGGCCAGTGGTAGGCCTTAAGTATTTTGCTTCAATTTTTTAAAATGGTGAGGTGAAAAACCAGACAGACACCGTATGCAGCGTATATATGTATACTCTTTCCCTCTGGCGGGATGATGGCGATCATGTAACGGACACAGCAGAGCCAGGAAACAATTATGCGCAAGGCTGGGTATTAATCAGCGACTACTACCCCCATCACACACGCCGTAAATTGAAGACGGTCACAGGCAGGCCAAATATAGTATTTTTTTCCATTTTTTGGGAAAAAGCCCACTGCCTGTGATATAGCCTGTATATGGAGTTCCCTGTTGGAGGATGACTGTGGTTACTGAAAGCACAGTGCAGCCAGGAAACAATTATGCGCAAGGCTGGGTATTAATCAGCGACTACTACCCCCATCACACACGCCGTAAATTGAAGACGGTCACAGGCAGGCCAAATATAGTATTTTTTTCCACTTTTTGGGAAAAAGCCCACTGCCTGTGATATAGCCTGTATATGGAGTTCCCTGTTGGAGGATGACTGTGGTTACTGAAAGCACAGTGCAGCCAGGAAACAATTATGCGCAAGGCTGGGTATTAATCAGCGACTACTACCCCCAGCACACACGCCGTAAATTGAAGACGGTCACAGGCAGGCCAAATATAGTATTTTTTTCCACTTTTTGGGGAAAAGCCCACTGCCTGTGATATAGCCTGTATATGGAGTTCCCTGTTGGAGGATGACTGTGGTTACTGAAAGCACAGTGCAGCCAGGAAACAATTATGCGCAAGGCTGGGTATTAATCAACGACTACTACCCCCAGCACACACGCCGTAAACTGAAGATGGTCACAGGCAGGCCAAATATAGTATTTTTTTCCACTTTTTGGGAAAAAGCCCACTGCCTGTGATATAGCCTGTATATGGAGTTCTCTGTACCACTGTCCCTGCCTCAGCTGTACTGCCCCTATACTCTGTAAAATGACTGCAGACTGAGGACACTATGGTCTACACGCCCGATATACAAAAAAAAAAAATTGTGCAACACTGCTAAAAGCAGCCTTAACAGTACTGCACACGGTCACATGTTGCTCTAAGAAGGACCGTTGCGGTTCTTGAAGACTAAAATAACACCGAACACTCTCCCTATAGCAGCTACAGCAAGACAGCACTTTCCCTGATCTCTCTCAGTGTGCATGTGTGGCGAGCCGCGGGCGGGGCAGATTTAAATACTCGGGTGTCATCTGATCTCCCCAGCCACTCACTGCAGGGGGGGGTGGCATAGGCCTGGAATGTCACAGGAGGAAGTTGTAATGCCTTCCCTGTGTTTCTATTGGCCAGAAAAGCGCGCAAATTTCTCAGGGAAGGAAATGTAATAGAGTCGAGCACCGCGTGGTGCTCGTCTCGAGTAACGAGCATCTTGAACACCCTAATACTCAAACGAGCATCAAGCTCGGACGAGTACGCTCGCCCATCTCTAATTGAATCCAATGTTGGCTTCTGTTTAATATAAGTTCTCTTTCTAGTGATTAAGTGTGAATCACTAGCAGCTTAGTCCTTCAGTTTTATTAAACCACTTGGTTATATACATTGACTTCTTTATATACAATATATATATTCACTAATTGATATTTTTCATTAGTTTTATAGGTATTTTTGAGATGACATTCGAATCCAATATCAACATGTTGAGTGGTAATTATGTGCATATTTTGCTAAAATATAGAATCAATCGACTTTCTCAAGAGCTGTTGTAAAGAGCACTTCATTTGAAAGAGCACATTGAGTTTCTGCGGCCACTCACTCACATCATTCTTTTACGTAGATGTAAGTGCAGGTATGATTATGTCTATATGTTAGACAAATTAATATATAAATGCACATTCATCTGGTTCGTTCCTGCAACACACATACTCTCTGACACTTTCTGTAGCGCCCATCACCTTCAGTGCTGGCTTACACATATGTTTTTTGCATACGAGTTTCCTTATCACATTCTGTCTTCGTTTAATTATTGTAAGCATTAGGCCACTTTCACACAGGCGACAAAATTGTGCAATTTTATTGTGATGCGACAGTGCTACAAATCACATGTATGTGAAGCCCATGCTTTCCAATGGGTTCCTTCAAATTAGTGATGTTTTGTAGGCTGCTACATTGAGAGAGAAAAAAATCGTGGATATTTGCTAGTCTTGTAGCTCATGTTTCCCTATGGAGTCTTCCTTTGTAGAAGTCCTACTGTTTGTCCCTAAAATAAGCCCTGGCTGCATTTAAAAAAAAAAAAAAAAAAACATAAATGGCACTGTCCGCTCCACCGCATTTCTTCTCCGGCAGTTCCACGGCACTTGCTTGTAGTCTTCAGCCAGCACTTCCTGGTCAGGGGGTTCAAAAATACCATGTCCAGGAAGCGCTGGCTTTCAATGCGATGGCTGTGAACTAATCATCGAGCGCTGCAGTGATTGGTTCTTGAGTGCCGCAGCTCAGCCAATCAGAGCCAGTGCTTCCTGGAGGCAAGATCTTTGAACTCCCTAACCAGGAAGCGCTGGCTGAATACTATTATTTTTGGGGTAGGGCTTATATTTCAGACAACCCCCCCCCGCCAAAAAAATATATATATATCTCGGCAAAAGAGCGCTGAAAAGTCTGTGTGAGAGAGGCCTTAGGATAACTTTTAATGTTACAATGAGATTTTTATGAACACAATTCTCTTTATTCTTTTTATCTAGTTGATAACTGACTATATATTCTTTCCATCTCTTCTTGATATCCTGTTGGTCGCTGATTTTATTCCTGTCATGGTCCTCGATGACTGCTGGGCATGTGGAGAAAGGCTTCTTTACCTGTTTCACAGTGGCATATAGTACCCTGGTGTGACCCTTCTTAAAGGGTAATTCAAGGTACATGCACGATTCTCGTTTGCCCAAGCAAACTATCTGGTGACATCATCACTAGTGAGTTCGCGCTTGGGCATTGTGTTTAGATTGCACGATTCTCAACGAGTATGAGTAGTCAAAAGCAGGAATCACAGAAGATCCCTTAAAACTATAATATTGTATTTCAATATCTTGCAGAAGGTGTAGATGCATTTGAAATAACTGCCATGTGGGGGGAGTGTGGGTGCTGCGGCACCATTTTGTTCACGCCTGGGACCTTAATGGCAGGGCTATCTGCAGCTTCACTCACCCGGCGTTGTGGAGATGTCCTCTGCTGATCGAGGGTTAGCTTCTCCGAGCCGGTTGCAGGGTCTTTTCTGCTGTTAAAGTTGCCTGCATAGTCTCCTTCTGTGCCGGCGCCCGCATCGGAGCTCGTGGAATGCGGAGAGCTCTCTCTCATCGGCGGCTCAGTCTGTCCTTGCCCGCGGGAGGAGAAGAAGTCTGAGACTTTCTGGAGCGGCGCTTTACTAGTTATCCTCTTCGGCATGCTGTTCAGGAGGGCTCCGGAGGTAATTTTGTGTGCAAATGATTTGCTGGAGATGCTTTAAGTAGCTTAGAAAAGCTAACGGAGAGCGGAGCTCAGGGTTCTGCTTCCAGCTTTGCTCGCGTCCAAGCCATGCCCCCCCATTTTATTTCAATATCTTAAACACACACACACATTGGGCTCGATCATCAACTGATGAAAGGACAAGGACAAGACAACATACAAAACACAAGTGCCCATATATCTCACAGTATTACCGCACAGGGGAGGTTTCAAAGTGAGACTGTGTTCATGCGTCTATAATATGACTACATGAATCTCCTCTTATGAAAAACCTCCCGGGAAGTCGGTATCTCAAATCGTATCTCATATAGAACTGGGGTGTTTATAGTGTGATAGTTTGAGATCACATCTCAGTACAGTGTCTTATCCCAGTCTATTTGTCGATTTGATAGAGCACTTTCATTTATTTGTTCAACTTGGTGGACTGACCAACAATTTTGCAAAGGTTAGCCTACATGAGCAAAAAGTTCCAAACCTTCATAAGTTTAATCAACAGCTAGATCATTACAAAATTCAAGATTCAGAGTACAAGGTTCAATGCATTTCTGTCGGACCTTCGACTTTTCAAGAACCGTATGGTCAATGGTCTAGAGTATATTCATAGGTCTGTCTATATGTCAATTTGACAGACGTATGCTTAGTAGTATCAAGATAGGTTTGTCTAGATAGTTGATTTTTGTAGAAACAAAGATAGTTGTTTTGCTAGTATCTCCTGATCTTATATGGATAAAAAACTTAGAATCTCAGGATACTCAGTAGTGATTACATCTCCCTGTAGTTTGGCAAATATCAGACAGATTGTATGACCCGTCTCCTTATGGCTAGAGATTGGTCAAGGCGATTTTAGGAAAATCGCTGACTGAGGCAGGGTCCATTTACCATGACCTCATTGCCCTGATATCAAAGCCAAACACTATCAGACCTCAACATGAAACAGGGGACAATACCCCTTAGCCTAGGTCTAGATCTGTATAATTAATCAATCACCCAGCTGGCTAAACTAGCTCAAAACTGGGTCAAATAGTGATGACCGCATTAACTAGATAACTAGGCTAAAGTATGAGTGCTAAATAGAGAGCGTTTTTCTATTAGGCTAATGCATAGAGAGAGTTGTATAGCCTCCTGCCCTGATGGTGGGTAGGAGCCATCTGATTGAGTCCAAGGCTGTCTCAAATTATATAGCCTGTGGCCTTAGCAGTCCCCGCCCAGGTCAGATAACCACCACCAATCACAGGCTTCTGTATAATTAGCTATGTGCATCAGTGGTCCGTCCCCCTTTTTTCTTATTGATCCTTAGAATTAAACCATCCCTCCTTAGTAACCCTTTAGTGGAGTTCCAATTCAGTACCTACTTTCTATAATCACCTTTGCGGTATATGATTTTCAACCTATATGCTGTCCGATCGCATGTTATGTCTTCCGATATGCACTAATTAGATACTTGCGTCATCAGGGTGCATCTGACCCCTTAGGGTAATGTCCTGGAGCGCCGACGTATGGTGACGTCGGACGTGTAGTGTCAGTTGGTCTCGCGTGTCATGTGACATAATCACGTGACCGCACTCAAAGCGCATCACGGAGGGAGACGCTGGCGCGTGATGAAGTCAGATATACGGCGTCAGATAGACCCTTTCCGGCCCATATAATAGTCATGTGACCGCAAGGAATGTGTGTCACGGTGGGAGGAGACAGGGGGCGATATGCGATCACGTGACCATTTTCGTCGCGGAAGAATGTGACAGCTAGTTGTATAGTGATACATATCATGGGGGAGGAGCCTTTCACTAGAAACAAAGAGTTGATGTCTCTCGGTTTAAATCGGGTTTGCAGAATATTAAGCGGTATGCAAACATCTTACTGGGGCTCATAGCGAATTCTGTCCGCTTGCTTTAGCGCCAAATGGATAACTGTGGTCATAGGAACTTTTCATAATCGTTGCGAAGAGCCCATTAAGATGGATAGTACTAATAATAAAAGGCAATGTGATAATGTATTCTCCTAATTGTGGTAATCGTTTTGTTTATACAGGAGTCAAGAGGAGATATGATGTTGGTAAATGCAATATAATAGTATAATCTCCTATATATTATGTTAGATTGATTGATATCTTTAAAGGAGACTTAATATCAAGATATTTTTTTGTGTGGTCTCCCATGACTACTACATCTTGTTAAGGCTTTACAAGATTGGATCCTTTCTTCGCTATGAAGTCCCATCAAGACACTCAAAACACAGGAAAGTATAAGTGTGATAGTGTCGTATTGTAAATTGACGACAAAGGTAAGTGTTGCTGTATAGAAATCTACCCATATCTGGATAGTCAGAGTGATGATATTCTGCCTAGTATATTTCAGAGGGAGGAGGGAGAAGGGAAGAGGAAGGAGGGAGGACCAACAGAGAGAAGAAGGGGGGAAGATGAGTGATTAGAACTGGGTCAGGGATTAGGGTATATCGGCCCAAACGATTGTTACTGTGTAAGGTAGATAACAGTGTCCTGTTATGGCGAAAAATAGTAATGATGAATACACTGGAGGTTTCGAGTCGCCTCACTGATTGAGGGTTCTGGCTGAAGAGACAATTAATGAAGACGTATGTATTTAATAAAACTGTTGAATGAGAGGATCTCATTGAGGCCTTGCGGCTGGACAGATTTAAGCCTAAAAATCCACTCCGCTTCCTTTTGTAAGAGCCTCTCATCTACATCTCCTCGTCTTCCGTGAGTTCTGACTCGTTCCAAACCCTGAAACTTGAGTTGTGAAATGTCACCACCATGGACTAGCCGCATATGATTGGACAGCGGGGTTGCCTCTTTTCTGTTAATGTTCCCCAAATGTCCCTGTATCCTTCTCCGTAACTGCTGCGTAGTCTTCCCGATGTAGTTTTTTTGGGCAGGTGCATGTAGCCATATAGATCACATTATTGCTCTTACAATTGATGTAATCCCGGATCTGGAATGTCATGTTGGTGACTGCACTCGTGAATGAGGAGCTTCTTAGAATGGATTCGCATATTGAACAATCTCGACAGGGGAAACTCCCTTTAATTTCTCTTCTGCCAAGCCACATGGTTTTTGGTTGGCGGGGGGGATAGATGACTATGAACTAGTCTATCTTTTAAATTTCTCCCCCGACGGAATGTAATAGATGGCGTAGTCGTGATAAAGTCTCGAATATCCTCGTCGTCCCTCAGGATACCCCAATACTGTTGCAGTACATTCCTAATTGACCTTGCACCAGTGTCATAGGTGCCTATGATACGGATAGTCTGCGAGGTATCTTTTTTCTGTGGGACTAATAATGTTGTTCTGTTCATGCCCTGAGCATGATGGAAGACCTCGTCTATCAGTTCTTTAGGGTAGTCTCTCTGGAGGAATCTGTTTCCCAATGCCTGACTTTCAGATATTAAGTCTCCCACATTGGAGCAGTTCCTCTTAATCCTTAAGAATTGGCCTTTTGGTATGCCGCGTCGAAGAGGTGCTGGATGAAAGCTCTTCCAGGAAAGCAAGTTGCTGGTAGCGGTCTTTTTCCTAAATAAAGTAGTATTTAGACTCCCGTCAGTTGTTTTTCTGATTTTAATATCCAGAAATGATATTTCATCTGTTTGTATATCAGACGTCAGCTTAAGGCCCAGATTGTTGGTATTAAGATGGTCTATAAATCTATTAAAGGAGTTGTCATCATCAGTTCATAAAATCAGGATGTCTATATACCTGAGCCACAACAAAATCTTCTCTGTCCATAGATGATTGGCCTCAGAAAATACCAGTTTTTCCTCCCACCAGCCCAGGTACAGATTTGCGTAGGTGGGGGCACAAGGGGTCCCCATCGCTGTACCCCTGAGCTGGTGGAAGTACTGGCCATTGAACAGCAAGAAACTGTGTGTGAGTATAATTCTCAGTAATTTCGCCGTAAAGATATTATGCTCCTCGAACTGTGTCCCACGTTGATGGAGGTAAAATTCCACTGCCTGGATGCCCTCTTTATGGGGAATGGAGCTATATAAAGCCTCCACGTCGAGGCTCGCTAGTCGTACGTGGGGGTCCACTTGTAGTCCGTCTAGATGTCTAAGGACGTACATGGTATCCCTCACATATGACGGAAGAGATGTTACAAAGTCTCTTAGGACTTTGTCAAGATATACACTTGCATTCTGCGTCACGGAATCGATACCTGATACAATTGGACGGCCTTTAACCAGGTTTAATCCTTTGTGGATTTATGGCAGGGAATAGAACGTGGCAGTTCGAGGATGGCGAGACGACATAAATTTTTACTCCTTGTCATCTATGACTTTTGTTTGCAGACCAACATGCCCAAAGATCTGATAGGTATTTTTGTCTCCCAACAGATCTTTGCACATTTTTATATAATCTGTAAGATTCAAGATAACAATATTCCCCCCTTATCGGAGGGTTTTATAATGATTTCAGGATTAGATTCAAGTGAATTCAATGCGCGTAGTTGGGAGTCGGGCATATTGGAGTATTTCGAGACTCTGGGGGGGTGTTTTGCCAGCTCAGCCAGAACCATTTTCTCAAATACGTCAATAAGTGGCACGTGTACTGGGGGGGGATTCGAGTGACACGTCGGTCTCAGGTCTGTGAGTGGGCCTACGCCGGGTTTAGCTTCATTCTCCAATTCTAGACTCTCCAGGAGTTCCAAGCTCGGAAGATCACTGACTTCTAGACCCAATTCTGTGGCCTTTTTCTTATTCTGTATTGCGAAAAAAAATTTCCAACGCAGTTTGCGCAGGAAGAGGGAGATGTCCTTTGTCCACATGAACCCATTGTAGCGGGTCGTGGGGACAAAGGACAGCCCCCTCTCCATGACGCGTGTCTCCTCAAAAGTGAGGTGACGTTGCGACAGATTTACGATTTGCATTCTGTCACTGTCAGGATGACTATTTGCTGGTTCTGAGCCGGCAGTCTGAGTATTTATATGTTCGATTTCCCCTACTGCTTGGGGGACTGAGGGGGCCTGACAGAATAAAGAGTTAGGGCTCATGTCCACGGGCAAAATGTGATTTAAAATCCGCAGCGGATCTCCCGCGCGCGGATCCGCACCCCATAGGGATGCATTGACCACCCGCGGGTAGATAAATACCCGCGGATCGTCAATAAAAGGCATTTAAAAAAAAATGGAGCATGAAAAAATCTGGACCATGCTCCATTTTCATGCGGGTCTCCCGCGGGGACGGCTCCCGCGGGCTTCTATTGAAGCCTATGGAAGCCGTCCGGATCCGCGGGAGACCTAAAATAGGAATTAAAAGCATTTACTCACCCGCAGCGGACCGCGAAGCTCTGCTCTTCCTCACGGCCGCATCTCCCTTGCTTCGGCTCGGCGGATGTGCCCGGCGCATGCGCGCGGCACGTCGACGACGTGCCGGCGACGTGCCGCCGGCGTCAGGAATTCATCCGCCGGCCGAAAATGAAGATCCGGCCGTGAGGAACAGCTGACCTTCGCCGCCCGCTACGGAAAGGTAAATGCTTTTAAATTTCTATTTTCAGCGCTCATGTCCGCGGGGCAGGAGGGACCCGCTGCAGATTCTACATGTAGAATCTGCAGCGGATCTGATTTTCCCCGTGGACATGAGGCCTTAGTCCGTGCGATCTCAGATGGATTTAACTCTATTGGCTCTGTTCTTCCCGATCTCTGAGGAGGTATTGACCAAACGGTTGGCCTAAAAAACCCCTGTCAGGGGATTTCCTACTCCTTCCTTCTTGTCGCGGCCTCCCTCGTCCTCTCCTATTCCCAGGACCAGTGCGGTTCCTCCTGGTAATATCAAAATCAGTCTGTTCGCAATCAGACGAGCTAATGTCAGTGTCTGATTTAAACTTTTCCCCGTAGGCTCTCCCTTCTCTAAAGTCATTGAAATCCCTCGCGAATTGAAAGTGTTTTCTTTCCTTAATAAATGCCGTGTAATTTTCGATATTTAATTGTAGGAGTTTTTCTTTCTGTTGATATTCAATCTCAGAGGAGCATGATTTAGTTTTTTCAATAGCTTCCGTTAGGAGGCGTGTATTCTTTTCAAACATTAATTTTTCCTCTTCAAGGAGGAGTTTAATCAACTTCAAAGATCCATCAGTCATCTCCTTTTCCCATTTTTTTTAGGAACTCCGGATTGCGGCATCTAGTAGGGGCATCTGAGTAGCCAAAAGCAGGGAGCTGTCACCGGGAGCTGCTGTATGCGGTTCCCGGTCACATGATCGCTGCTATCCAATGGATAGCGTCGATCATGTAAAAGTAAAAAAAAAAGTTTAAAACGTGAAAAAAAAAAGAAAAACAGTTTGTTTCATCTCCCCTCATGGATCATATCCATGAGGGGAGATGAAATTAGATACCTAAAGACCTTGCCCGGCTACTGCGCGCGCACGTCCGCCGCCAAAATGGCGGATGCAGGCACAAAAGCTGCAGATTGGCGGGGTAATTGAAAAAATCTCCCCGCACCTGGCTACTAAATGTAGCCAAGAGCCTGGAGATTTCATGGGGTGCCATGGTACACTTTTCCCAGTCACGTGGTCGCCGTTATCCAATGGATAACGGCGATCACGTAAAAGTAAAAAAAAGCTCAATTTTCACCTACCGTCACGGATCAGATCAGTTAGGGGAGGTGAAATTACTTAAATAAGGCCACCAGCAATGTCCCCTGATGGGATCCTTATCCGCAGACCTTTCCCCAGTTTTGGTGCATGCGCCCTTCGCCAAAATGGCGGACGCAAGCGCAGAAGCTGGGGAGGGCAAAAGGAAATTTAAAATCTCCTTGCTCCTGGCTACTAAAGGTAGCCAAGAGCTTGGAGATGTCACAGGGGGCCGCGGTGAGCGTCTTTGGTCACATGATCGCCATTATCCAATGGATAATGGCGATCACGTAAAAGTTAAGACAGTTAGTTTGACGCTCCGTTCAGTTTGGGCCCCATTGTGCATCCAGACAAAAGATTAGGGCCACAATGGGTATGTTTCTGAACACGGGACAAATGGGGGTATACATTTTGGAGTGAAAGTTTTTATTCCTATGTATGCTGTACAAAAAAAACTATTTTTAAAATGACATAATTGTCAAAAAAACAAAAATCGTAATTTTTTTCTTTGCTTCGATTCATTTAAAAACGGTGGAGTCTAAATATGCAATACACCGCTAGATGAATGCGTTAAGGGGTCTAGTTTTTATTAGGGGGTCATTTGTGGGGGTTCTCTATCGTTTTGGCTGCTCAAGGGGTCTACAAGTGAGCAATGGGGCCTAAAACGCCTTCAAGCAAAATGTCTCTTCTGAAAGCCACCCGCTGCTCCTTCCAGTTTGGGCCCCGTTGTGCATACGGACAAAAGATTAGGGCCACAATGGGTATGTTTCTGAACGCGGGACAAACAAGGGTATCCATTTTTGGGTGAAAGCCTCCATTCATATGTCTGCTGTCCAAAAAAACCTTTTTTTTAAATTACATAATTGATAAAAAAAATCGTAATTTTTTACTTCTGCTTTGCTTTGATTCATTCAAAATATGCAGTACACCCCTAGATTAATGCGCTAAGAGATCTAGTTTCCAATATGAGGTCATTTGTGGGAGGCCCTTCGCGTTTTGGCCGCTCAAGGGGTCTACAAGTAAGCAATGGGGCCTAAAATGCCTTCAAGCAAAATGTCTGATCTGAAAGCCACCGACTGCTCCTTTCACTTTTGGCCCCGTTGTACATACGGACAGAAGATTAGGGCCACAATGGGTATTTTTCTCAACACAGGCCAAATGGGGGTATGCATTTTGAGGTGTAAATCCTCATTTTCATGTGCACTATAGAAAAAAATCCTCTGTTTAAAATTATGTATTTGCAAAAATACAAAATTTTATTTTTTCTACTCTAAATTGCATTAATTGCTGAAAAGAAACTGAGGGGTCAAAATACTCCTGACCCCCCTCCGTGAATACACTAAGGGATATAGTTTTTAAAATGGGGTCATTTGTGGGGTTATCTATAATTCTGACACCCATGAGCCTTTGCAATCTTGGCTTGGTGCCGGAAAATAAAGTGTTCCTCAAAATGTTGATAAGTAATGTTACATTTGTACGTCTCCTAAATGGTTAAAAAAACAAAAGTTTTTCAAACTTGCGTCCAGAATAAAGTGAACAGATGGAAATATATATCTGAGCAAAAATTTGTACAGTATGTTTGCACATATTTGAGATATTACAGTTGAAAATGTGAAAAAAATGACAATCTTTCAAAATTTTCCAAATATTGGCACTTTTAATAAATATACACAAATTCTATGGGTCTATTTTCACAACCTAAATGAAGTACAACATGTGGCGAAAAAACAATGTCAGAATCACTTGGATATGCAAAACCTTCACAGAGTTATGATATGTTAAGTGCCACATGTCAGATTTCCAAAATTTGGCTCCGTCACTAAGGCGCAAATAGGCTTCGTCACTAAGGGGTTAATGTGGTGTTCTATGTACACCCTCTCTAACAATCTCCACCCACTTTTGGCAAAAGTGGTAAGGGCAGCACAATAGGTAAAAAAGTTGCAACTTTTTGCACAAATCCCTTCTTAGGCCTTAGTCACACGGGCGTTTTTTCACGCGATTTGCGGATCGCATGACGGATGCGCATCCGCAAATCGCGTGACCGGTGCGCGCAAGTCACCCGCAAATCGCCCGAAAATCTGCTCCTAGCCGCGTTTCATTAGAAACGGGCCGGAGTTGTCCAGCGCATTGCATTCAATGGAGACGGCAATAGAGCCGGCTCCATTCAAAGCAATGCGCTGCGGGTGAGCCCGGGATGAATTGTCGGGAAGGGCTTAAATATATAAGCCCTTCCCTGCAATTCATCCTAAAATGTGTAAAAATAAAAAATATATATATACTCACCTTCTCCCGGCAGCCGGAGCTCCGCGCGGCCGTCCTGCAGTGGGTGTGAAGGGGGTGTGAGTCAGACCTGCCCCCTGATTGGCTCAGCGCTGAGCCAATCAGAGGCATGTCTCACTCACACCCATTCATGAATTCATGAATGGATGTGAGTCAGACCTGCCCCTGATTGGCTCATCGCTGAGAGGCAGCAGTCACTCACCCATTCATGAATTCATGAATGGGTGTGTGAGTGAAACCTGCCTCTGATTGGACCAATCAGAGGCAGATCATTCAGCAGGTGGGGATTTTAATGCCCTGCCGGCTGAATAGTGCCGAGAAGCAGTTCAGGAGAACTGACAGCGGCCGCGGCTGGACTCCGGCTGCAGCGGAAAGGTGAGTATACAATTTTTTTTTATTTTAACACATTTTAGGATGAATTGCAGGGAAGGGCTTATATATTTAAGCCCTTCCCGACAATTCACCCCGCGCACGCCGGCAGCCCATTGCTTTCAATGGAGCGGCTGTATTGCCGGCTCCATTGAATTCAATGGTCAAACATCGTTCTTCTCTGTCACAGCTGTTACAGCTGTGGCAGAGAAGAATGATTTGTCTTCTATATGTTCTCAATGGGGTCGGCGCTGCTGCCGCCGGCCCCATTGAGCGCATATAGAGAACAGGAATCGCAGATCGCAGATAGGTGCGATCTGCGATTTCTGTTCTATAATTTATCGGACGAGCGCATAAAAAGCGCCCATGTGTCCGATACCATTGCAAAGCAATGGTTCTATAAAATCGCCGGACGCATGCGCATGCGCAAATCGCGGCTAAAAACGCCCGTCTGACTAAGGCCTTACAGAGCCATCACCCATACCCCCTCCAGCAATAGAGCTCCCATGCAGCCTCTCCTACCTTTATCACACTGACGGGTGTCCCTTAGTAACCACCACTGCAGAGGAAAAATGTTCATTGGCTAATACAAATGTTTGTCACACAGATGGGGCCACTGATAACTATTGAGCACTTTGCTTCACAACCCTCCAGCGGCCCAGTGATCTTCAGAAACAGGGCTGATTGCACATCTGTTTCCTCCTAGCAGGGCAGGGACCACAATCTGCAGTAATGGGCATGGGTTGTTCACTCCTGCTTTATGTACTGTGTAATCAGTCTTTATTGATTTTTAAATGTATAACAAGGTGAAATGTAACCTTCCATTCATATACATGGAATACAGAATATAATTAGACCGCAGAAAGTGTCTGAATTTAAATTACAGAAAACAAACAAGAAACTGCACTTATATGACATATCAGTTACATAGATAATTTCTAATGAACATCTGAGAGCTAAAACTCATAAGAAAAACATTAGATTAATTGCTGAGACAGCTTTATAGGTCACAAGCAGGGGCTCAGATAAAACACATGCTTTGGTAAAAAAAAATAAGATGCTGTCACAAAAAATCCATAATAAACCACCTGAACTCTGACCTTAAGTGAATAGCTTAAAGGTGTTCTGTCACTAAAAAAGAAAAATTCTAACTAGAATCAGTCTACTTATCAGAGCTTCACCTCCACTATCTTCTCCTGTCTCCTGCTGCCTGACAAAATCTTTTATTTTGGTTACTACACTATATTAATCCCTCTTTGTTGCTGTATTTCGACCTGAGGCAGACACCGGTTCTATGCACATGACTTCAAAGGCAGGATAGAGACAGTGAGCCGATTCTCTCCTTCATGAAGCCTGCCCAATGCCGATATCGTCAATTGCAGGAATATTATATGATATTAATGTGACTGCATCATTCATGACCTTGATCCTTGCACATAGGCTTGAAATCATGGAGAAAACGAGAATATTATAAAAAGCATAATTGTCTGTGTACTTAACAGGTTAAAATTGTTTTCTGGGCACAACATGAAAATTCTAAAAATGCTAAAATTTAGGAGGTGCAGCTAAATGATAGTGGATACATGGGAATACGGACACATCAGATGATTTTTCTTTGCTTTATTCTTTCATTATGCTCGTACAATTAGGTATATGATACAAACAAGAACGCGTTTCAGCGCAATGCCTTGTTCACCTCAATCTGTGTTGTATAACTTCCTGATTTATAGGTTAAAAACAATTATCTCTAATTACAAACTACCTGATTCATTAACTCCTTCATCACATTTGGTTCGTTACTAGTTCTCTTCCCTCAGAACATGTTACTTAACCCTTAATAGATAATTGATCTATATAGATCATTATTAGAGATGAGCGAGCATACTCATTTCGAGTAATTACTCGATCGAGTACCGCGATTTTCGAGTACTTCCGTACTCGGGTGAAAAGATTCGGGGGCGGCAGGGGGAGGCGTGGTGGAGCGGGGGGTAGCAGCGGGGAACAGGGGGGAGCCCCTCTCTCTCTCCCTCTCCACCCCCACTCCCCGCTGCAACCCCCCACTCACCCACGGCGCCCCCCGAATCTTTTCGCCCGAGTACAAAAGTACTCAAAAATCGCGGTGCTCGGGCAAAAAAGGGGCGTGGCCGAGTAGGTTCGCTCATCTCTAATCATTATATATTAATCTTAAGACCCTTGCGGCACTTATAAATCTTCCATTAATATATTATTATTTTGCACCAAAAATCCTATATAATATAGTATATATTCATCGATAGTTTATACCTAAAACCATCTCGCAAGATTTCACTGTATTTTCCATATAAAAACTTTCATAATACATAAGTGTGGTTCTTACACTCATATTGTATGTTATGATTTTCTTACAACCAACTTTTATCTGAAAAATCCATTAATTTGATTTTTTGGATTTCTGCTTATCGCAATATAATCACATTATAATCGCATAGAAAACGCATAAGGGTTAAATGTAATGGAAATCCTCAGAATTTTCCTTGCAACAATCTCCATGTCTCAATTTATCAATAGACATTTGTTTTTTATTTAATTTACAGCTTGCCGCAATATAATAACATTACAATCGCATAGAAATCGCATGAAAGTGAAAATTCTCAGAATCCTCTCTGAAACCATCTCCATATCTTAGTTCATAAGTAGACACTTATTTTCTGCTGATTTTATGCTTATCGCACTATAACCGCAATATAATCGCATTACAATCGCATAGAAATCGCATGAAATAATAGCAACCTGTACATTTTATTTGCTACTCTGGACACTCTTCTTTGTCCGCCGATCTGCCGCTATGTTCACTTACCTCACTTTCACAGTAAACACAGTAACAGACTCCAACAACTCCCAGCATGCATAGAGCTTATTTACTGGCCAGCTCTGTAGCTCTGCCCACAGCTAACAAGTCCTACAACTTACTAGCACCAACCTCCCTCCTACTCAGAGTGCAGAGAAAGCTGCTGAAGCCAACAGACAGGAGCTTCCAGCACCCTGAACTGCACATGAGCAATACTGTGCTGTGCTTCCACCTCTGTCCACCCATCATGCACTGCTCACAGGATATTAAAGGCTATAGAGCCGGAGGAAGTAGCAAATGTAGGCTAAATGTCAGTGGAATTGAAGATATGTATCAGGTGGAGGGTCACATGACATAGACAATGAAGAAAGTAATTGCAGTGAACCTATTACAAAATGGCTTATTTTAATGATGTACACTAGATTTTAAACAAAGTCTGTGACCAGGATATCCCTTTAATGCTTCTAGGTATTCATTAATTTATATGTATGGTATGAAATATTGTGTTAATGTGTAGCAGTAGCCAATGTCATAATCTACATGTGGTATATAACTAATACTTTGTAGAAGACACTACTATTGTTTTATAGTATTTCCTGAAACCTGACTGGCCAATCATAGAATGTAACTCAGTTTATAAGGCACATATACAATTGTCTGCAGTTACTATAGCAATAGATTCATTGTAAAACATTTGTAGCATTGTTCTAACCAGCAATTCCTTCATTGAAATTCATAGTACAATTTAAATAATAGAATATCTCTATAAACACACCTAGTGTAACACAATTATTCCTCATGGCTTGCTTGTCTTGGTGATAGGACAAAATATTTTCTAATAAAATGTTTTGATGAACAATTCAGTTTGCCATCTATCTTCCTATTCTTGGAGAACATTAGGTAAAATGCTATCTTTATAATTTAGTTTGCTATGAAAACTAATACTGTTGTCTTATATAATACTTTATTCAATGTGGATAGAAGAAACCCAGCTAGAATAAAAATGGTCATAAACATGTTATCAAGTCATGTATTATGAGGCATATAATTATCAAGAGTGTAATCTATAATGCTATACAATGCTAAGCAGTTGTTAAAGTCCATCTCAGCTTTGGACTACCTTTACAAAAAAACGTGAAGCATAAAACGTAGAGTTCTTACTGATCAATGACAGGTTATTGGTTCATGATTCCATTCTTCTTGCCCAACACGTGTCTAGAAAGCGGCTGTGACCTGTAGTGGCTTATGACAGAAATAGAGGGCACACTCCCAAATAAAGTTGAGCTGTAGGACCTAGAGTAAATTAAATCTCTAATGGTAGGCATGAGTAATAGGCTGCAGCCTTCCTGTAAACTGTGGCTGGATTGGCTAACAGTTTGTTTTCAAATGGAGCATTTATGGCTTTTTGCCTTATTTTGCGCTAAACTGCAGAAAAAAAGTACAGTTTTGAAGACCTTTTTATGTGTAACTGCAGCAATAACTGGTGCAGAAAAGCCACAATACATGTAAATATATCCTTATGTCTTAACAGCGACTCTGAGTTCATAGTAATTATTAACTCCCTACTGTAGTTATATTTTCAAAGTAATAAGATCTCAGTCATTTCAATAGAATATCTAAAGGCAAAAATAAAGTTTCGGGACTCAAAAATATAATTTAGGTAATTGGTCAGTCTAGGCAATCTTTGAGTTAAAAAGCTGGACATTAGACCCAGGTGTGTAACTAGAGGGTGTAGAGGTAGCAATTTCACCTGGATCTGGTGCCTCAGGGGCTCAGACACCACTATGCCACATAAGAGGCCTTGTTACAGATTTTGCATTGGGGCTTAAGAGCTTTGCGTTACACCTCTATATAAACTAAAACCTTTACTGAACATTGTAGTCAACAATCAAAGACTTATGAAGTAGAGGTGGCAGCATCAATAGGTGCAAATAATCCAAAAAGTTTATTCTCCCATAGTAAACAAGCAACGTTTCAACCAGTGATTTGGTCTTTATCAAGCTTCTGGCTGTTGCATCACACGTATGTCCTGCCCCTGTGGGGATTTGTAATAGTGCTGCTGGTGGTGCATTGCTCTCAATCAAAGACTTATGTCAGCGCTTACATGACCAGCGTTAGTGTGCTTACATGACCAGTACTCTATTCAGTCTCCTCCAAACTGTGGTGTTGTAGTAAGCCTGCAGCAAGAAGGACACGGACTCCCATTCTTAGAATCGTTGGGGGTCTCAGCCATGAGACAACTTGTAATTCTGGTGCAACCCCTTTAAGCTCACAGAAGACCGCGTAGACTGGATAAAAATGTATCAATTTCATATCTACAAGCAGAATTAGGTACGTTTTCAGCCTCTGGTTGTAAACAAGAGTTTTTAACTTTCACTGACAACAAACATAGATCTTGAAATGGGGAGGCATTGAAATACATAAATTAGAAAATTGCAAAATCATTCATTATACAGTGATTATGTGCATACAACTGAAACCCCCTTTACAGTACAGTCTAATATATCTGCTTTATACTTCCTTGGTACCACAAAGATACATGTAGAGAAAAGTAGGTAGATAACAACAGATAAAATCACAGTTAAGAGCATCACAAGGATACACCAATCAGTCATAACATAAGTCAACGACTGTGAAGTAAATAATATTAATCTTGTTACATTGGCTCCTGTCGAGGGGTGGGATATTTTAGACAGCAAGCTAACTGTCTGTTGGAAGTTGATATATTGGAAGCAGGACAAATGGGCAAGTGTAAGGATCTGAGCAACTCTGACGAGCGCAAACATCTCCGAAGCTGTAAGTGTTGTGAGATGTTCTAATATGCAATGGTTATTATATACTAAAAGTGATCCTAGGAAGAATTGGTGAGCTGGTGAATAACCCTCATGACAAGGTCATGGGCACCCAAAGCTTGATGATACACATGGGAGTGAAGACTAGGCCATCTGCCTAATCCCACCTAGGGGCTATGCATATACAAATTGCTGAAAAAGTGAATGCTGGCTGTCATAGCAAGGTGTCAGAACACACACAGTGCATTGAGTTTGTCCGTTAGGGACTGCATAACTACAGACAGGCCAGAGTGTCCATGCTGACCCCTGCCTACCACCAAAAGCCCTTCAATGGGTATGTGAGCATCAGAACTTCTCCACGGAGCAATGGAAAGAGGTGGCCTGATCTGATGAATCACATTTTCTTTTACATCATGTGGGCATCTGCCTGAGTGTGTCACTTACTTGGGGATAACATAGAACCATAATACACTGTGGGATCAAGCCAAGCCAGCAGAAGTAATGTGATGCTCTGGACAATGTTCTACAGGAAATACTTAGGTACTGGAATTAATCTGGCTGTTACTTTGACATATACCACCTACCGATTTCCCTAAGATTAAGACTAGAGATGAGCGAATATACTCGTTTCGAGTAATTACTCGATCGAGCACCGCGATTTTCGAGTACTTCCGTACTCGGGTAAAAAGATTTGGGGGGCGCCGGGGGGCGGGGGGAGGCGTGGCGGAGGGGGGGGTAGCAGCGGGGAACAGGGGGGAGCCCTCTCTCTCTCCCTCTCCACCCCCACTCCCCGCTGCAACCCCCCACTCACCCACGGCGCCCCCCGAATCTTTTCACCCGAGCACGGAAGTACTCGAAAATCGCGGCGCTCGGGTGAAAAAGGGGCGTGGCCGAGTAGGTTCGCTCATCTCTAATTAAGACGCACCCGGAAAATAAGCTTTAGCATGATTTTTCAGGATTTTTGAGGATTTTCGAAATATAAACCCAACTCCAAAAATAAGCCGTAGTTACAGTTCATAAAAAAGTCAATTTAAATAACATCCAGGCAGCTATACATGTAAAGTCAAGTGGCAATAGAATGCAGCAGAACAGATAGACCCTTCACCAAGAAAAGCTGACACCTGAAAAGAATCACACTTAAAATATGCCATGAGACCCAAAACAATAAGGATTGGCAAATGCCGGTCTCTCACACACAGATCAGGTAGCCAAACTGGCATGACTCCACTCCCTAGCTCATTATATTAGAGCATTGTGACTGTTTCTAGTCACCTGGGGGGGGGGGCAACCACTACACTTGGCAGCTGTGAAACGCGGAAGCGAGCAACTGGAATGCCAAGGGACCTGACAACATGTATTGCGCCTGTGACAGGAGTGATGCCAGCAGGACTACCTGATCTATGTGTCAGAGCCTTGCACTTGCTAACCCTTATTGTTTTGGGTCTCGTGGGGAATAAATGTTGATATTTGTTCATGTAGATAATTGTACATGGAAAAAGGACATAGAGTTACAAGAATTTCATGATGGAATTCAGGGTGTGGAGAGTTATGATGATGATCCAGAATGTGATGACATGACTATATTTGAATAAATGTTGATTATTTTGTTCAAGAATAAATGTAGATTGTCGTTCATGAAAAAATAAGACATCAGTGAAAATAAGCCCTATCACCTTTTTTGAAGACAAATTTAATATAAGCCCCTGTCTTATTTTCGGGGAAACGGGGTTGCTAGACATTGTTTCAGATCAATTATGCCCCTTCATGGCAATGATATTTTCTAATGACAGTGACACCTTTCAGCAGGATAATTAGCCACTGCCACACTGCACAAAATGTTCGGCGATAGTTTGGAGAACATAACAAAGAGTTCATGATATTGACCTGGTCTCCAAACTCCATAGAACGCAATCTCATAAAGCATATGTCAGACAAGCTGGAAAAACAAATTTGATCCGTACAGGCCCAACTTCACAATTTACAGGACCTAAAGGATCTACTACTAAAGTCTTCATGCAATATACCACGGGACACCATAGAGGTCCAAGCCTTGGTACGTCAGAGCTGTTTTGGTAGCACAAGGGGGATCTACACCATATTAGGCAGGCGGTCTAAATCTTATGGCTGATTGAGGTCTATCTACACATGTGAAAATCGTATTCGTAATTCATCAAGATGGCAAAAAAACTCAGTCTAGTTTCACATTCTGTTACACATAGTTATACTGTTATATAAAACCCATAGAATCATTTCTGCAGTATGTATCTAGTATTGACTTTGACATTAAAGGGGTTGTCTCGCGAAAGCAAGTGGGGTTATACACTTCTGTATGGCCATATGAATGCACTTTGTAATGTACATCGTGCATTAAATATGAGCCATACAGAAGTTATACACTTACCTGCTCCGTTGCTAGCGTCCCCGTTGCCATGGTTCCGTCTAACTTCGGTGTCTTCTTGCTTTTTTAGACGCGCTTGCGCAGATGCATCTTCTCCCTTCGGCTGGTCTTGGAAGCATCGGCGTTTTGGCTCCGCCCCCTTGTACGCATCATCGCGTAGCTCCGCCCATGACGTGTGCCGGTTCCAGCCTCCTGATTGGCTGGAATCGGCACATGACGGGGGCGGAGCTACGCGATGACGCGAAAAGGGGGCGGAGCCAAAACGCCGATGCTTCCAAGACCAGCCGAAGGGAGAAGATGCATCTGCGCAAGCGCGTCTAAAAAAGCAAGAAGACACCGAAGTTAGACGGAACCATGGCAACGGGGACGCTAGCAACGGAGCAGGTAAGTGTATAACTTCTGTATGGCTCATATTTAATGCACGATGTACATTACAAAGTGCATTCATATGGCCATACAGAAGTGCTGAACCCCACTTGCTGCTGCGAGACAACCCCTTTAAGAATGCAAGTCTGGAATATCTTCTTACAGCCAGTAACCGCTGTTTGAAATGATTCGAGCTGGAAATTATTTAGATATCAACAGTGACAAAATGTGATTGTCATCTATTTCTTAGTGCAATGATGTTTATTCTTATCTGAAATGCTCTTTTCTGATATTCTATTTAGTGTACTAATTAGCTAACATCATTGGATCACAGTAGAAATTTTTGGCAATCTTTGCTATGACAGGTTTATTGGAGATGATCACTTATGAATGAGAATTTTTGACAGCTGTTATACCTGACAATATGGAGAAACTTTCTAATTAGGTAAATGTAGCTAACAAGCTGACCTCGCCATCTGCTGTCATTTATGATGCTTTTGGAGGAATTTTATTTTATGCTAATTTGTTCCCTATCTCAACGATTTTCAGTTCTGGATTGAATACAAATAGTCACTTCATTCATCCCAGAAGGTCTTCTGTACAAAGCCTCAATCTATTGGATATAGTGCTGGAAGAAAATCTAGTGTGAAATGATTTACTGGATTAGCCAAACAAAAGTTTTCAAGTCTGATTTATGTCATTGAGCACACGGTTCAAGGGATGAAGCACAAAGCTAATGCTTAGCAGTGTTTTCATTCTTCTATATAACAAGTTACTACGTTTCTAAGTTAAAAGCAAATGAGAGGAAATGGACATCAGCCATTGTACAAATCTCCATAATAAGGTATGAAAGAGAGTCAAACAAACAGATGTACAGTGTGTAGTACTGTCATATCCCACTGCCGATTAATAATACATTTAGAAAGCATTGCTTTGATATCATATGTGATAAAAGAACAGCAATATACCTTTTTGATATACTACAGTGCAAAGTGAGACGTGCTTTTAATGTAAAAATGTTCTGGTTTTGAAAGAAAGTCTTTTTTTCTTGTGAATCCACATTTTTAATACTGTAACTATAAATTATATTAGTACAATAGAATACAATTTTAAATAGACATACAAGAAGATTGATTTCGCTTTCATAAAAAAAGGTACATCAATTTTCAAAGGTTGTCAGCTTTGGTAAATTCTTTTTTATACATTTTTTATATATATCTAGGGAATATGGTGGATCCCATAATCATGAAAACATGACAGCTATCAGGAAATCAGCGTAAAGCTGGACCCACAGACATCATTTTGTTGCGTTTTTGGTGGCATTTTCAGACATTTCATTTAACAGCAAGGTTTTTAGGTCTTTGGGGGATCAGTAATTTGCTCTGGGTATGGCTTTAGTTCAACTTTTTTTTTCTCATAGGCGTCTCTATAGAATTTCCTAAGTGACGGGCCGATGGTCCATGTGAAAAAAAATTGCTGCACTCCGATTATTTCAATAATCACTCAGCACTAGTCATAGCCTCTATAGGCACATAGTACATAATCCGCTACTGCTAAAATGGATTGCACAATTCCCTCATTACTAGGGAGGGTAAGGGCACTTTAGGTATCACCCCTGTTAGTTCAGAGGGTAAGGTTCTAAATATTATGAATACAAAAAACAAAAGTGATCCATATGGGTAACGCTAGATGTGGAGAATGTGATAACACCCACAGTAAGAAACAGTATAATCCATTCACATTTTAAAGTCAGCTGCTTACAGATCCCTCCTCTATGTTGGTGGTAACACTGCCATTATAAGATCCAATGGAGTAAAAAAAAGTCAGGGTGGAGGTATTGTTGTATGAGGATCAAGAGTCGATGGATGGATTGGTAAACTTTATTCCTATGCTTTTAGAATTGTACTGATGTCTTCATCAGGCTGGAATACAATGAATTCCATGAACATACTACTGATTAAAATGCAATAAAATTGTTGACGGGGTTAAAAAAAACTTTACAATGAGATTATAATAAACGAATATACTATTTATCATAATGATAATTTGCATGCTGTCATGCTATACACTACTGTGTAAAGATGGACCCTGTTGGTTCAGAGGTTAAGGTTCTAGATAGACCAAGAGAAATTGTGATGAAACAAGTGGAGAAAATAATCCCCTTTAATTGAACTATTTTAATTTAGAACAACTTCAAACTCTGTTTGACCTTGAAATTGTTTTTATTCCTTATGCTGAAATTAATTTGCATCTTTTAAAAAGTAGGCTCACGGCTTTAGAGCTCTCTACTTGTATTTGCATTTACTGCAGTGATTTAGAAAAATGAAATATTATTTTGTAGACTAGTAATCAAGCCGTTTATTATTATGATCATTATTGTTCTTATTGTGAAATTATGTAAAACCGCAGTCCGTGTACCTGGCTGCATAGTTTCCGTGCCATCAATAGACTACAGGGTATGTTTACATATTCATTCTAAAGTGAACAAACATAGACTGTACAAATTGCATTTTAAAGATTCAAAGGAAAAATTGGATAATAAAAGGAAAGCTTTTATGTCATTCACAGAAATTATAATCTTGCTACAGAGGTTCTTATGTAGCTCTTTAGTTTATTATTATGTGTTGCATTGAAGCATTTTTTGAGCCATCATACTTTTTTATGACCATGTGTTTATGACTTATTACGTGTGTTTATGGAGTCACTCTCACAGTTAAGTAAATAAGTATACTCTATGGAAGATTGCTTGTAAATTCACAGATTATAAATATTTTTAAGTTATTTTCCCAAAAGATTAACTGACTTTCTGTGGCATCCTGTCATAAAATATGACTCTGCTGCTTCCTACGACTTCTCTCAACATCATCATCTTTCTTACTTTTGTCAGATCATCTACAGAAATTTTATGCAAGATCGAAATGTCCTGGCAGTGCATTTTTAAATCCAATTGATTGAAATTGAAAGAGGAACAAATATATGGCAAGGGACTAAGCCCTTGGAATGAATTTCTCTAGATTTAAGGGCTCTTGGCATTATTTATTACTTATTTAGTTGTATCACAGTGATTGTATATTTTTGAAATGCTTTAAGATCAAAAACTTTAATTTTCTTGTAGATATATTAAAGTGCACCTGCCTCTAGACAGACAACCAACATTTATGAATTGTGACCAGTATTTATTCCATAAATACCCAGACAATAGAGCACAGCAGAATCACGGACCCATCTTTATTCAGTCAGCTGTCTTAGCAAATCATTAGCTCAAACTACAATGCTTTTAGAAATATCTGAATTAGAGATGAGCGAGTATACTCGCTAAGGCTAACTACTCGAGCGAATAGTGCCTTAGCCAAGTATCCTCTTGTTCGTCTGTAAAGATTCGGGGGCCGGCGCGGGTGACAGGTGAGTTGCAGCGGTAAGCGGGGGGGAGGAGAGAGAGATCTCCCCTCCGTTCCTGCCCACTCTCCCCCCCCCCCTCCCCGCCCCCGAATCTTTGGAGACGTGCGGGGAGATACTCGGCTAAGGCACTAGTCACTCCAGTAGTTAGCCTTAGCGAGTATGTTAGCTCATCTCTAATGTGAATGTATTTGTTACAATTGCTTGTAATTTTGTAGAACGGAAAAAAGAATGATAGGGTTATTCTCACAACAATTATGATCTATCGGTGAGGATCTGACCACTGGAACCTTCACGGGTCCAGTAAATGAATCATGCGTCATTCGAAGATGTAAACTAACAGTCTAAGACAACATCTCTCTAAATAGGAAAAGTTCCTAATGGTGTATTTACACAGGTAATTCTAATGTGTGATTTCTGTGCATTGCGAGATGCACATAATTTGCATGTAAAAAGAACGCATTATTTTAAATTGGTTAATTTACATGGGCGACTGTTCGCTTGTAGCAAGGCTGCAAGGTAAAAAGAATTCACACTCTGAATATTGGGCGATTGAACACATTCTATTCAATCGCCCAATATTCCTTATGGGAGCGAAAAAAGATCAAATCGCAATGGCATCTAAAAGTTTCATGTGAGTGCAATGCAATTTTCATTTTTTTCTTCTGGCACAACACGCTATTTGTGAAAAACGCAAGTACAGCAATGCAATGTGATCTTTTTATCTAGCGAAATGCATAGCACGCAAATAAAAAATTGCGCGTTTACAAATGAGAGATCAGACCGGTATCACACTCGCCCACATGAATGTACCCTGAGGCCTTAGTCAGACGGGCTTTTTTTCGCGCGATTTGCGGATCGCATGATGGATGCGCATCCGCAAATCGCGTGACTGGTGCCCGAAAATCGCCCGAAAATCTGCTCCTAGCCCCTTTTCATTAGAAACGGCCCGGAGCTGTCCAGCGCATTGCATTCAATGGAGCCGGCAATACAGCCGGCTCCATTGAAAGCAATGCGCTGCGGGCGAGTGCGGGATGAATTGTCGCGAAGGGCTTAAATATATAAGCCCTACCCTGCAATTCATCCCGCGCACGCCAGCAGCCCATTGCTTTCAATGGAGCCGGCTGTATTGCCGTCTCCATTGAATTCAATGGGCAAACATCGTTCTTCTCTGCCACAGCTGTTACAGCTGTGGCAGAGAAGAATGATTTGTCTTCTATATGTTCTCAATGGGGTCGGCGCTGCTGCCGCCGGCCCCATTGAGCGCATGTAGAGAAGAGAACAGGAATCGCAGATAGGTGCGATCTGCGATTTCTGTTCTATAATTTATCGGACGAGCGCATAAAAAGCGCTCATGTGTCCGATACCATTGCAAAGCAATGGTTTAAAAAAATCGCCGGATGCATGCGCATGCGCAAATCGCGCGAAAAAACGCCCGTCTGACTAAGGCCTTAAGGCTGTATTTACACATCCATGAGAAATGTGCAAGTTCTCTCCGAATGCGAGACGCACAGAACTCATGATTTGTAATAACCCGTTACTTTAAGTGGGTTAATTTACACGGGCGACTTTTCACTCGCAGCCATGTTACAAGATAGAAAATTCACAGCATATCCCATTTTTGGTCGATATCACCCATTATTTTCTATGCTAGCGAAAAAGAACTGCATTGCACCTGCATGCATATTTTTCCTATTAAAACATGTGCATTTTTCTAGCAAAACGACTCAGTCACAGGCAAAATCAAAGGTTTGTAAGTGCCATATACTTCCAATTTCTCATTCCCCTGTGTAAATATGGCATAAGACAGTTACACTGATCTTGTTTCTCAGTGAGGCTTATTTACTAATGATATATAAAAGTTGGACAGTGTAAACTTAAACTAGACAGTCTTAAAATGTGCCAGATTTATTACAGTAGTTCTGCTGAATGATGAATCTGTCAATTTTTAAGGCCTCCTTCCCACGAGCGTGACGGGGTCCGCCGCGTAATATTACGCAGTGAAGCCCGTCACGGCGCCCCCCAGAGCCCCTATACTTACCTGCGGGAGATAGCGTGAAATCGCTTCCCCGCCCACCACCGCCGCGTCACCGCCCGTCACCGCCCACCACCGCCGCGTCACCGAGCGTGTCACGTGACGCGGCCGGCCGTGTCACGTGACGCTGCCGGCCGCGTCATTTGGCGTCAGATGACGCGCGGCGGTGGGCGGGAAAGCGTTTTTTCACGCTATCTCCCGCTGGTTACAGCGGGAGATAGCGTGAACGGACGGCTTCCATTGACTGCAATGGAAGCCGTCAGTGCGTACAGCCCGTCCTCACCCGCAGAAAATAGAGCATGCTGCGGGTGAGGACGGGAGAAATCGCGGTGCGTAATTCCGCGCTGGAATTACGCATCGTGAGCATTGTGCTATTAGGTTCAATAGAACCTAATAGCTGCGGGCAACGCAGCGGATTTTCGCCGCGAATTACGCGGCGGAAATCCGTTCGTGGGAAGGAGGCCTAAGACTAGCGAAAGAGAATGTGATAAAATACTGGTGGTGAAGGTGCAGCACTCTAAGCTAGTTGAAAGCTATAGGTCCAAGATGCGTGCTGAAGCACCTCTTTCCTCCCTTTCTCGCTGTCACATACAAGACTTCTGGCACATCCAAAGACCTTTGGAATTGTGTCACCCCCAGGCATCCTGTCATATTTAATCCAGTCGAAGTGACAAAGGGGCTCAAACCCGAAATGCCTTTTCCCTTTGCTGGTTCTCTCTGTTAAATAAAAGTGTTTTCATTATCGCATCTTGGACCTTTAGCTTTCAATTAGCTTAGAGTGTTGTGCCTTCACCACCTGTACTTTATCACATTTTCTTTCCCTATACTCACACCCAACTTGGTGGAGCATTATCTGGTTGGCAGCACCTCCATCATTCGAAACACTTTTTACTTCAGAATCATTTCATCACTCTCACTGGGTCTTGTTCCGCCCTCCTTTTTTATCTTTGCTACTCGAATTTCAAGACTGTCTACTCTACGTTTAGACCAACTAAACACCAAAAATGCTGCAAAATCTTGTTGCAATTTGCAGCAATTTTGCCCAACATTTAGTAAATTTAGGCCACACACCTTTTTAGGTAAGCCAGAAAAACTGTCTGAAAGTGTCTAAAAACACATTTGAAATGTGTCGCAAAGCATGTAATAAAGTATTCTGGCATAATTTGTTCCAGAAAGCTGTTGTATTTTGAATAGTAAACAAGCCTGAGTATCGTTATTGCAACTAAACTTATCAATTTACATTTAACCCCTTAAGGACCAGACACTTTTTAGGGATTTCACCCATGTGGTGGTTTTAGTGCCCTATTTTGTTTTCTTCCACTACCAAAATTATTTTTCTTGCATTTTTTTATAGTTGTTTATTTTTAAAATTAGCGTATTTATGCTAAAATAAAGCGCAGGAAGAAGTTCATTTTGTTTTGAACATTTTGAAATATAATTTATAGTCTCAGATTACAGGGTGCATATGGCGATGGTTTTGGTTGGCATTGGCAGTCGGTCATTTTCTTTTTTTATATGTCTTTTTATCTTATTTTGTAATTTTTTAAACTTCTTTTTGTAACTATTTTTACTAACATCTAAGTAATCTATGATGACCTCCGGGGTCATTCACACTCTCTTTTTTCTTTATTTCACACTTTTCCATTGTAGCTGGAGCAGCCATAGGAGTCCAAGTTACAGATGAAATATCCCCTGTAGTGACAGTAGTCACTACCAGAGCTGATCTGGGTCTGTCAGAACCCTAAAGATCTGCTGTAGCATGGGGCATTCGACAGTCACATGATCGCCTGGCCAAACAGTGTAAGTAACACTTCCTCTTTCTCTCTGCACTACATAGCGCTCATTGAGCACTATATAACCTGTAAAGGAAAAGCAAAAGTGGTTAAAAACACCTCTGTCTTCTCCTATGGGTCCTCAGCTGTGACTAACAGCCAAGGACCTGACCTGCTCCGGCTACATTGCAGGAGCACTAGCTTTAATGCTGTGCTGTATTTTTACTATTGGTTGGGGTTAAAGCCCAGGACCAAGTGCCTTAAAATTACAGTCTTTGGTCCTTAATGGGTTAAAGGGGTTGTCCCGCGGCAGCAAGTGGGTCTATACACTTCTGTATGGCCATAATAATGCACTTTGTAATGTACATTGTGCATTAATTATGAGCCATACAGAAGTTATCAAAAGTTTTATACTTACCTGCTCCATTGCTGGCGTCCTCGTCTCCATGGTGCCGACTAATTTTCGGCCTCCGATGGCCAAATTAGCCGCGCTTGCGCAGTCTGGGTCTTCTTCTTTTATGAATGGGATCGCTCGTGCAGGATGCCGGCTCCGTGTAGCTCCGCCCCGTCACGTGCCGATTCCAGCCAATCAGGAGGCTGGAATCGGCAATGGACCGCACAGAAGAGCTGCGGTCCACGGAGGGAGCAGACCCCGGCGGCCATCTTCAGCAGGTGAGTATGAAGACGCCGGACCGCCGGGATTCAGGTAAGCACTCTCCGGTTTGTTTTTTTAACCCCTGCATCGGGGTTGTCTCGCGCCGAACGGGGGGGGGGGGGGGGGGGGGGTAAAAAAAAAAAAAAAAAACGTTTCGGCGCGGGACAACCCCTTTAATCTCCATTTTTCTAATTAATTTACACTTTATTTTTTTTCAACTCTCACCCCTTCTCAATGATATAGTCTCATAAATAAGACTGGTCATAAATTGTTCCAACACTTAAAACTGCTCTTGGAGCCTACTTTTGTATCTACTAGATGTTGTCAACGATATTGGAAAGTTTTCAGGACCTTTGGTGACCCTGATTCTGCACTCAAGTATATACAAGGAAGATTAACTTTTATGCCTCCAAACTGCCTTCGTTTCTGTCTCCCTGAGTCCAAAGTTCCCAAAAACTTGGAGGACCATGATGCCTCAGTAAATCAATAGAACTAGAAATGCAAATAATACATTACTAAAGTTACGTAATGCAGGATCACTTTTCTGTTCTGTGTCAAAAGACCAATACTGCCCTCGTCTGGCACAAATTATTGCTAGCTCAGTAAGTACTGGGGCAAAGAGGAGGAGTTATATGGTATCTGCAGGGAGGTCCCCAGGTTGCGGTCTTCGAAGTATGTGTCTACTGTGTAAAACCAAATTGAAAGCATGAATTGGAGCAGGTGGAAGTCATGGCCAGGACAAAATGAAATGTCCTAGCTGGGAGTGCAGTCAGGAACACTATCACCTGATATAAGCTGCATTCTGTTACATCCATCAAGTGGCAGTGTATTGGAATATTCGCTTAGAAGTATAGATAATGTATCTCTAAAACGAGTTCACTAGTCAATCATTTATTTTTGTCTGCACTTAAAATGTCTACCTGAATTATTAGCATCAAAAATTGCAGAGGAGAATGAACCTTTGAATGATGCTAATCAGAAAATACAAAATTATATATAGATAGCTAAATATATTTATACCTTGCTGTTCTTGAAAAGATCAAAGTCATCAGACTTTTCATAAGAGGAAATGCAAATTGTATGTTATTTCGACATGTAATTTGAGAATCTTTACTTTACTCTTAGGGCTTATTCAGATGCGCTTATATCCGCCGGGTTTTCACGCCCGGCCGATATACGCTGTCCCTTTCTGCAGGGGGAGGAGGTGGGCCGGGAGCAGTGCACTGAGCGCCTGCCCTCTCTCTGCCCCTCGCCACTGTTTGCAATGGGAGGGGCTAAACGGGTGTGGAGCTAAATCCTGCCTCCTCCCATTGCAAATAGTGGCGAAGGGCAGAGAGGGGACGGGAGCTCAGTGCACTGCTCCTCGCCCGTCCCGTCTCCTCCCCTTCAAGAAAGGCACAGCGTATATCGGCTGGGCGTGAAAACCTGGCCGATATAAGCGCATCTGAATAACCCATTACTAATTGAGGGCTGGTTGCACCAACCATGCTGTTGATCCTGGATTAGTTAAACTGCGATTAGCTGTTGAACTTGGTTTAACCCCTTAAAGACCAGAATGTTTTGGTTTTAAAGGACCAGACACTCTTCAGCTATTTAATCCATGTAGTGGTTTTATTGCCCTTTTTTTTCCTGGCCTGCCAAAATGATTTTTGCCGCATTTTTTTCATCACATATTTTAATATGATTTTTTCACTGAAGTTTTTTCCTTTTTATTTTATTAGTTTAAAAAAATGTTCAAATTTATAGTTATTTATTTTTAAAACTATTTTATTAAAACTGTTTAAAATTTTTTTTGCATGGCTTATGAAATAATTCTGGTGCATCTTCTTTTAGAATACTGTCCAATCATGGCAGACTGTATAGGGACATATTCTATTCACATGGTGGATTATAATTCTCTGCTGTCAAATTCTTTATATAGGATGAATACCAGAAACTAGATAATGCCAAGGTTTAAGAAAAGATGCTCCAGAATTGGTATTTCATGGAAAATACAAGGAATTACTAAGGGCTGTTTGCACCAACACAACCACGCTGTTAATCCAGGTTTAGTTAAACTGCAATCAGCTGTTGAACTTGGTTTAAGGTAAAAAGTGTTGCACCAACATTTTTTGAACTAAGATTAGCAATACCAAAATGCAATCAGGCAGTAGTGAAAGCAAGTGGGATGCTTGGCTGCACAGTAGAAAGAGGGAGATTATAATCTCGCTGTAGAGACCTCTGGTGAAATTACATGTGGAATACTGTATTTTATTCTGGAGACCTCATCTACAGAAAGACATTAATAAAATAGAACAAGTACAAAGATGGGCTACAAAAACTGTGGAAGGTCTCAAACAAAACTTATTGGGAAAGACTTAATGAACTTAATTTTTATAGCCTGGAGGAGGGAAGAGAGAGGGAGCATATAACTGAAACTTTTAAATATCTTGGGTATACTAATAGATCACAGGCTGAACATGAGTCGTCAAGGTGATACAGTAGCAAAAAAGGCAAACACAATTCTTGGATGTACTAAGAGAATCATAGAGTCTAGATCACGTGAGGTAATTATCCCCCTCTACTCTTCCTTATTCAGACCTCATCTGGAATACTGTGTCCAGTTCCGGGCACCCCAATTTAAAAAAAGACATTGATAAATTGCAGAAAGTTCAGACAAGAGCTACCAGGATTGTGAGTGGTCTGCAAACCATGTCCTATGAGGAACGGTTAAAGGATCTGGGAATGTTTAGCTTGCAAAAAGGAAATCTGAGAGGAAACTTAATAGCTGTCTACAAATATTTGTAGGACTATCATAGGGATCAGCCCTATTCTCATTTGCACACGTAAAGACTAGAAGCAAAATAAGGTTAAGTAGGGAAGTGCTTTTATTAGAAAGCTAAAAACTAGGACAAGGAGGCACAATCTAAGATTAGTTGGGGGGGGGGGGGGAAGAGATCAGAAGCAATGTCAGGAAATATTAGAAAAAAACTTCCAACAGAAGTGGTTGGAAAATCACCAATAAATAGAGATGAGCGAGCACCAAAATGCTCGGGTGCTCGTTACTCGGGACGAAATTATCGCGATGCTCGAGGGTTCGTTTCGAGTAACGAACCCCATTGAAGTCCATGGGCGACTCGAGCATTTTTGTATATCGCCGATGCTCGCTAAGGTTTCCATTTGTGAAAATCGGGGCAATTCAAGAAAGTGATGGGAACGACACAGCAACGGATAGGGCAGGCGAGGGGCTACATGTTCGGCTGCATCTCAAGTTCCCAGGTCCCACTATTAAGCCACAATAGCGGCAAGAGTGGGCCCCCCCCCAACAAATTTTACTTCTGAAAAGCCCTCATTAGCAATGCATACCTTAGCTAAGCACCACACTACCTCCAACAAAGCACAATCACTGCCAGCATGACACTCCACTGCCACTTCTCCTGGGTTACATGCTGCCCAACCCCCCCCCCCCCCCCCGCACGACGCAGTGTCCACAGCGCACACCAAAGTGTCCCTGCGCAGCCTTCAGCTGCACTCATGCCACACCACCCTCATGTCTATTTATAAGCGCGTCTGCCATGAGGAGGAACCGCAGGCACACACTGCAGAGGGTTGGCACGGCTAGGCAGCGACCCTCTTTAAAAGGGGCAGGGCGATAGCCCATAATGCTGTACAGAAGCAATGAGAAATATAATCCTGTGCCACTGCCATCAGGAGCTGCACACGTGGGCATAGCAATGGGGAACCTATGTGCCACACACTATTCATTCTGTCAAGGTGTCTGCATGCCCCAGTCAGACCGCGGTTTTTTATAAATAGTCACAGGCAAGTACAACTCCGCAATGGGAATTCCGTGTGCACCCACAGCAAGGGGGTCTCCCTGGAACCCACCAGCTGTGCATAAATGTATCCTATTGCAGTGCCCTGGACAGTGGAGCTAACATCAGATTAAATGCAGGTGGGCTTCGGCCTACACTGCATGCCCCAACCTGACCGGGGTTTTTAATTCATAGACACAGGCAGGTACAACTCCCTATTGTGAAGTCCCTGTGGACCGACAGCATGGGTGAGTGCCAGGAAGCCACCGGCGGTACATAAATATATCCCATTGCATTGCCCATCACAGCTGAGGTAACGTCATGTTTAATGCAGGTGGGCTTCGGCCCACACTGCATGCCCCAGTCAGACTGGGGTTCTTTAGAAGTGGACACATGTAGTTACAACTCCGTGTGGACCCACAGCATGGGTGGCTCCCTGGAACCCACCGACGGTACATAAATATATCCCATTGCATTGCCCATCACAGCTGAGGTAATGTCATGTTTAATGCAGGTGGGCTTCGGCCCACACTGCATGCCCCAGTCAGACTGGGGTTCTTTAGAAGTGGACACATGCAGTTACGACTCCGTGTGGACCCACAGCATGGGTGGCTCCCTGGAACCCACCGACGGTACATAAATATATCCCATTGCAGTGCCCAACACAGCTGATGTAACGTCAGCTGTAATGCAGGTGGGCAAAAAATTAATTGGATTACACTGTAGGCGAGGGCCCCAAAAAATTGGTGTACCAACAGTACTAATGTACCTCAGAAAAATTGCCCATGCCCAACCAAGAGGGCAGGTGAAACCCATTAATCGCTTTGGTTAATGTGGCTTAATTGGTAACTAGGCCTGGAGGCAGCCCAGTTAAAATAAAAATTGGTTCAGGTGCAAGTTTCAACGCTTTAATGAGCATTGAAACGTATAAAAATTGTTTAGAAAAATTATATGACTGAGCCTTGTGGGCCTAAGAAAAATTGCCCGTTTGGCGTGATTATGTGAGGTTTCAGGAGGAGGAGCAGGAGGAGGAGGATGAATATTATACACAGATTGAGGAAGCAAAAATGTCCCCGTTTTTGATGGTGATAGAGAACGATGCTTCCATCTGCGGGTGCAGCCTACGTATTGCTTAGGTATCGCTGCTGTCTGCTGGTGAAGAGAAGTCTGGGGAAATCCAGGCTTTGTTCATCTTGATGAGTGTAAGCCTGTCGGCACTGTCGGTTGACAGGTGGGTACGCTTATCTGTGATGATTCCCCCAGCCGCACTAAACACCCTCTCTGACAAGACGCTAGCCGCAGGACAAGCAAGCACCTCCAGGGCATACAGCGCGAGTTCAGGCCACGTGTCCAGCTTCGACACCCAGTAGTTGTAGGGGGCAGAGGCATCACCGAGGACGGTCGTGCGATCGGCTACGTACTCCCTCAGCATCCTTTTACAGTGCTCCCGCCAACTCAGCCTTGACTGGGGACCGGTGACACAGTCTTGCTGGGGAGCCCTAAAGCTGGCAAAGGCCTTGGATAATGTTCCCCTGCCTGCGCTGTACATGCTGCCTGATCTCTGTGCCTCTCCTGCTACCTGGCCCTCGGAACTGCGCCTTCTGCCACTAGCGCTGTCGGATGGGAAGTTTACCATCAGTTTGTCCACCAGTGCCCTGTGGTATAGCATCATTTTGGAACCCCTTTCCTCTTCGGGAATGAGAGTGGAAAGGTTCTCCTTATACCGTGGGTCGAGCAGTGTGTACACCCAGTAATCCGTAGTGGCCAGAATGCATGTAACGCGAGGGTCACGAGAAAGGCATCCTAACATGAAGTCAGCCATGTGTGCCAGGGTACCTGTACGCAACACATGGCTGTCCTCACTAGGAAGATCACTTTCAGGATCCTCCTCCTCCTCCTCCTCCTCTGGCCATACACGCTGAAAGGATGACCGGCAAGCAGCATGTGTACCCTCAGCAGTGGGCCAAGCTTTCTCTTCCCCCTCCTCCTCATGCTCCTCCCCCTCCTCCTCCTCCTCCTCAACGCGCTGAGATATAGACATGAGGGTGCTCTGACTATCCAGCGACATACTGTCTTCCCACGCCTACGTTTCCGAGTGCAAACCGTCTGCCTTTATGCTTTGCAGGGAACTTCTCAAGAGGCATAGCAGAGGAATGCTGATGCTAATGATTGCAGCATCCCTGCTCACCATCTGGGTAGACTCCTCAAAGTTTCCAAGGACCTGGCAGATGTCTGCCAACCAGGCCCACTCTTCGGTAAAGAATTGAGGAGGCTGACTCCCACTACGCCGCCCATGTTGGAGTTGGTATTCCACTATAGCTCTACGCTGCTCATAGAGTCTGGCCAACATGTGGAGCGTAGAGTTCCACCGTGTGGGCACGTCGCACAGCAGTCGGTGCACTGGCAGATTAAACCGATGTTGCAGGGTCCGCAGGGTGGCAGCGTCCGTCTTGGAGTTGCGGAAATGTGCGCTGACCCGGCGCACCTTTCCGAGCAGGTATGACAAGTGTGGGTAGCTTTTCAGAAAGCGCTGAACCACCAAATGAAAGACATGGGCCAGGCATGGCACGTGCGTGAGGCTGCCGAGCTGCAGAGCCGTCACCAGGTTACGGCCATTGTCACACACGACCATGCCCGGTTGGAGGCTCAGCGGCGCAAGCCAGCGGTCGGTCTGCTCTGTCAGACCCTGCAGCAGTTCGTGGGCCATGTGCCTCTTCTCTCCTAAGCTGAGTAGTTTCAGCACGGCCTGCTGACGCTTGCCCACCGCTGTGCTGCCACGCCGCGCGACACCGACTGCTGGCGACGTGCTGCTGCTGACACGTCTTGATTGCGAGACAGAGGTTGTGTAGGAGGAGGAGGAGGGTGGTTTAGTGGAGGAAGCATACACCGCCGCAGATACCAGCACAGAGCTGGGGCCCGCAATTCTGGGGGTGGGTAGGACGTGAGCGGTCCCAGGCTCTGACTCTGTCCCAGCCTCCACTAAATTCACCCAATGTGCTGTCAGGGAGATATAGTGGCCCTGCCCGCCTGTGCTTGTCCACTTGTCCGTTGTTAAGTGGACCTTGGCAGTAACCGCGTTGGTGAGGGCGCGTACAATGTTGCGGGAGACGTGGTCGTGCAGGGCTGGGACGGCACATCGGAAAAAGTAGTGGTAACTGAGAACCGAGTAGCGCGGGGCCGCCGCCGCCATCATGCTTTTGAAAGCCTCCGTTTCCACAAGCCTGTACGGCAGCATCTCCAGGCTGATCAATTTGGCAATGTGCACGTTTAACGCTTGAGCGTGCGGATGCGTGGCGGCGTACTTGCGCTTGCGCTCAAACTGTGGCGCTAGCGACGTCTGGACGCTGCGCTGAGAGACATTGCTGGATGGGGCCGAGGACAACGGAGGTGAGGGTGTGGGTGCAGGCCAGGAGACGGTAGTGCCTGTGTCCTCAGAGGGGGGTTGGATCTCAGTGGCAGGTTGGGGCACAGGGGGAGAGGCAGTGGTGCAAACCGGAGGCGGTGAACAGCCTTCGTCCCACCTTGTTGGGTGCTTGGCCATCATATGCCTGCGCATGCTGGTGGTGGTGGCTCCCCAGCTGATCTTGGCGCAACAAAGGTTGCACACCACTGTTTGTCGGTCGTCAGGCGTCTCTGTGAAAAACTGCCACACCGTAGAGCACCTTGACCTCTGCAGGGTGGCATGGCGCGAGGGGGCGCTTTGGGAAACAGTTGGAGGATTATTCGGTCTGGCCCTGCCTCTACCCCTGGCCACCGCACTGGCTCGGCCTGTGCCCACACCCTGACTTGGGCCTCTGCGTCCTCGCCCGCGTCCACGTCCTCTAGGCCTACCCCTACCCCTCAGCATGGTGTATTACCAGTAGTGCAGAAACAGAACGCTGTAATTAAATGTGCTGCTTATTGGCCTGTGGTTGGAGGCTGACTTCGCTTACCGAACGCACAGCAGAGCCAGGAAATAATTTTGCGCAAGCCTGCTGTAACACTTAGCTGGCTGCGTATGAATTAGGAGGACAACTACACCCAGCACAGACCCAGTACACTGAGGACAGTCACAGGCAGCCCAAATAGATTTTTTTTCCCAAATGTTTTTGGAAAGGCCCACTGCCTATATTCAATAAATATGTCTTCTGTGCCTGCGTCACCACTACTGGCCCTGGAGTATGTAAAATAACTGCAGACTGTTGCACTGTGGACTAGAATACAGCAGTGATGTAACAGCCAACACAGAGCCAGGAAATAATTTTGCGCAAGCCTGCTGTAACACTTAGCTGGCTGCGTATGAATTAGGAGGACAACTACACCCAGCACAGACCCAGTACACTGAGGACAGTCACAGGCAGGCCAAAATAGTTTTTTTTTTCCCAAATGTTTTTGGAAAGGCCCACTGCCTATATTCAATAAATATATGTCTTCTGTCCCTGCCTCACCACCACTACTGGCCCTGGAGTATGTATAATTACTGCAGGGCGCAATGCTCTGCACGGCCAATATACAAAAAAAAAAAAAAGTGCAACACTGCAAAAAGCAGCCTCCACACTACTGCACACGGTTAGATGTGGCCCTAAGAAGGACCGTTGGGGTTCTTGAAGCCTAAAATACTCCTAACACTCTCCCTATAGCAGCTCCGGCACCAACAGCACTTTCCCTCCTCTATGTCAGAATGCATCTGTGGCGAGCCGCGGGAGGGGCCGATTTTTATACTCGGGTGACACCTGATCTCGCCAGCCAGTCACTGCAGGGGGGTGATATAGGGCTTGAACGTCGCAGGGGGAAGTTGTAATGCCTTCCCTGTCTTTCTATTGGCCAGAAAAGCGCGCTAACGTCTCAGAGATGAAAGTGAAAGTAACTCGAACATCGCTTGGTACTCGTCACGAGTAACGAGCATCTCGAACACGCTAATACTCGAACGAGTATCAAGCTCGGACGAGTACGTTCGCTCATCTCTACCAATAAATGAAATCAAGCATGCCTGGGATAAGCATACGTCTATCCTAAGAGAAAACTAAAAAGGAAATATAAGGGCAAACTACATGGAGCTTGTCATCAATTTTCTGTATTTCTATGCAAATTTTTTTTTTTATCTATGAAGTTACATTCAAATATAACGGGAGATTCTGGTTCATATTAGTGATGTTTTTCAGGGTTCTAGTATAAAAAGTTCTTCAGACAGAAATCCTAAAGATAAAGAGGTAACTATGTATGAACTATATATGTTTCAGATCTGTACCAGTTCTTCTTTGCTTTCAGAGATGAAAACCATTCTCATGTCTGCCTTGAAAAGAGATGTCTGTGGATACAAAGGGATGCAGATTGAGTTGTATTTTGTGCTGCACATTTGGAGATCATTGCATAAGCTATTAGCGTTGTACATTAGTTTCACAGATATAAATGTGTATGCCTTTTGCTGCCCATAGCATTTTAATGGTAAACAGCATTTTCACTTACATGTATATGTCTGTAAAATTACACTCCACATTACCACTGCCTTTGCAATAGTGTATAATAACCAGCTGCCCCTGAATGTCAGGGAAACTTCCTGAGAAAAGGGGAGATCACTTTCATGTTCGCTCATCAACAGACACATTCAATTGCCAACCACAGACAGTGCCCGTGAGGCTTGAGTCATTTTGTTTACCATGGCAGACAATCACCCCTATCCTCAAATTGTTTGAAAGGCTGAATGACTGCAATATAAACCCAACGACAAAAGAAAAAACAGCTATTTTTATGCAGACTGAAACTCAGTGTTAAACAACAAGTGAATGAATAGTGCTTGATGGCTTCTCCTTTACACTTAAAGGGGTTGTCCCGAGGCAGCAAGTGGGTCTATACACTTCTGTATGGCCATAATAATGCACTTTGTAATATACATTGTGCATTAATTATGAGCCATACAGAAGTTATAAAAAGTTTTTTACTTACCTGCTCCGTTGCTAGCGTCCTCGTCTCCATGGTGCCGACTAATTTTTGGCCTCCGATGGCCAAATTAGCCGCGCTTGCGCAGTCCGGGTCTTCAGCAGTCTTCTATGGAGCCGCTCGTGCCAGAGAGCGGCTCCGTGTAGCTCCGCCCCGTCACGTGCCGATTCCAGCCAATCAGGAGGCTGGAATCGGCAGTGGACCGCACAGAAGAGCTGCGGTCCACGAAGACAGAGGATCCCGGCGGCCATCTTCAGCGGTAAGTATTGAAGTCACCGGAGCGCGGGGATTAAGGTAAGCGCTCCGGTAAACTTTCTTTACTTCCCTGCATCGGGGTTGTCTCGCGCCGAACGGGGGGGGGGGTTGAAAAAAAAAAAAACCCGTTTCGGCGCGGGTCAACCCCTTTAACGGTTATCGCTCACTTTCACTCGTCTCAAGGAATTTTGACCCATAATCGTACGTAAATGGGCCTTTAATCAGGAGATGAGCTGCCTATGGTACTGCAATTACGCACATTTCTTTTATTAACTTTAAATGCACACTTCTTGTATTCTTATGTGCTGCCCCAGCAGCCACTTAGACACAAGGCCCACACTGAGGAGCTGGCAGGCTAGAGTTCCTACAGTCCACGTTATCTGTAAGGTACCGCTCCTCGAAAGGGAACACTCCGGAGGAGGATGGGGGTAGGATCACTCCACAGACACTCACTTGATTTAGAAAGTGGATCGCTGCACAGTGGACTCTTCTCTCCACTCAGCTCTCACTCTCAGATGAAGGTTCCTGGGATAGGGACATCAGGATACCTCTCCTCTTTCTCCATCACTTCACCACATGAGGGTTGAAGGTACCCCCATGTGGCCGGCACTCTCACTACCATTGAAGATCCTGGACTCCACTCACCACACCCCAATCGCTCACATTTATAGAGTACAGGCATCACGTGACTAGACAGATATTGATACGTTTCCAGAGATATCCCAGCCACTTTCAGACATTAACGTCTTACATGCTGCAGCTGTGCAATACACATAAGAGCAGACAAGACATTTTGCACAGTGCATCTACACTGAAGACATGACATGTATGACAATTATGGAGAGGCCAGAAATATAAACATCGGGCCACTACACTTATATGTTGTAAAACACTAATTTTAGTATATAATACGGGCTAAAAAAATCTATATTGAGATTACTTCATCAAATTAATCAAACTTTGTTAAAAATTCACATAGTTGTATGGACAACTAAACCAAACAAACAAAACATTTCAGAGTGCAAAACATCAAATTCATGTTATATTGGTGCAAAGTTCAGTAATATAATGTTACTGTAGCACCAGTCTCTTATGTATGATCCTGATCCAGAAACCAGGTATCAATTATATGGTTTTTACCCTGCCATGAATAATACTCTTATATGGCCTATACTTATTATACTATGATTGGTGATAAGCGGTAATGATCCTGCGTAGAGTTTAGTGCTGAGTATACTATTTAGTACCTAATATGAAATGTCATTACTGCAATTTTATGGTGACAGATGTCAGTGACGATGAGTAATGTTACTTTTCACTGTTTGTGGCCAGACTGCCCACTCCTCATTTCTTGTAGTCGTCTTGTACCTACATCTTATTTTTCATAGTTTATGGAAATAGTATCTCCTGTTGAATTCTGAGTTTAATCCTTTGTTATAATTTAACTTGATATTTAGGTCTTGCTGTGTCTCCTTCTGTTGCCCTGGTTCTGTCACTTAACATTTGCCATGCTTTTAAAGATGTGTGTCCTCTTGACCTGGGGACATCTGAGTAATCTAAGGTTAGTCACCTGAATGAAAGTTGTTTGTGAAAAACTGAGTAACACTGCAAGATCAGGAATTAATCTTTCTTGCTGTGGTTCAGCAGCAGTTTCTAACTCTACCTTTCGTGTGTACTTATGTGTTTGTTATTTGCAACATGTTCTATTATATTGGAACAGACATTAGGCCATCATAATTGCTTGATCCTGCATACATAGCCTGCATGCTCAACATGTGGACGCTGAAGTTTTAAATGTCCCTAAGGCTGGATTCAAAGAACATGTGTTAGAAAGTCAATGGCATTTTCTTGGCCATAACCATTAGAGCATAACTCTGAATAACAGCTTATTATATTGACCATCTACATGGTTACAAAAATAGTTAAAGAATATTATATATTGTCTCCCATGACAGTAACTTCTTATCACATACCAGTTTAAGATATACATTGCCCAGCAAGTAAGTTATTTTACCCTGACAGACTAAATTTATGCATTAACCATTTTTGTACAAACACAAAGATTCCTTAGAATTTTAAAATACAGGTAAATAAAGGAAGAGGCATACAGTGTATAGCGTATAACATGTAAGCCTAAACATGAGCCCCTACCAGGGGTTGAAGGTGTATGAGATCCAAGCAAGAGTGTTTATAACACACGAGTGAACCTGAGATAAAATAAATGGCATTGGCAATAACCAAGGACAGATTAGCACTGCTAAATATAACTTGATATTAATTAAACAGGGTCCTGACATAGGTAACCTTGATGAAGAACCATGTTATCTCACCTGAGGAGAAAGGAGTAAGGGAAAAAGAGGGGGAAAAAAAGAAAGTTGGAATGGGGGAAGGAGGAAGACCATGGAAGAGCCATAACCAGGCCCTGGATAGGGTATAGCCCTGATGATAGATAGCTGTTGTCATGGCTGCAAAAGTATAACATATGAGGAACACTCCGGGAGTGAGTAGGAGGTACTGGGGGATTGTAGAAAGTAGCCCTCAGACCAAAAGGGAATGTCAGGTAGTCGATAATTTAAAGGCATCCTAACTAAACAAAGTATTCGTATGATGAGCTGAGGCCATTGTGATGTGGGCAATCAGCTTCTCTATCATCTGCATCATCACAATCTCTGCAAACCACTCCTTCAGGGTTGGAGGGTTTCTGGTTTCCGTGTGCAGAAAGGGGCATTGGCAACAAATGTTAGGACTGCCTACAGAGAGTTCGGGAGGGATACAATATATAGAACTTTGAGGACCACCATCCAGAATCGGCACAAAGTTGGGCAATATGTAGTACACAGTTCCACAGGGGCTACTGCAGTGCCAGCAATTATCTAGAAATTATGCATACCACCCATGGAGAGATACCGGGACCCAATACCACATAGGTAATATTTTAAAATTCATTTCTTGAGCTCTTGTAGTAATTATTGCCTTATGGAAGAGAGAAAAACATGTGGTCCAATGAGTCTCCATAAGTTGTTTGCTCAGTTCCCTCTCCCAAGGAGTTGCTGGGAATATTAGGACATTAGTAATGTAGAGGAAGTGGAACGGCACATGTGCTTAGAATCGTAAAGTGGACAGTGAAGGTTACAACAATATTCAGTCGCAGTGTTAAAGTGCTTGAGCTGGGCATACTCAAAAAGAAGACATACCGATAAAAAATGTTCTGGGAGAATATTGTTTAATAAGTGAGAACAAAGAAGAATTAGATATAACATGGGAGCAGCACAGATGGCAGTGAGAAAGGGACCCGCCCTAAAAAGGAGCAGCTAGTACAGTCTGAAGAAAGTCTGGATTGTCAGTGATATGGATCAGTGGAGTCATTAAGTCAAAGAGTTCCCAGCCCCAGGAGAGCATAAAGATAACGGGGTGTGCTAGACATTAAATGTGATCTCAGTGGTTGCAATCTCGGAAGCGGTTGAAGGGCATGGAAATGAGGATAAGGTGTAAGGATATATATCTTTGCCAAAGGCATACCCATAACTTTGTGTGATGGTTGTGGAAAGGTCAAGGATATAAGTGTGAGCTGCAGTCAGATAATGTAAATAACAATCCAGCAAGCCAAACCCACAAGCATCTTTAAAAACATTCTGTTAATTTATGGATGGCCAGAGGACCAGCCAAAAGCTCCAAAAGCAGCCTGAATATGGAGTCAGAAGAAAGGTGGGGTGGAAATAGGGCAGCAGAAGATACAATAATCTAGGAAGAAGTGTTATTTTGAAGATATTAACCCAGCTGAACCATGAAAATTCACTGGAGTTCCGAGTTTCAACATGTCTGGTGAACCTGGAAAACAGAGGTAGAATATTATCATGGTATAATTGGAATGGTCAGTGAAAATTTTTATACTGAAAGTATGTGATGCCTGCCATGGACCCACATAAAAGGGAAATTGGATTTGAGGGTTGTGACCGTGAATGCAGAGAGGGAGACTTAAAGGGCTTTAAATTTGCATAAATGTATCTTAAATTTGGTCCACTTCTCAAAATGTGACAAATCGGAGTGCGGGAGATATGCGGATTTCTGAGATAAATCAAGGGTTTGTTAGGAAAGGCCCAACATCTATATTAAACTCCCTTCATAAAAATGCCCTGGAAATTCTGATTTTTCCAAATGGAGCCCGTCAAATGCTCCATCACAAGAACATAGAGAAGGGAAAACAAGGTCAACTCTGAGAAGTACCATTATGTATAGTGAAGGGTGAAGTAAGGGAACCATTTATTTTGAATTGAACACAGATTCATTGATACAAAGCCAGCATTTTTGCAGTGAAAGTAGGGCTAGTCTAATTAGTTTTAATGTGTGATGAAGCACCAGCCAGGCATTCCTATCCAATGCCTTCTTGGCATCTCTTGATAAAATCATAAGGGGGATATGATTGGATTGTGCAAAGTGAAGAATATCCAGGGTTTTGAATGTGTTCTCACTGGCTCCGATACCGAGGACAAAGCCCACTTAAACAGGATGAATTAGATTGAGTAAAAAAGGGTTCAACCTGTTAGCCAGGAGCCTACCACATATCTTCAGATATGTTTTATAAGCAGATAGGCCTATAGCTCGAGCGTAGCTATGGGTCATTGTCCGGCTTAGAGAGGATATGGCCAATTGCAGGAAGGAAGAGTGTTGGCAGAAAAAGTTAAAAGCCCACTGGAGGATAAGTGATGGCTGAGTAGTTAATGTTTTATAAAATTTGACAGCATAAATATCAGGTCCAGGATTCTTACCCCCGGAAGGTCTTTTAAGACTCTAACTCCTAAGAAGTCTCCTAAGGTAGTCAAGTGAGTTGAAGGAGAATAGAGTCTTGCACACAGGACACAACTGGAAAGGATTTGGGAAAGTGTACAATAAAAAGTATGAAAGGACTTGGAGATCTCAAGTTTTGTAAAAACTATAGAGCCTAAGGGGGATTTAATATATAAAATAGGGGTTTGGTTCATTTGGGTTCTAAGGGCTCTGATAAGCATGCATCCGCTTTTATTACAAAATTCACAGAATTTGCTGTGTCAGACCTAGAGGGTACACTTGAGGGCGAAGTCTATAGAACATCTGGCCTTCTGGTGTGCAGATTGCAAGCTCCTGGAGTTGATAGGACATGCTTATGGGCCTGTTCAAGGGAGCTCACCTTCTGCAGAGCAGTTTAAACGTATAGGATTTTTTCTTTTTAAGCAGGTACCATGTTTTATAAGGACCCTGAAAGCACACCTTTTTTGGTTTCTCACTGTACAGTGGGAGAGATGGGGGTTATATGTGTGTTCAATAGTAAATGACCTGAGAAAGGTCAGCAGTCCATACAACGTCAAGCAGGAGAGACATACTGAGATTCCAAGACCAAGAGACTCTACTAAGGGATGGTAGTTTCAGGGTGCAAAAGACAGGTGTGTGATCCGACCCAAGTATATTACCTATATGAGAATACATTACTTAGACAAGGGAACTATGTTGGAGAATACTTTAATCTAAATGATTATAGGTGCCAATGGGGAGGAATAGAAGCTATAGTCTCTGGGTTCTGGATAGAGATGAGTGAGCATACTCGCTAAGGCAAACTACTTGAGCGAGTAATGCCTTATGCAAGTACCTGCCCGCTCATCTTTGAAGATTCGGGTGCCGGCGGGGAGCGGGGGAGGAACTTTCATCTTTCTCACACTCTTCCCCCCCACCCCCGCTCCCACATTCTCACTCCCCTAACTCACCGCTCTCCCCCGCGGGCACCCGAATCTTTAGAGACGAGCGGGCAGGTACTCGCAAAAGGCACTACTCGCTCGAGTAGTTTGCCTTAGCGAGTACGCTTGCTCATCTCTAGTTCTGCATTTTCCATTTGTAGCATAATTAAAGTTGGAGAAAAGTGAGTTTAATTTGCTTGATGGTATTGTAACTTTTGCTGGATCAACCAGAACAATTGTCCATAATTTGGTTCAGAGAGATGTTGAAGTCCCCACAGAACACCATAGTCCCACAGACTAAATGAAGATCCATCTTAATGAGCTCCAAAAGAAAGGGAACCTGTCCCTGATTAGCGGAATAGGCATTAATAATCATTAATTCTTAGCCTCTAATTGAGATAATATAATATGATAGACTTCATATATATGCAACCAAGACTTTGATGGGGGAGGGATCTATGAATGGCTATTGCAACCCTTTGAAATCCAAAGTGGCGATTATGACAAGGTGTCAGTTTAAGTGAGGGGGGGAAACTCTTTAAAGTGTGTTTTGTGAAAACATGCAACAAGGACCTTATATTTGTACAAATGGTAGAGTATTTGTTTATGCTTCTCCAACTACTTGAATTGAAGGAGGAGACCATAAAGTCAGCCATAAGTTAGGGCAAATAGCAGCCTAAGGCCTCATGTCCACTAGCTAAATGGAATTGCGAAATCCACAGTGGATGCTCCATTTTGCTGCGGATTCCTTGCGGATCGGCAACATTGCTATCACATTGATAGCAATGTGTGCGGTTATCTGCATGCAAAAAAATACCATTTAAAGCAAATCCGCGCGGAATCCGCTGCGTAAATCTGCGGCAGATTCTGCGCGGATTGTATTTTTCTAGTGGACATGAGGCCTAAGGGTGCACACCCACTTGCAATTTGTACCCTGTGATGCGACAGCGATGATTATGAAACCAATGATTTTCAATGGTTTCATACTCATTTGCGATGTTTCAGGAGAGCTTCGCGTCGCAGAGAAGAAATCTGCAATATCGCTCAGTGTTCTCAATGGGGCAAGCGGCAGCAGCGCTAGCCCCATTGAAAACATGGTGAATATATCGCAGACTTCTGCCACAGCTGTCACAGCTGTGGCAGGAGTTTCCTTCATCCCCGCGGGGACCACCGGGATGGAGGAATCCTCTGTCACAGCTGTGGCAGAAGTCCAGGATGCTATTCCATTGCTTTCAATGGTCTCGACACTGCTGCTGCCAGCCTCATTGAAAGCAGTGGTTTTTAGGCTATCAATGAATATCTAAGCGCTGCCTGTAATTGGCTGAATGCTCAGCCAATCAGCACAGCCTTCTGAAAGTGCTGGACAGCAGTGCAGGAGAGCCAGCCGGAGGACGCGCCTGAGCGGCGGACGCGCCTGAGCGGCGGAGAGGTGAGTAAAGAATGTTTTTGCTTTTTTTCCCCAGCTAGGAATGATTTTCAGGGAAGGGCTTATATTTCAAGCCCTTCCCCGAAAATCATGCTGCGGGGGTTGCCTAAAAACCACTGCTTTCAATGGGTACGGCAGCAGCAGTGCCGACTAGAGATGAGCGAGCGTACTCGGAAAAGCACTACTCGCTCGAGTAATTTGCTTTATCCGAGTATCGCTGTGCTCGTCCCTGAAGATTCGGGTACCGCTGCGGCTGACAGGTGAGTCGCAGCGGGGAGCAGGGGAGAGTGGGCGGGAGAGAGGGAGAGAAAGATCTCCCCTCCGTTCCTCCCCGCTCTCCCCTGCAGCTCCCCGCTCCGTGCCGGCACCCGAATCTTCAGGGACGAGCACAGCGATACTCGGATAAAGCAAATTACTCGAGCGAGTAGTGCTTTTCCGAGTATGCTCGCTCATCCCTAGTGCCGAGCCCATTGAAAGCAATGGGATAGCATCCTGGACTTCTGCCACAGCTGTCACAGCTGTGGCAGAGGATTCCTTCATCCCCGCGGTCCCTAATGCCAGAATTACTTTTTTTTGGTTACTTCGCTTTCCAAAAAAATTTGAATTAAAATTATCTTAACACATGAGCCTTAAAATGGTACCAATAAAAGCTATGCAAATTTGGTATCATTGTAATCGTACCTGACCTAGAATAAGGCTAGCTTGTCAGTTTTTTTCCCACAGGGAATGCCGTGAAAATTTTACATATTTTTCAGTACATTAACCCTTTCCAATCCTCTGTCTGACGTCTAAAGACATTCTCATTGAAGGCTGTACAGCTCCGATGTCGGAAGACGTCCCGCAGGGTATTCTTACTGTATATTACTGGCCGCTCTGTTGTCCGGGACCTCTCCTGCATGTCCCATACTGCAGTACTGGCTCCAGCCAGCAGATGGCGCTATTGTATAATTGCAGAAAGAGAAAGCACCCTAGGAAACCCTGAACCCAAAATTGGATTGCAAAGGGTTAAATGATACCATTAAAAAGACACAACATCTCCCTCAGAAACAATCCCTTTTGTGGAGCTACAATATATAAATGGAAAAATAAAAAAGTTGCAGCTGTTGGAAGGTGTGGATGAGAAAAAAAAGAAATACAAAAAACGGCTGTCGCAGAAAGGACTATTGGGTTAATTGGCTTCCTATTTAATTACTCTAGTGTGTGTGCCTGAGGAAGGGAAATCAGATAGACAACAGGGACTGAAATGAGTGACGGCAGTCTGTGTACAGCAGTGCTGAATATGTTAGCACTATATAAGCAATGAGGAAAGTATATTGAATTCATACAATATTCTGCGTACTTTGCAGGGATAGCACTAACATGTGTATTTATACTATTTGATGTTCTCAAACATCAATCTGATGAACCTGTCAAACTGCCTGTGACACTACTTTGACCCATGCAGGATTGTGACAGTCACAAGTGGGAATATTTTCTTTTCTCAGCACAATATAACATTGAATAATGCATAGCAAATGCTATTTTAAGCAGTAGACAGTGAAATATTTACAATTGCGCCACAGTGATATTATTTTGGTACTATTTGACAAGTGTACTAGGATAATAATATGGTCCATGTTTACTTCCATATCAAAAGGTTACTTTTATTAGCAGAATTAATATTCTGAGATTTACTCATTTCCAATAATATTTATTTGGGTCAAAAATTGTAAACATGGGGAAATTTGTATATAAATTTGCATATGTGAGGCAAACTATAATAACCATGTGCCCTACTTTGTTACAGATAGAGATGAGCGAACGTACTCGTCCGAGCTTGATACTCGTTCGAGTATTAGCGTGTTCGAGATGCTCGTTATTCGAAACGAGCACCACGCGATGTTCGAGTTACTTTCACTTTCATCTCTGAGACGTTAGCGCGCTTTTCTGGCCAATAGAAAGACAGGGAAGGCATTACAACTTCCCCCTGCGACGTTCAAGCCCTATACCACCCCCCTGCAGTGAGTGGCTGGCGAGATCAGGTGTCACCCGAGTATATAAATCGGCCCCTCCCGCGGCTCGCCACAGATGCGTTCTGACTAGAGATGAGCCAACGTACTCGTTTCGAGTACTTACGCACCCGAGTACCGCCATTTTCGAGTACTTCAGTACTCGGGTGAAAAGATTCGGGGGGCGGGGAGAGGCGTGGCGGTGCGGGGGGTAGCAGCGGGGAACAGGGGGGAGCCCTCTCTCTCTCCCTCTCCCCCCCACTCCCCACTGCTACCCCCCGTGCCGCCACGGCGCCCCCCGAATTTTTTCGCCCGAGTACGGAAGTACTCGGAAATCGCGGTATTCGGGCGAAAAAGGGGCGTGGCCGAGCACGTTCGCTCATCTCTAGAACTTCTGACAGAGATCAGGGAAAGTGCTGTCTTGCTGGAGTTGCTATAGGGAGAGTGTTAGGAGTATTTTAGGCTTCAAGAACCCCAACGGTCCTTCTTAGGGCCACATTTAACCGTGTGCAGTAGTGTGGAGGCTGCTTTTAGCAGTGTTGCACCTTTTTTTTTTTTTTGTATATCGGCCGTGCAGAGCATTGCGCCCTGCAGTAATTATACATAGTCCAGGGCCAGTAGTGGTGGTGAGGCAGGGACAGAAGACATATTTATTGAATATAGGCAGTGGGCCTTTCCAAAAACATTTGGGAAAAAAAATCTATTTGGGCTGCCTGTGACCGTCCTCAGTGTACAGGGTCTGTGCTGGGGGTAGTTGTCCTAATTCATACGCAGCCAGCTAAGTGTTACAGCAGGCTTGCGCAAAATTATTTCCTGGCTCTGTGTTGGCTGTTACATCACCGCTGTATTCCAGTCCACAGTGCAACAGTTTGCAGTTATTTTACATACTCCAGGGCCAGTAGTGGTGACGCAGAGAGAGAAGACATATACAGTGTATATAGGCAGTGGGCCTTTCCAAAAACATTTGGGGAAAAAAATCTATTTGGGCTGCCTGTGACCATCCTCAGTGTACTGGGTCTGTGCTGGGGGTAGTTGTCCTAATTCATACGCAGCCAGCTAAGTGTTACAGCAGGCTTGCGCAAAATTATTTCCTGGCTCTGTGTTGGCTGTTACATCACCGCTGTATTCCAGTCCACAGTGCAACAGTTTGCAGTTATTTTACATACTCCAGGGCCAGTAGTGGTGACTCAGAGAGAGAAGACATATACAGTGTATATAGGCAGTGGGCCTTTCCAAAAACATTTGGGAAAAAAATCTATTTGGGCTGCCTGTGACCGTCCTCAGTGTACTGGGTCTGTGCTGGGGGTAGTTGTCCTAATTCATACGCAGCCAACTAAGTGTTACAGCCGGCTTGCGCAAAATTATTTCCTGGCTCTGTGTTGGCTGTTACATCACCGCTGTATTCCAGTCCACAGTGCAACAGTTTGCAGTTATTTTACATACTCCAGGGCCAGTAGTGGTGACGCAGAGAGAGAAGACATATACAGTGTATATAGGCAGTGGGCCTTTCCAAAAACCTTTGGGAAAAAAAATCTATTTGGGCTGCCTGTGACCGTCCTTAGTGTACTGGGTCTGTGCTGGGGGTAGTTGTCCTAATTCATACGCAGCCAGCTAAGTGTTACAGCAGGCTTGCGCAAAATTATTTCCTGGCTCTGTGTTGGCTGTTACATCACCGCTGTACTCCAGTCCACAGTGCAACAGTTTGCAGTTATTTTACATACTCCAGGGCCAGTAGTGGTGACGCAGAGAGAGAAGACATATACAGTGTACATAGGCAGTGGGCCTTTCCAAAAACATTTGGGAAAAAAAATCTATTTGGGCTGCCTGTGACCGTCCTCAGTGTACTGGGTCTGTGCTGGGGCTAGTTGTCCTAATTCATACGCAGCCAGCTAAGTGTTACAGCCGGCTTGCGCAAAATTATTTCCTGGCTCTGCTGTGCGTTCCGTAAGCGAAGTCAGCCTGCAACCACAGGCCAATAAGCGGCACATTTAATTACAGCGTTCTGTTTCTGCACTACTGGTAATACACCATGCTGAGGGGTAGGGGTAGGCCTAGAGGACGTGTACGCGGGCGAGGACGTGGAGGCCCAAGTCAGGGTGTGGGCACAGGCCGAGCTCCTGATCCAGGTGTATCGCAGCCGACTGCTGCGGGATTAGGAGAGAGGCACGTTTCTGGCGTCCCCACATTCATCTCACAATTAATGGGTCCACGCGGTAGACCTTTATTAGAAAATGAGCAGTGTGAGCAGGTCCTGTCGTGGATGGCAGAAAGTGCATCCAGCAATCTATCGAACACCCAGAGTTCTGCGCCGTCCACTGCTGCAACTCTGAATCCTCTGGCTGCTGCTCCTCCTTCCTCCCAGCCTCCTCACTCCATTACAATGACACATTCTGAGGAGCAGGCAGACTCCCAGGAACTGTTCTCGGGCCCCTGCCCAGAATGGGCAGCAAGGGTTCCGAATCCTCTCCCACTGGAGGAGTTTGTCGTGACCGATGCCCAACCTTTTGAAAGTTCCCGGGGTCCGGGGGATGAGGCTGGGGACTTCCAGCAACTGTCTCAAGACCTTTCAGTGGGTGAGGAGGACGATGACGATGAGACACAGTTGTCTATCAGTGAGGTAGTAGTAAGGGCAGTAAGTCCGAGGGAGGAGCGCACAGAGGATTCGGAGGAAGAGCAGCAGGACGATGAGGTGACTGACCCCACCTGGTTTGCTACACCTACTGAGGACAGGTCTTCAGAGGGGGAGGCAAGGGCAGCAGCAGGGCAGGTTGCAAGAGGCAGTGCGGTGTCCAGGGGTAGAGGCTGGGCCAGACCGAATAATCCACCAACTGTTTCCCAAAGCGCCCCCTCGCGCCATGCCACCCTGCAGAGGCCGAGGTGCTCAAAGGTCTGGCAGTTTTTCACTGAGAGTGCAGACGACCGACGAACTGTGGTGTGCAAGGTTTGTCACGCCAAGATCAGCCGGGGAGCCACCACCACCAGCCTCACCACCACCAGCATGCGCAGGCATATGATGGCCAAGCAACCCACAAGGTGGGATGAAGGCCGTTCACCGCCTCCAGTTTGCACCGCTGCCTCTCCCCCTGTGCCCCAACCTGCCACTGAGATCCAACCCCCCTCTCAGGACACAGGCACTACCGTCTCCTGGCCTGCACCCACACCCTCACCTCCGCTGTCCTCGGCCCCATCCACCAATGTCTGTCAGCGCACCGTCCAGCCGTCGCTAGCGCAAGTGTTGGAGCGCAAACGCAAGTACGCCGCCACGCACCCGCACGCTTAAGCGTTAAACGTGCACATAGCCAAATTTATCAGCCTGGAGATGCTGCCGTATAGGGTTGTGGAAACGGAGGCTTTCAAAAGTATGATGGCGGCGGCGGCCCCGCGCTACTCAGTTCCCAGTCGCCACTACTTTTCCCGATGTGCCGTCCCAGCCCTGCACGACCACGTCTCCCGCAACATTGTACGCGCCCTCACCAACGCGGTTACTGCCAAGGTCCACTTAAAAAACAGACACGTGGACAAGCACAGGCGGGCAGGGCCACTATATCTCCCTGACGGCACATTGGGTGAATTTAGTGGAGGCTGGGACAGAGTCAGAGCCTGGGACCGCTCACGTCCTACCCACCCCCAGAATTGCGGGCCCCAGCTCGGTGGTGGTATATGCGGCGGTGTATGCTTCCTCCACTAAACCACCCTCCTCCTCCACAACCTCTGTCTCGCAATCAAGATGTGTCAGCAGCAGCAGCACGTCGCCAGCAGTCGGTGTCGCGCGGCGTGGCAGCACAGCGGTGGGCAAGCGTCAGCAGGCCGTGCTGAAACTACTCAGCTTAGGAGATAAGAGGCACACGGCCCACGAACTGCTGCAGGGTCTGACAGAGCAGACCGACCGCTGGCTTGCGCCGCTGAGCCTCCAACCGGGCATGGTCGTGTGTGACAACGGCCGTAACCTGGTGGCGGCTCTGCAGCTCAGCAGCCTCACGCACGTGCCATGCCTGGCCCACATCTTTAATTTGGTGGTTTAGCGCTTTCTGAAAAGCTACCCACGCTTGTCAGACCTGCTCGGAAAGGTGCTCTGGCTCTGCGCACATTTCCGCAAGTCCCACACAGACGCTGCCACCCTGCGCACCCTGCAACATCGGTTTCATCTGCCAGTGCACCGACTGCTGTGCGACGTGCCCACACGGTGGAACTCTACGCTCCACATGTTGGCCAGGCTCTATGAGCAGCGTAGAGCTATAGTGGAATACCAACTCCAACATGGGCGGTGCAGTGGGAGTCAGCCTCCTCAATTCTTTACAGAAGAGTGGGCCTGGTTGGCAGACATCTGCCAGGTCCTTGGAAACTTTGAGGAGTCTACCCAGATGGTGAGCGGGGATGCTGCAATCATTAGCGTCACCATTCCTCTGCTATGCCTTTTGAGAAGTTCCCTGCAAAGCATAAAGGCAGACGCTTTGCGCTCGGAAACAGAGCCGGGGGAAGACAGTATGTCGCTGGATAGTCAGAGCACCCTCCTGTCTATATCTCAGCGCGTTGAGGAGGAGGAGGAGGAGGAGCATGAGGAGGATGAGGAGGAGGGGGAAGAGACAGCTTGGCCCACTGCTGAGGGTACCCATGCTGCTTGTCTGTCATCCTTTCAGCGTGTATGGCCTGAGGAGGAGGAGGAGGAGGATCCTGAAAGTGATCTTCCTAGTGAGGACAGCCATGTGTTGCGTACAGGTACTCTGGCACACATGGCGGACTTCATGTTAGGATGCCTTTCTCGTGACCCTCGCGTTACACGCATTCTGGCCACTACGGATTACTGGGTGTACACATTGCTCGACCCACGGTATAAGGAGAACTTTTCCTCTCTGATACCCGAAGAGGAAAGGGGTTCGAGAGTGATGCTATACCACAGGACCCTGGCGGACAAGTTGATGGTAAAATTCCCATCCGACAGCGCTAGTGGCAGAAGGCGCAGTTCCGAGGGCCAGGTAGCAGGGGAGGCACGGAGATCAGGCAGCATGTACAGCACAGGCAGGGGAACACTCTCTAAGGCCTTTGACAGCTTTCTGGCTCCCCAGCAAGACTGTGTCACCGCTCCTCAGTCAAGGCTGAGTCGGCGTGAGCACTGTAAAAGGATGGTGAGGGAGTACGTAGCCGATCGCACGACCGTCCTCCGTGACGCCTCTGCCCCCTACAACTACTGGGTGTCGAAGCTGGACACGTGGCCTGAACTCGCGCTGTATGCCCTGGAGGTGCTTGCTTGTCCTGCGGCTAGCGTCTTGTCAGAGAGGGTGTTTATTGCGGCTGGGGGAATCATCACAGATAAGCGTACGCGCCTGTCAACCGATAGTGCCGACATGCTTACACTCATCAAGATGAACAAAGCCTGGATTTCCCCAGACTTCTCTTCTCCACCAGTGGACAGCAGCGATACCTAAGCAATACGTAGGCTGCACCCGCGGATGGAAGCATCGTTCTCTATCACCATCAAAAACGGGGACATTTGTGCTTCCTCAATCTGTGTATAATCCTCCTCCTCCTCCTGCTCCTCCTCCTGAAACCTCACGTAATCACGCCGAACGGGCAATTTTTCTTAGGCCCACAAGGCTCAGTCATATAATTTTTCTAAACAATTTTTATACGTTTCAATGCTCATTAAAGCGTTGAAACTTGCACCTGAACCAATTTTTATTTTAACTGGGCTGCCTCCAGGCCTAGTTACCAATTAAGCCACATTAACCAAAGCGATTAATGGGTTTCACCTGCCCTCTTGGTTGGGCATGGGCAATTTTTCTGAGGTACATTAGTACTGTTGGTACACCAATTTTTTTGGGCCCTCGCCTACAGTGTAATCCAATTAATTTTTTGCCCACCTGCATTACAGCTGACCTTACATCAGCTGTGTTGGGCACTGCAATGGGGTATATTTATGTACTGCCGGTGGGTTCCAGGGAGCCACCCATGCTGTCGGTCCACACGGAGTTGTAACTACATGTGTCCACTTCTAAAGAACCCCAGTCTGACTGGGGCATGCAGTGTGGGCCGAAGCCCACCTGCATTAAACATGACATTACCTCAGCTGTGATGGGCAATGCTATGGTATATATTTATGTGCCGCCGGTGGCTTCCTGGCACCCACCCATGCTGTCGGTCCACAGGGACTTCACAATAGGGAGTTGTACCTGCCTGTGTCTATGAATTAAAAAGCCCGGTCAGGTTGGGGCATGCAGTGTGGGCCGAAGCCCACCTGCATTTAATCTGACGTTAGCTCTGCTGTCCAGGGCACTGCAATGGGATACATTTATGTACAGCCGGTGGGTTCCAGGGAGCCACTAATGCTGTGGGTGCACACGGAATTCCCATTGCGGAGTTGGGGATTCCCAGTTGTACCTGCCTGTGACAATTTATAAAAAACCGCGGTCTGACTGGGGCATGCAGACACCTTGACAGAATGAATAGTGTGTGGCACATAGGTTCCCCATTGCTATGCCCACGTGTGCAGCTCCTGATGGCGGTGGCACAGGATTATATTTCTCATTGCTTCTGTACAGCATTGTGGGTTATCGCCCCGCCCCTTTTAAAGATGGTCGCTGCCTAGCCGTGCCAACCCTCTGCAGTGTGTGCCTGCGGTTCCTCCTCATGGCAGACGCACTTATAAATAGACATGAGGGTGGTGTGGCATGAGGCCAGCGTGTGGCATGAGGGCAGCTGAAGGCTGCGCAGGGACAATTTGGTGTGCGCTGTGGACACTGGGTCGTGCGGGGGGGGGGGGGGGGGTTGGGCAGCATGTAACCCAGGAGAAGTGGCAGCGGAGTGTCATGCAGGCAGTGATTATGCTTTTTTGGAGGTAGTGTGGTGCTTAGCTAAGGTATGCATTGCTAATGAGGGCTTTTCAGAAGTAAAAATTGTTGGGGGGGGGGGGGGGCCCACTCTTGCCACTATTGTGGCTTAATAGTGGGACCTGGGAACTTGAGATGCAGCCCAACATGTAGCCCCTCGCCTGCCCTATCCGTTGCTGTGTCGTTCCCATCACTTTCTTTAATTGCCCAGGTTTTCACAAATGGAAACCTTAGCGAGCATCGGCGATATACAAAAATGCTCAGGTCGCCCATTGACTTCAATGGGGTTCGTTATTCGAAACGAACCCTCGAGCATCGCGAAATTTTCGTCCCGAGTAACGAGCACCCGAGCATTTTGGTGCTTGCTCATCTCTAGTTACAGAACTTAAGTTGAATACTAGATAATGGAGGTAAAGTTCTCTTAAGACTTACCTGACTTTTCATGTATATTTTCAGAATAATTTGCTGTTTGTGTGTACATGAGGAATAACACTATTTCTGGCCATTGTGTGACTTGTATCCTGCATTTATCACCATTTCCCCTCTGCAGGCTCTATTTTTGATTTTCAGTTCTCTCCCAACTGATGAGAGGAGACTGCTGTTATGCTGCATTCTGTACACTGAGCATGAAGAAAACAGCAGATTCTTCTCTCTGTCTTTAACACACACAGAAACATAACAGTCATGGAGTAAAGTAAAGAATACTAAGCAATGAAAAAGTGATTTCAGTAGTTAAAAAATAGTAACTAATCACTTACTATTAGCTGCCAACACGTCTGTGTTTCTCTGTTTCTCTCCTCATCTTCCCTTTTTCCCTCTGCTCTCTATACACTTCAATGAGCCGGATGACTCATCACCCCCCCCCCCCCTCCAATTTCCTGTTCTCCCACCTAGCTGTCTCTAGTAACAGAAATAACATCAGTTGACAACAGGCAGTGGATATCAAGTTAGGAGGAAGGAAGGCTGTGGCCGGGACTTTAGAAGTTTTCAGCACAAAAAAATCATTATATGTAAAGAAAGCGAATAGCACTTTTACTAGTTATCACATTGGCTATCATGTGAGCGCAAGTTGTTAGAAAAGTAACTGACCATTTCATTGGTAGAGAATAAATAGAAATTTCACATCTGCTATTTTTCCTGTATATGGTTGTTTTGACTTGATTTAGTTTGTTTGACTGTTTTTGTAGCTGAAGATACCATATGTGCAATGAATTAGAAGCACACTTACTTCAAATTGAGTGAATTGAGCCGCATTGTAACAACTAAAAACGTTCAAACATGAGAAAAACTAGAAAATATGGAAAAAGTACATACACTAATTCCAGCAATATGTTTTTCAACAACAAAATAACTATAACCGTTTTTAGACATGTTCTTTATGGTTTTTGAAGTTGTCTTAACTGAATATCCTTGAGGTTTATCATTAAAGGAGATGTCTGTTTTTTTTCCCCCAGAAACAGTGCCACTCTTTTACATAGGTTGTGTCTGGTATTGCAGCTTAGCCTCATTTAAGTAAACAGTCCTGAACTGCAGTACCAAACACAGCTTCACATATGGTTGAGCCCATGTGTCTGAATAAACAATAAGGAGGCGGCCACACCCCAACTAGTGCTGCCGTTGCTTCCTTATGATGATCGTGGGGGTCTGCATGATCCAGAATAGCCCATAAGTTTTCATGCCAGAAAACCCCTTGAAAGGCATTTGATAATATTTAGGCAAAATCTAGAGGTAGGATATTTGTAAGGTTGTTTTCACATGCAGTGGAATATTCAGCACCAAAATCCACATGTCTACCATGAATTTGCAATAGAATTGCTGGTGGATTTCATTACAAATTAACATTACCAATGTTACACATGCGGATTTTGGTGTGGAGTATTCCGAAATGTCAAAACACCCTTAGGCCCCCTGCACACGGGCAAAATTTCTGCAGCGGGATGTCCCGCAGAATTTCCGCCTGTGCCCGCCTGCATAGGATTGCATTGCAAAACGCAATCCTATGCACACAGCTGCGATTTGTCCGTGTGAAAAAATGCGCAAAAAACAAATCGTGGCATGTTCTATTTCTGTGCAGGTCTCGCAGAGGCCCACACAGAAATGTCAATAGTGACGGGTCGGCTCCGCCCTGTGCATGCGCCGGCTGTCCAGTGCATAGCAGGAGATAGAAGACACGGGGAGCGGGTGAGCCGCTGGCCTCTGCAGCTGCACGGGTCCACATCCGGCTGCGAAAATTCTCACTGCGGTATCCGACCCGGCCGTCTGCAGGCAGCCTAAGGAAAAGACTTGTACTTGTCCTCTTTTTTTGAATTCAAACCTGTAGTGTTGAATGAAAGCAAATGCATAAAAAATTGTACTTAAGTTTGTATTTGCTGGGCAAATAACTGCTCAAGTGGAACAACCAACAATTAGAAACATAGAACATTGATGGCAGAAAAAGCCCACATGGTCCATCTAGTCTGCCCTTATTGTTTCCATTTTATTTCTTTCTTAGGATAGATATGTGCTTATTAGAGATGAGCGAACGTGTTCTTCCGAGCTTGATATTCGTGCGAATATTAGTGTGTTCGGGATGTTCGTTATTCGTAACGAACACCATGCGGTGTTCTGGTTACTTTCACTTCCTTCCCTGAGACGTTAGCGCGCTTTTTTTGGCCAATTGAAAGACAGGGAAGGCATTACAACTTCCCCCTGTGACGTTCAAGCCCTATACCACCCCCCTGCTGTGAGTGGCTGGGAAGATCAGGTGTCACCCGAACATAAAAGTCGGCCCCTCCCGCGGTTCGGCTCAGATGCCGTGTGAGTTAGTGAGGGACAGTGCTGTTTGTACCGGAGCTGCTGTAGGGAAAGAATTGGTAGTTAGTGTAGGCTTCAAGACCCCCCAAAGGTCCTTATTAGGGCCACTGATAGCTGTGTGTTGGCTGCTGTTAGCAGTGCCATTTTTTTTTCCTCAAAATCGGCTCTGCAGAGTGTTGCACCCGGCATTAGGGACAGAAGTGCTGCATAGGCAGGGAGAGTGTTAGGAGTGAGTGTAGCCTTCAAGAACCTCAACGGTCCTTTCTAGGGCCATATTTATCCGTGTGCAGTACTGTCCAGGCTGCTGTTAGCTGTGCTGCATTTTTTTTTGCTTCTCAAAATCGCCTCTGCAGAGCATTCCACCCTCCATTGATACTGCAGGGAAAGAATTGTATAGGCAGGGCCACAACACAGTTATTATTCATTGAATATACGCAGTGCTGCCTTTTGCTTGTAAAACAAGTGAAAATAATTCTATTTGTCCTGCCTCTGTCCGTACTAACGCCGGTGGACACGTGTCGGCTGCGTGTGCAACCTGTAAAAATCATACGCACCCAGCTACGTTTTACTCCTGGCTTCGCCATTTGCTTTCCTTAATTGGGAAAAAAAATACCTGCTCTGCCACAGTTAATAACTCTGCTACCCTCACGTTCTGTGACACATTAGCAGGAAAACAGCACAGTTATTAAACTTCTCATGTTCATAGAATATACGCAGTGCTGCCTTTTGGTGCAAAAAAACGGAAAATAATTCTATTTGTCCTGCCTCTGTCCGTACTAACGCCGGTGGACACGTGTCGGCTGCGTGTGCAACCTGTAAAAATCATACGCACCCAGCTACGTTTTACTCCTGGCTTCGCCATTTGCTTTCCTTAATTGGGAAAAAAAATACCTGCTCTGCCACAGTTAATAACTCTGCTACCCTCACGTTCTGTGACACATTAGCAGGAAAACAGCACAGTTATTAAACTTAGATTATTCATTCACTAGAGGCAGTGGGGCCTTTCATTTTCAAAAAAGGGAAAAAATTATATTTGGCCTGCAGTCTTGCGCCAATTTATTAGCTGCCTGTGAAATCAAATCACTGGTAATACAGCATGCTGAGGGGTAGGGGTAGGCCTAGAGGACGTGGACGCGGCCGAGGACGTGGAGGGCCAAGTCAGGGTGTGGGCACAGGCCAAGCTCCTGATCCAGGTGTGTCGCAGCCGACTGCTGCGCGATTAGAAGAGAGGCACGTTTCTGGTGTCCCCACATTCATCGCCCAATTAATGGGTCCACGCGGGAGACGGTTATTAGAAAATGAGCAGTGTGAGCAGGTCCTGTCCTGGATGGCAGAAAGTGCTTCCAGCAACCTATCGTCTACCCGCAGTTCTGCGCCGTCCACTGCTGCCAATCCGAATCCTCTGTCTGCTGCTCCTCCTTCCTCCCAGCCTCCTCACTCCACTACAATAACACCTGCTCAGGAGCGGGAACACTCCCAGGAACTGTTCTCGGGCCCCTGCTTAGATTGGGCAGCAGCGGTTCCTCTCCCACCAGAGGAGTTTATCGTCACTGATGCCCAACCATTCGAAAGTTCCCGGGGTCCGGGGGAAGAGGCTGGGGACTTCCGCCAACTGTCTCAACAACTTTCTGTGGGTGAGGAGGACGATGACGATCAGACACAGTTGTCTTGCAGTGAGGTAGTAGTAAGGGCAGTAAGTCCGAGGGAGCAGCGCACAGAGGATTCGGAGGAAGAGCAGCAGGACGATGAGGTGACTGACCCCACCTGGTGTGCAACGCTTACTCAGGAGGACAGGTCTTCAGAGGGGGAGTCAAGGGCATCAGCAGGGCAGGTTGCAAGAGGCAGTGCGGTGGCCAGGGGTAGAGGCAGGGCCAGACCGAATAATCCACCAAGTGTTTCCCAAAGCGCCCCCTCGCGCCATGCCACCCTGCAGAGGCCGAGGTGCTCTAAGGTCTGGCAGTTTTTCACAGAGACGCCTGACGACCGACGAACAGTGGTGTGCAACCTTTGTCGCGCAAAGCTCAGCCGGGGAGCCAACACCAACAGCCTCACCACCACCACCATGCGCAGACATATGATGGCCAAGCACCCCGCAAGGTGGGACGAAGGCCGTTCAGCGCCTCCGGTTTGCACCCCTGCCTCTCCCCCTGTGCCCCAACCTGCCACTGAGATGCAACCCCCCTCTCAGGACACAGGCACTACCGTCTCCTGGCCTGCACCCACACCCTCCCCTCCGCTGTCCTCGGCCCCATCCAGCAGTGTAGTTCAGCGCACCGTCCAGCCGTCGCTTGCGCAACTGTTGGAGCGCAAGCGCAAGTACGCCGCCACGCACCCGCACGCTCAAACGTTAACCGTCCGCATAGCAAAATTCATCAGCCTTGAGATGCTGCCATATAGGGTTGTGGAAACGGAGTCCTTCAAAAGTATCATGGAGGCGGCGGCCCCGCGCTACTCAGTTCCCAGTCGCCACTACTTTTCCCGATGTGCCGTCCCAGCCCTGCACGACCACGTCTCCCGCAACATTGTACGCGCCCTCACCAACGCGGTTACTGCCACGGTCCACTTAACTACGGACACGTGGACAAGCACAGGCGGGCAGGGCCACTACATCTCCCTGACGGCACATTGGGTGAATTTAGTGGAGGCTGGGACAGAGTCAGAGCCTGGGACCGCTCATGTCCTACCCACCCCCAGAATTGCGGGCCCCAGCTCGGTGGTGGTATCTGCGGAGGTGTATGCTTCCTCCACTAAAGCACCCTCCTCCTCCTCCTCCTCCTCCTCTGTCTCGCAATCAAGATGTGTTAGCAGCAGCATGTCGCCAGCAGTCGGTGTCGCGCGGTGTGGCAGCACAGCGGTGGGCAAGCGTCAGCAGGCCGTGCTGAAACTACTCAGCTTAGGCGATAAGAGGCACACGGCCCACGAACTGCTGCAGGGTCTGACACAGCAGACCGACCGCTGGCTTGCGCCGCTGAGCCTCCAACCGGGCATGGTCGTGTGTGACAACGGCCGTAACCTGGTGGCGGCTCTGCAGCTCGGCAGCCTCACGCACGTGCCATGCCTGGCCCACGTCTTTAATTTGGTGGTTCAGCGGTTTCTGAAAAGCTACCCACGCTTGTCAGACCTGCTCGTAAAGGCGCGCCGGCTCTGCGCACATTTTCGCAAGTCCCACACGGACGCTGCCACCCTGGGGCTGGGGGAATCATCACAGATAAGCGTAGCCGCTTGTTAACCGACAGTGCCGACAGGCTAACACTCATCAAGATGAACAAAGGCTGGATTTCCCCAGACTTCTGTTCTCCACCAGCGGACAGCAGCGATACGTAAGCAATACGTAGGCTGCACCCGCGGATGGAAGCTACGTTCTCTCTCACCATCCAAAACGGGGACATTTCTGCTTCATCAATCTGTGTCTAATATTCCTCCTCCTCCTCCTGCTCCTCCTCCTGAAACCTCACGTAATCACGCTGAACGGGCAATTTTTCTTAGGGCCACAAGGCTCACTCAAATAATTTTTCTGAACAATTTTTATAAGTTTCAATGCGCTTAAAAGCGTTGGAACTTTAACTTGAAACTATTTTTCGTTACACTGGGCTGCCTCCAGGCCTAGTTACCACTTAAGCCACATTAACCAAAGCGATTAATGGGTTTCACCTGCCCTCTTGGCTGGCCATGGCCAATTTTTGGGATGTACATTAGTACTGTTGATACAGCAATTTTTGTGGGCCCTCGCCTACAGTGTAATCAAATGAATTTTTAGCCCACCTGCATTACAGCTGACGTTACCTCAGCTGTGTTGGGCAATGCAATGGGATATTTTTATGTACCGCCGGTGGGTTCCAGGGAGCCACCCATGCTGTAGGTGCACACGGAGTTTTTAATACATCTGTCCACTTCTAAAGAACCCCAGTCTGACTGGGGCATGCAGTGTGGGCCGAAGCCCACCTGCATTATGCACGACATTACTACCTCAGCTGTGTTGGGCAATGCAATGGGATATTTCTATGTACCGCCGGTGGCTTCCTGGCACCCACCCATGCTGTGGGTCCACAGGGAATTATAAATGCATCTGTTTCCACTTATAAAGAAACCCAGTCTGACTGGGGCATGCAGTGTGGGCCGAAACCCACCTGCATTAACCCTTTCCAGTCCACTGTGTGACCTGTGAAGACATTAGGGTTTAAGGCTGTACAGCTCCGTTGTTGGTAGACGTCCGTCGGGGTTCTCTTACTGTATATTGCCAGCCTCTCTGCTGTCGGAGCCTATCCTACGTGTCAGCTCATGCAGTACTGGCTTTAGCCAGCATATAGCGCCGTTGTATAACGGCAGAAAAAGAGTAAGCCCCCTAGGAAAACCATATACAAATTGGATTGGAAAGGGTTAAGCACAACATTACTACCTCAGCTGTGTTGGGCAATGCAATGGGATATTTTTATGTACCGCCGGTGGGTTCCAGGGAGCCACCCATGCTGTAGGTGCACACGGAGTTTTTAATACATCTGTACACTTGTAAAGAACCCCAGTCTGACTGGGGCATGCAGTGTGGGCCGAAGCCCACCTGTATTACGCACGACATTACTACCTCAGCTGTGTTGGGCAATGCAATGGGATATTTCTATGTACCGCCGGTGGCTTCCTGGCACCCACCCATGCTGTCGGTCCACAGGGACTTCACAATAGGGAGTTGTACCTGCCTGTGTCTATGAATTAAAAAGCCCGGTCTAACTGGGGCATGCAGACACCTTGACAGAATGAATAGTGTGTGGCACATAGGTTCCCCATTGCTATGCCTACGTGTGCAGCTCCTGATGGCGGTGGCACAGGATTCTATTTCTCATTGCTTCTGTACAGCATTGTGGGCTATCGCCCCGCCACTTTTAAAGAGGGTCGCTGCCTAGCCGTGCCAACCCTCTGCAGTGTGTGCCTGCGGTTCCTCCTCATGGCAGACGCACTTCTAAATAGACATGAGGGTGGTGTGGCATGAGGGCAGCTGAAGGCTGCGCAGGGACACTTTGGTGTGCGCTGTGGGGGGGAGGGGGGGCGGTTGGTCAGCATGTAACCCAGGAGAAGTGGCAGCGGAGTGTCATCCAGGCAGTGATTGTGCTTTGTTGTAGCTAGTGTGGTGCTTAGCAAAGGTATGCCATGCTAATGAGGGCTTTTCAGAAGTAAAAGTTGTTGGGAGGGGGGGGGGGCCCACTCTTGCCGGTATTGTGGCTTAATAGTGGGACTTGTGATCTTGAGATGCAGCCCAACATGTAGCCCCTCGCCTGCCCTATCCGTTTCTGTGTCATTCCCATCACTTTCTTGAATTGCCCAGATTTTCACACATGAAAACCTTAGCGAGCATCGGCGAAATACAAAAATGCTCTGGTCGCCCATTGACTTCAATGGGGTTCGTTGTTCGAAACGAACCCTCGAGCATCGCGGGAAGTTCGTTCCGAATAACGAACACCCGAACATTTTGGTGTTCGCTCATCTCTAGTGCTTATGTTAGGCATGCTTGAATTCATTTATTGTTGAGTTTCCATTAACATCTGCTGGATATTTGTTAAACAGATGTACTACTCTTTTAGTAAAAAAATATTTCCTGAAGTTTTTTCCCTAACTAATCTTAGATCGTGCCTCCTTGTTCTAGTGTTTAGCTTCCTTATTAAAAGACTTCCCTCCTGAACCCTATCTATATCTTTAAGGCCTTATTCACACAAGCGTATATACAAAGCTGTTGTAGCTGCATTGAAAAATTACGACCATCTGAAATATTGTTTTCCAATGTTTTCATTGCACCCGGAAAAAAAGCACATCGGCAACCGAAAACAGCAGCCAAGTTTTTACAGCTCTTAAAGAGATAGGTCATGCCCTATCTCTTGCCAAGACACGCTGGAAGCTCCTATAGACTCCTATGGGAGCTAAAAAAAAGAGAGCGGGAGGGAGTTTAGCTGCATGCAACACTGGGGAAAGAAGACAGCTGGCTCTATTTAAGCATTAGCAGTCATTCTGATGATTTCTGCCGACTGAAAGATTTCCGCGCAGCAGCGTATTTTTTTGAAAATACGCCGCAGCCTCCTCTGTGAATGGACAAGAAAATACTTATTTAAATTGGAACTTGATCACTCCTATTCTTTATTCATGCGATTTTTAGCCGCGATTGTCTGAACGTAAAAACACATACGGTCGTCTGAAGGAGGCCTAATATATATACAAAATTTTGACCTTGTCCCCGCCCCTCCCTTTTTTCCCCAGGCTATACAAATTAAGTCCTTATCAGCGGCATCACAATCTCCCTATTTTTGCTGATTATACCTCTAGCTATGCAGCTAAGCATCCTACTTTCTGTCTTTGCTGCCTGATCCCACTGTGGACTCCTAAATCCTTCTCTTCTGATGTCCTGGATAGCACAGAAGACCCAATATGATATACAGTTTGAGGATTTTTTTACCCACGTGCATTTTTTTTCATTTGGAAACATTAAACTGCAGTTTCCAATGTTTTGACCACTTATCCAATAAGGCTAAATTGTTTTTTATATTCAAGACACCACTAGGAGTATCAAACATATTGCACACATTTGTGTCATTAGTAGAGATGAGCGAACGTACTCGGATAAGCACTACTCGTCCGAGTAATTTGCTTTATCCGAGTATCTCGCCACTCGTCCTGAAAGATTCGGGGCGCTCCGCTGCTGACAGGTGAGTCGCAGCGGGGAGCAGGGGAGAGCGGGCGGGAGAGAAGGAGAGAAAGATCTCCCCTCCGTTCCTCCCCGCTCTCCCCTGCAGCTCCCCGCTCCGCAGCGCGTCCCGAATCTTTCAGGACGAGCGGGGAGGTACTCGGATAAAGCACATTACTCAGACGAGTAGTGCTTATCCGAGTACGGTCGCTCATCTCTAGTCATTAGCAAACAGACAAACCTTACTGGTCACTTACCAACATATTAAGAAGAGTTGGACCCAGAACAGACCCTTGTGATACACTACTTGTAACTAGTCCCTGTCAGAATACACTCCGTTAACCATAACACTCTGATAATTATCTTTTAACAAGTCACTACTGATCAATTTAATAAATCTGTATTTCTATAATAATCCGTTCTTCAGGGACAGGTAATGTCGTGTCTCACTCCTTCTAATCTGTGTCAAAAAAGTGTGCTACAAAGCATAAATGGTCTAATTTTATACTTAGGGCGCCCACCCACTGGCGATTTTTTTTTCTTTGCGTTTTGCGTTTTTTCTCAAGAGCAATTAGAATTGAATGCACTCCTGTCCACTGGCGGGTTTTTTTGCGGTGCGTTGCGATTTTTAACATAGGAACTGTCAGTTGCATATGTGTCCTTATTTTTCTCCTAATGCACCCATGAATGTCAATGGAAATTAATGGAAAAGGCGCGAAAAAGCCGCGAAAACGCCGCAAAAAACGCAGCGAAAAACGCACGGAAACGCGGCAAAAACGCGCCGAAAACGCTGCGTTTTTCACGCACGAAAATCGCAAACGCCAGTGGGTGGGCGCCCTTAAGAGAAATTATTACACATCACTTATACAGATTTCGCTTATTTCCCATCTTTTGTCTCCTCTTTTCTGTTCACAATAAGATCTGTATGCCTTTTTAAAATTCTTTTCTTTACGGTTTTTTTCTTGCTTTCTGGTGCTACTTTTTCTAAAGGAACCGGTAACTAGGGTTGTACAGATTGGGCTTTTTCCCATGATGAATGCAGAGCACCTGTGTATAACTGAAATAAGCTCTCTAGCAGTGAGCTTAGTTCTGTAATACAAGTTTAATGGCTCCATTTAGAAAATCTTGCACTTTCAGCTCTCTTTTAAAGATTGCAAAAATATTACATCACCTTTTTAAGAAAGTAAAATGAATTACCTTATCAAGACTTTTGTACTTCTAACTCACCATAATTTATAGTCACAGGGTTAAGACATCTATAAATACCTAGGCTGTAGGAAACTCTAGCCCTTAGCACAGACTTGTTACCAAACGCCAATCAATGGTTTTTATGCTCTTAAAACACACACAGAGCAAAAGTGCAGTGACTGTTCTAGCTGAAATCTTTTAGCCTGTGGTGTATTTAAGTTTTTAATCAATACATTCTCCTTTTGAAGTAATGACAAATTTTAATTTTGAGGAATTACATAAGTAATCTTTAACTTGGTCTGAAGAAAGTGACTTTCATTTGACCGCTGTCTTTTGTTGAAGCATTTCTTTCCTTTTACTTTAACAACACAATAACTGCAATAACTGGCCATGATGATCATTTTGAAATGGGGAAATATTTTTTTCTACAATGTGCTTTTATTATTTCTCATGTTTATTATTAATGACTATTGTATGTTAGATGCTATATTCATACTTGTCATCTGTTTAAGTTTGTCATGTTTGAATTCCATCCGATGGGTGTTTGGACGCCTGAACCCTGTCCTGTTTGAACTCTGTTCGTTGAGTTGTCAAATCCCTGAGTCCTGTCCTGTCTGAACTCCATCCAATGAGTTGTTGCACAACTGAGCCCTATGCTGTCTGAACTCCATCCAATGGGTTGTCAAATGCCTGAACCCTGTCCTGTCTGAATTCCATCTGAAGTGTTGTTGCACACTTGAACCCTGTCCTATCTGAACTCCATCCAATGGGTTGTCAAATGTCTGAACCCTGTCCTGTCTGAACTCCATCCAATGGGTTGTCAAATGTCTGAACCCTGTCCTGTCTGAAGTCCATCTGATGGGTTGTTAGACACCTGAACCCTGTCATGTCTGAACTCCATCCAATGCGTTGTCAAATGCCTGAACCCTGTCCTATCTGAAGTCCATCTGATGGGTTGTTGGACACCTGAACCCTGTCATGTCTGAACTCCATCCGATGGGTTGTCAAATGCCTGAACCCTGTCCTATCTGAATTCCATCTGAAGGGTTGTTGTACACCTGAGCTCTGTCCTGTCTGAAGTCCATCTGATGGGTTGCTGGACACCTGAACCCTGTCATGTCTGAACTCCATCCAATGGGTTGTTGAACAACTGAGCCCTGTTCTGTCTGAATTCCATCTGATGTGTTGTTGGACACCTGAACCCTATCCTGTCTGAACTCCATCCAATGGCTTGTTGGACACCTCAGCCCTGTCCTGTCTGAGCTCCATCAAATGGCTTGTTGGACACCTGATCCCTGTCCTGGCTAGACTCTCTATCTTGCCTGAGCTACATTTAAAGAGATGCTTTACAGCAACTTCATGAACCATTAACGCAATATATAGTACCTGACCTATTGACTTCTGAGGTACTGTTCTAGACAGGCTCTGTGACATGTGCCAAGGCCATTTTACAGAGAGGGGGGATGCGTCTATATCTTGCCTCACCTGATTGCTATCTAACTTCTGGTCTGAAATATGATGTATTGCTTTTTGTAGACTTTTATCTTATGGTGTTTGGGTCTTGCTGATCTGCGTATATAAGTCAGTCTGTGAACTACTATTAGCTGGGGGTATTGTAACAACTTGTTCTATGGTTTTATTATGTGTAACATGTTTCCTACTGCTCCTTGCTGCCAACTAGGGAGAGACAGGGTCACTCTAGGTTCCCAACATGGGGCTGCCTCTTTCTCAGCAATAACTCTGCTTGTAGGCAGGGTCCTCCTTTCCTGTGAAGATGTAATATACAGACTGTGTCCCAGCCTTATGGCAATAGGAGTGCTGCTTCTGTGCATATACTTGTCCTAATATACAGCCCAATGATGTGCCAAGTTTCATTTGTTTAAACTGTGTTAAAGTTGAGTGTATATATGTTTCTGTGATTCTGGTCAGCAACCCTTGCACTGGGCATGTGATGCTGGAGGGACACACCCCTATGAGGTCAGCCTGCCTGTCTACAGATGCAGTATGAGAAGGAAGCAGGATGTGATGACACAGGGAGAGAGCAGCCATTTTTGCAAGAGAGAGAACCAAGTGTCTATGCTGTATTGAGAAGTGTGTGGAGATCTTAGAGGACTTTCCTGTGCAGCTAACCTGTGTGTAATTCAGTCCAGAGGCAGACAGAGTGTAAAGAGACAGTATGTTCAGTGGAGCCATGCTGAAAGGACTGTGCCCAGTGGCTAACCAGTAATACTGACATTGTGGCTGTGGACATTGCCACCAAAGTTATAGACTGGCAGTGCTGTTGAGTACCGAACGGTAACTGCAAAACCCTGGCTTATATCACACCGCGGTGTATGGATTCTGCAGGACTGTCAGTGTGCTGAGCTACTTGCTGTTGGATCCCATTTCATCCATTTTGTTTTCCTGCCTGCTAAGAAGGATCTTATTGCCTCGGATGTTGTGATAACCGTGAGGAGAGGACACTTCGCTATACAAGAAAGGGACGACATTGGGCCCCAACGCGCGCTTCTGCAAACTGTAAGCAGTCCACCCGGACCACTGGTAAGAGGGGTGCGCACCCAAATGTGAAGTTAGGATCAGTTAGGGATAGTTTTGGGACTATTGTTCTTTCAGTGTCTGTGCTGTGGAGGTGGACATAGTAAACGTGGAATATATTGTGAAATCTAACTTGAATTGTTCCAACTATACTGTGTATTGTGCTTGTCCTTATTCCTGTTCTTTTACCATTAACTTGCCTTTATTAACCTGTAGTAAATACATTTCTCTTAACTTGACCACCCCGTGTGCGTCCTTTCTGGTTGCGGAGACCAAACCACCTGCCTTGCTCCCGGTTCACAAAGACCAGGGTCAGATTCCTCATTGTTTACATTATGCTGTGGTTTGTTATCCACGTTAGTAGGACTAAAATGTATATGTGTTGGCATATCCATGTTTGTCATGTTTCCTGGTCAGTTACTGTCCAGTTAGCAGGAGTTTATTATATGGAACAAGTTAATTTGGGACGTCAATACTTCTGATGTCTGTGATATTATCCCAAGTGCTGCTCTTTTACATATTGATTACGGCACAGGATGATATTGGATGGTGAGGTTCACATCCTTGGACTGAGCGGGCATTTTACTTTTATATGGCTTCCTTCTGTGAAGTATTTGAAGTGTGCTGTTGACACTGTGCTATTTCTCTCACACAGGTGACTGATCATATGACAGTGACATCATCACAGGTCCTGTAAGCACACAGCTGCTGTCCGGCTCTGCAAGTTTTAAATAAACTGAAGGACCTGTGATGACGTCCCAGTCATTTGATCAGGAGCGGAGCTCAGAGCCTCAGTGACTAATCCCATGAAGGTGGAATCTTCACATGTAAATCACACAGTCACTCACTTATAGACAGGTGATCGTTAGTATTCCATAGCAACTAAGGCCGCAGGGGTTTGCAGAGGGATGTAGTCTGCCTGTAATCTGCACAGGAATGAAGGATCTGTGATGACATCACCATCATGTAATCAGGGGCGGAGCTCAGAGCCCAGGTTACTGATCACATGACGTAACTCACACAGTCACTCACTCACGGACAGACAGGTAATCATTAGTATTTCGATTTACGCTTGTGCGGGCATGCATAAAAAAGCCTTTCACAGATCTAACAATTTTATGAAAATGTGGTACTTGTAAAACCTTAGTGGTAGTTTTACATCTTCCCCTTTTCCCAGTAACTGATGGTATCACTGTGTTCCTTCTTCAAAAACACAAACCCTCTGAGGTCATCAGTATCTCTGATCCCTCTCTGTTCTGTTCATTATGTCCCTTCAGTCAGTTGCTATCATTCAAAACTTGCTCGCAGTGGAATATGGGAAAGTTCTGTTCACATTTACCTTATGTTATTGCCATCAGGGGATCTGGTATCTTTGCCAGCAACAATAGCCCAGTATATGGGGTCTGTCAGAATTTGTTGGGATCTATTTGAAAATGGATCCCTCATAACTGGCATGGTTCCATTATGAACAGTAGCCATGATGCTAGTGGGAACATAACCTAACCTTTTTTGCGAGTCTCCATTTTCCTCTTCATTTGCTAATAACAGTTAGGTTCCATATACACATCAAAGCCCAATCCAGGAGGCCATATGTACGGAATCTGTACAGTAGCACACAGCCTATGTATGCTACCATACAGATTCCATACATATGGAGACCAATGAAACATGCTACAGTTTTTTCTTTTAGATGCATATACAATTCAACAGGGAAAAAAGGCCATGTACCCCCATATAAAAAGGCATATGGAGGTACAGTAGAGGCCAATTTACCTCTATGAAAGCTATAGAGATATGTTAATCTGTGAAAAAAGCAGTTTTCATATGAAAACATTTCAGAGTATAGCTCAGACTAAGGTTAGATTAAAATATACACTGGCAAAAATGTTTTTGCTAACAAAATAAATAAGATACATTAAAACAGAGAACTACTTTAGGTAGGTACAGAGTTCTCTGGCATATTTTTGAATATATTTTTCTGCAGCTGTTGTCTTAAATAGTTTTTGTCAGACAGTGATTGAATATAATTCTTCCTCAACACCTGAATCAGCTAATTCAAGCTGGTAATTATAGCAATGCCATATTGTGGTATCCAGAAACGTGACTGACAACAGGAAGGCAGTATAATTCTGTAAAAGAATTCATTATCATACAGAGCCAGAAGAATTGTCACTCTTGTCAAAGAAGCTGTGGAACTAGTCATTTGTACAAATACGAAAATATAAAACTACATCTAGAAATAACATATGTAGAGGAAAATGAATAAATCTGTATTTCCCTTTGGTAATATTGCTTCTATTCACTAATATTAACATCAACTAAGTTAACCACTAGGAGTATTCCACCAACTGATCTTTTTGGCATATCCGTGGAATAAGCCATAAATGTCTGATTTGTGGAAGGTCTAATCAGGACTTCTCTAAACTCAGGACAAAAGTGGAGGAGATGAACATTAATTCCCATGGATTTGTATTGGACATGTAATACTATGTTACATTCCTGTATTTCTTTTAATGAAAACAAAGGTTTGGTACCGTGTTAGCCAGTAGAGCAAAATGTGATTGTTCTCAGCAAGAGAAACCACGTAATCTTGTAGATATGATACCTTTTAATGGCTAACAAAAATACATGGTGTAATAATAGCGAGCTTCCGAACCTCGCGGGCTCTTCATCAGGCTAAAATGGAATACATCTGAAGGCATGAATATTTATACACACTTATAACATACATACTTATGACAAGGCACAGACATGGATGTGATTGGTTTCCACTTAAAATGAATACTGCAACAGAAAACAAACTTTTTTGACTAGACACTGATAAGGGAGTGAAAGTTTTATGGTCCCTGAATTACTGTTGGGGGGGGGGGGGTGTAAGGTCGTCAGCCCAGAAATGCTGTAATAGGTACACAAATATTTTTAACTAGACACTGATAAGGGAGTGAAAGTTTATGGTCCCCGAATTACTGTTAATGGGGGTTTTCACTAGGCCAGCAGTCTATAGATGTCTCATACCTGCCATAGACTGCTGGCCTGGTGAAAACCCCCATCAACAGTAATTCAGAGACCAAAATCTTTCACTCCCTTATCAGTGCCTAGTCAAAAAAGTTTGTTTTCTGTTGCAGTATTCCTTTTAAGTGCAAACCAATCACATCCATGTCTGTGCCTTGTTATAAGTATGTATGCTCTAAGTGTGTATAAATATTCATGCCTTCAGATCTAGTCCATTTTTAGCTTGACGAAGAGCCCGAGAGGTTCGCAAGCTCGCTATTACATCATGTATTTTGTTAGCCATTAAAAGGTATCATATTTACAAGATTATGTGGTTTCTCTTGCTGGAAACAACCACATTTTGTATTTCTTTTTGTACATTTATTTTGCATTTAACATGCATACAGGCTTAATGGCGTGTAAGGCAGTGGAGGAGCCCCCGCACCTCCCCTGAAGCAGTGGGTAAAAATAGATGCTCATTCAGGCACTCTGTGCACCAGAGGACAAGCCCTGACCCCATGTGACACAGTGGGAGAAGCCCCAACCCTTTAGTGACGCAGGATGCATCACTGACCTGAAAACTAGGCTCACATAAGGAAAAGTATGACCCATAGAAAATATAGCGAGTCACAAAACTACCATATCATAAGAATATGCTAACAATAAAGTAAAGTGTCAAACAAGTATAACAAAGTGCACAAAAATACCACATTAAAGCAATATTTTATTCAAGACACATGAAAAAATATCTAAAAAGATGAGTCACCATAGGAAAAACACTAAGCCATGGGTGAAAAATCCTAAAATAAATGTAAGCTTAACTGGAGCAACCAAGGGTCAAGTAGCAGCTGCCATAGGGTGCATCAAAAGAAGTATAGGGGCACATGACGAAAACATTGTTGTTCCTCTTTACAAGGCACTAGTTAGACCACACATAGAAAATTCTGTACAGTTTTCCCCACCGGTACTCAAGAAGGACATATGAGAGCTTGAGTGGGTTTAAAGGCGGGCAACTAAAGTAATAAATGGAATGAGCGAACTACAATACCAAGAGAGGTTATCAAAATTGGAGTTATTTAGTTTAGAACAAAGATGTCCGCGGGGCAACCTCATAACTATATATAGGTATATCTGGGGACAATATAGAGATCTCTCCCATGATCTATTTATACTCAGGACTGTGACTGTAACAAGGGGACTATTACTGATTACTTCAGAAGGATTGTTGATGCAGGCATTACTCTGATTACCAGACTTGGAGTTGTCTAGGAATTTTTCACTAGTGGGCATCATCCTAGCAATGCTGTGACACAGTTCAGTGGAGGTAAAGTGTCTGAGGCCATTTGTCAAGAGAAGAGTGGAGTGAGCTGCATGACAGGCTATATTCCACTAATAGGGGGTGCAGATGAAGAGTGCCCAGCAGTTGAGAGTGCCGGATGGCCGAAAGAGTGGGGCTCAAGTACAGAATGGCCAGAGTGGAGCAGGACTTGGTGAAAAAAGGCACTGATGAATAGAAGGAGGTCCAGTGCTATGGTAGCTGCCACAGCAGGTTGGGTTAAGAGACGTCAGGTGGCCAAGTGTAAAATCTGATGCAGCAGCTGCTGCACTGGTAAAGTTAAGTGGGCCCAAAAGACAAGATGATAGCCGTGGATGACTGAATAGCCAGGCCTGGAGCATGTGAGCACCAGGTGAAAAATAAAAAGGTCTAAGCACTGTGGAATATATTGGTACTATACAAAATGATATTATTATTAGCAAAAAGGGAAAAATTGGCTAAAAACAGAGATGTCACCTAGGAGTCATTGAATTTAAAGGGGTTTTCCAAGTTTTCTTTTATAGTTTTGGGCTCCACATGCCCAAAACGATATAAAAAACTATATAAAATAAATATACTCAGTGTAGCACCTGATCGCTATAAACTTGTGTTTAGAATGTAGAAGCCCAGAGGCAGGTTTATGCGACGTCAACAATGATGTCCCTGCCAGCCTTCCATTGGCTGTAGCAGTCACATGGGCAAACAATCCACATGACCTCTGCTGCCGATGTAAGCAGGAGCAGCAGCCAGCAGAGGTGGAGGAGCAGTGTGAGGTATGTTTTTTGTTGTTTTTTTTTTGCACACACCTCATTACCCTACTTCCACTAATGCTCAAAACATCAGCTAACTCCTTCAATTGGTATGTATTTTCCTTTTGACTACCTGTGAGTCAGATTAATTAACTTGCATAGTCTCTAGCATTGATATTCTTGGCAATCTTGCCAAATTGGAAGAGGCAATTTCACATGGTGCAAATAGCCCCACATGGAGATGTCCTGTTGTGGAGATTGCAGTGATACATTCATGTCAGAGCCAGACTCTGACCACAAAAAACCTTTGTCTGTGTGAGTGGTTATTTTTCGCATAGGCTATAGCTAGCAGTATTTACTGTAGCATGTTATCAGGTTTGGCACAGTCTAGTGGTGCCTATTTTAATTTTGTCAGCATTATGATAGCTGTGCCATTATCTGCAAAGATAACATGTATACTTTTTTTGTTATCTAATGTACTATGAAATAACATAAGTTAGTAATGTCATTAGCATTGGTGGTAAATGGAGCATTCTAATATATATGGTCTCCATAGAAGTTTAATACATTAGAGTGAAGCAAATTCTCAGTTCGTAATCAATTTCTAACACAAAGGTAATAAGTATCATTGGACTGATAACGCAGCAAAGATAAGAGCTAAAAGGGTTTGTATTTTTCATTATTTCAGGCAGATAAGCTGATTGGAAAAGGAACTTTCATCTGTAGAGGGAAGAGTTTTTGTGGGATCTGAATGAAAAGATGAACATTCTCAGAACATGATGACTTGATTTTATTCTAAAGGGAAAAAATCTGTTGAGGTTATAGGATGAGATTATAGTATAACATACAGATTTACTGAAGCTAGAGAGAACAATAGCCTAATAACTTGATAGTGAAGGAAAAACACTGGATAACAAACCGGGTGCAATGCTTGACCTCCAAAAAAGAATTGGTATACTAGAAAAGTTCTGTATTAATGTGGAGCCAGCAATAAAATGCGTTTCAGGTAGGCTGGGAGATAGAGTATAGGTAGGTAAGAAGAGGAATGAAAGTATAGGAGCAAATGTTAACAAAACTAGTAGAAGGTTGAACAAAAAAGAAATGTAGCATAAATTTATAATATGTTCATCAATAGGTAAATGAAAACTTGTCATAAAAGAGGAGGGGGGAGCGATAAAACAACAGAAGTTAGTGGAAAAATAGGAAACTTTACACAAGACATAATAGGACATAAGTATAAATATACTTATAGTTATATAGTATATCCAATCAAGAATAATAAATTCATCATTATCATATGAAGTGTAAAATTAATAGGTGTTCCATTGTAATAGAAATAATAAAAATAACTACAAGGTAATAAACATGGCAATAAACATAAGTACATGGTAATAAAAAGATAGGGAAAATACATCAATATAAAAACATAGGATAACAGAACTACTGGCAGGAAGGCAAGAATAATATATGGATAAATATAAGCGTTCCGTAATCAAAGGTGTACTGCATTAGATGATGCATGTAACGTGTGTATAGCTATGCTTATTATATTGTATCCCTATATAGTATTTATTGTACATACACCTAATTTTCATCTACTTCAGTTAGCCACTGTCTGTAATTGATGATTGTTTAATTTCATCACCATTATTCTAATTTCACTATAGTTATCACAATTAATCAATATACTAATTAAGTAGTGATAATATGTGAACGTACTGCTTATAACGCATGTCAATTTGTCTCTTTTTGACCTTTAATGGAAAACTGTCATTTGATTGCCATCAGTTAGCATCACTGTCATTTACTGCAGCCATCATAATTCATTTTAGTTATCTGAAGCTTCCATTTATTACATTTTATCAATATATATTATGTGTTTTATATTACATATATCATATATATATATATATATATATATATATATATATATATATGAATCAGTTCCACTAGTAAAGATACACATGTTACATGCATCATCTTATGCAGTACACTTTGGATTATGGAAAGCTTACATTTATCCATCTACTTGCCTTTCTGCCAGTAGTTCTATTAGCTTATGTTTTTATATTAATGTATTTTACCATTCTTGAAACATATATTTTTATTACATGTACTTATATTTATTGCCATGTTTTTTATCACCCTGTAGTTATTCTTATTATTTCTATTATGGAACAGCTATTAATTTTAACTTAATATGATAATGATGAATTTCATATTCTTGATCGGACATACTATATAACTATATTTATACCATGCATCACGTCCTATTATGTCTTATGTAAATGTTTCTTGTTTTTTCGCTAACTTCTGTTTTATCGCTCCCCCTCCTCTTTCATAACAAGTTTTCATTTATCTATTGATGAGGATCTTTTTATTTATTCATGCTACATTTGTTTTCGTTCAACCCCCTGCTAATTTAATTTTATGCTTCTGTTCTGCACCCTGTGTGTTTTGCTGGTTACAGTAGCCACCCAAACAGCTGGTGGTGGACTCCTGCCGATCAACTATTGATGACCTATCCTCAATGCCTGGAAAAGTCCTTTAAGGGGGTTTTCTGAGTTCTACAATTTCTGTCAATCCAGCCCACATAAAATAACAAGCATATACTCACCTCTGCCCGCTCCTGCTGTGTCCCGTGGTGCTGCTGCAGGTCTCCCCTCTGATGTCAGGTTTACAGGCTTCCCTAGTCTGTTTACAGGACATCACAGGCTGAGCAGCCAATAACAGAGCATAGCACTTGATCGCTGAGCTGTATTATTGGCTGCAGCTCCTGTGGCGTCCCCTAAATTGTCGATGACTGCAGTCTATATACAAACACAGGTGCAGAGGACCGAGGAGCAGCATGGGACATAGCAGGAGTGAGGAGAGGTTAGTATATGCTTGCTTGTTATTTTACTGCATGGAAGGCTGGATTTACAGAAATTGTAAAACTCGTAAAAGTGATAATGGTGGCCAAGCAATTTCGGCTCTGGGGCTATACTTATACTATTTGCGTGTTTCTTGTTCTGTACTTATGTTATAAGCTTGGTTATGGTACTTTATATAATGAGCTTGGTTCTTGTGCTATATATATATTACAAGCTTGATGCTGCTGCTGTATTCGTGTAATGAGCTTTGTTCCGGGGTTGTATTTACATTAGGAATTGGGATCTTGTACTGTTTTTATTTTTAACCCGGTTTTTGTGGTGTATTTATTATGAGCTTGGTCTTGGTGGTGTATTTATGTTAGCAGTATGGCTCTGTTAGTATAATTACACAGCAGGTAAAGGTAAACAGATTAAGGTTTCTTTCATATGATAGTATGCGTTTGTGTGCTCGACCGATCGCGGCTAAAAATCACATGGATGAAGAATAGCTGTCCCAATCTTAAATTTAAATTCAAATCTTTTTTTATTAGATAAAGTTTTTTTGTGTCCTAAGACACTTTTAACAGACAATACAAACACATAAACAAAAAGCAAGTCCCCTTAATGAACATCTTTCATAAGTCTCTCTTATCATGTTTTAGCACATCGCTATAGAGTCCTCTGTTTTTCCATCCTCATATATGGGCTTGTTGTAGTCAGTATGGTTCACTGTCACCTGGAATGCAAGGGTTAACACAGCAATCTCCCTCTCCTCTCTTTTCTCCCTCCCCACTCCCTCTGCCTCCCAGGACACAGTTATTCCATTATCCTTTAAGCAAGTCATTATTAAAGGGGTTGTCTCGCTAAATCAAGTGGGGTTATACACTTCTGTATGGCCATATTAATGCACTTTGTAATGTACATCGTGCATTAATTATGAGCCATACAGAAGTTATTCACTTACCTGCTCCGTTGCTAGCGTCCTCGTCTCCATGGTTCCGTCTAAATTCGCTGGCAGCTTGCTTTTTTAGACGCGCTTGCGCAGTCCGGTCTTCTCCTTTCAGCACGAGCCGCTTCAGTGTGCTCGCCGCTACAGCTCTTCTGCGCATGCGCAGACGAGCTGTCACTGCTCAGGAGCGCGCTGGAGCTGCCATTCTGTACCATCCTCTGTTAGAGGAAGGTGCAGAGCCGCTCAGCTGTCCCAAGAAGCCGCCCAGCTGTCCCGCCGTCCTGCCGCCCAGGTAAGTGATGGGCCGGGGGGGCTGCCGCTGTGCCGGGGGGGGGGCTGCGCCGGGGGGGGGCTGCCGCTGTGCCGGGGGGGGGCTGCCGCTGTGATGGGGGGGCTGCCGCTGTGATGGGGGGGCTGTCGCTGTGATGGGGGGGCTGTCGCTGTGCCGGGGGGGGCTGTCGCTGTGCCGGGGGGGGGCTGCCGCTGTGATGGGGGGGCTGCCGCTGTGATGGGGGGGCTGTCGCTGTGCCGGGGGGGGGCTGCCGCTGTGATGGGGGGGCTGCCGCTGTGCCGGGGGGGGGGCTGCCGCTGTGATGGGGGGGCTGCCGCTGTGCCGGGGGGGGGGCTGCCGCTGTGCCGGGGGGGCTGCCGCTGTGCCGGGGGGGGCTGTCGCTGTGTCGGGGGGGGGGGGCTGCGCCGGTTACCTGCTGCCTGGCGGTGGGTGACTGTGTGCCATGGTCGGCCGCGTTCAATCCAGGGGTCCGGTCGGCGGCTGCGGGGCGTCTGGTTGTCAGGGAGACACAGCTGGTAGCGTCTCGGGAGCGCGCACGTCGGGCTACAGCAAGCGATGGGAAAAGAGCCGGCGGCCATCTTGGGAAAATTTTTATAAGTTGCTGAAACGCTGGAATTGTAAGTACAAACCAGCTAGAAAAGTCATTTACAGGGGGGCTTAGTAACGTATGCTTAATTAGGGGGACTGGGCAAAAAAAATAATTCACTGCTTCCTCGAGACAACCCCTTTAAGTAGACCGAAGGCATGCAGCCATTTGAGCCATATACTGTAATATTTCCTTGATGTTTTTTTTCTTTTGCAATAAATGTTTTTTCCCGCATTATAATTTGAGTGACCTTTTTTTAAGCTCAGCTAGATCAGGAGGGTCTCATCCAGTCATTGTTGTTTCATCGATTTTTTGGCCAAATATAATCTAGCCACTGCCAGCTTTTCGTTTTTGTCTAGGGGTATATCACTCATATATCCCAAAGCACACACTAGCGGGGTAAATTCTAATGTATTAGAACCTATATTATACAGAAATGCTGGAGTGCGATATACTCTATGCAACAGGTAGATTTGTGATAGCCTATGAGACTCAGTCAAGGACAGTTTGGGAGTCATCTGTAGTATTTCTGTCCACAGTGACTCCTCAATAGGACCAATATCCTCCTCCCATTTACTCCTTGTTGTCAAAGGGTAGCACAGGTTTATTTGGCCCTGTATACAGGAATATATGCAGGATATTTTCCCCTTTGTATTAGTTGAACCTCCTATAATTTATGCTGGTAGAAGTTTTCCAAATTCTAGGTCATCAAGGCCCCTCTCCATCTGGAAAGCATATCTGAGTTGCAGATATTTAAAGAATTGCATGTGTAGCAGACTATACTCATCTCTCAACTGCTCAAAGGACTTTATATTGGCTCCTGAAACTATCTGAGACAATCGCCTGATCTCCCTATCCTTCCACCCTTGAAAGCTCTCTAACTTCTCTAACTCTTGTAACCTCGGGTTGTCCCAAATAGGGGTATAACGTGTAAAACCCTTGACCCCCATTATTTCTCTGACCTTCCACCAAACCCTATGCATGAGGGCTAAAGTTGGGAGACTCTGGGGACTACAGCGGAATTTGGAGCTCTCTAAGGCCTCAAATAGATGTGCATTATTAAAATAAATCTTTAGGAGGCGGAAGCTCCCATCTCGCGTATCCTCTGATTCCCATCACCTGAAATGTTGTGCTTGTGATGCTAGAAAAAATGACATTGGATTAGGCAAGGTGAGTCCTCCCTCCCCTTTAGGGTTACACAGTGTCTGCAACTTAATTCTAGGTGCTTTATCTTTCCAAATCAAGCCCCTAAACAGGCGGTTAACCATGTAAAGGAGACTCTGTGTAACCCAGTGAGGCGAGTTATGGAGCAGGTACAACAATTGCGGCATTCATGTCATCTTAATTAGATTCACTCTTCCTATAATTGTCAGGGGGAGTTTACACCAGACCTCCTTTTTTTTTCTTAAATGTTACCAGTAGGGTTTCTAGGTTCAGTTTCCCGTATTCTAGAGCATTTCTTGAGACTTTGACTCCCAGGTACTTAACAACTGATTTGCGTTGCATAGGGGTTCTATTTTCCTCTATGGCCAGATTAGGGTCGTTTATTGGCAGTATGTCAGATTTGCTCCAATTTATGGCAAGGCCAGAAAACAAACCGTACTCTCTGATCAAAGACATTGCTACATCCAGAGATTAGCCAGCATCACCCAAAACAGTAGCAGATCATCAGCATACAATGCCACTTTCTCCTCCACCTGCCCTCTTTTAAACCCTACCACCTCTGGACAAGATCTTAAGACACTAGCAAGAGGCTCAAGAACTAGCGCTAATAGGAGCTAATTTATTGCTGTGGATCGGGCTGGAATAAATCCACTCTGATCAGGATGGATAAGAGTGGCGACCACCCTATTACTTTTGCTATAATCTTTACATCTACATTCAGCTACTAGATAGGTCTATAGGAATCTAGCAATAGTGGATCTTTTCCTGGTTTTGGGATAATTGTTATTATTGCATTTCGCATAGATGGCAGCAACCTTTCTTGTTCCGCTTCTAGTAACACCTCTAGCACTTTTGGTAACAACACCCCTGCATATTGCTTATATAGCTCAGTTGGAAGTCCATCGTCTCCCGCTGATTTATTATTCTGCATTAATTCCAGTGCTTTCTCCAACTCCCCCAACTCCACAGGGGAATCTAAGAACGCCCTCTGCTCATCAGTCAATCTCGGCAGATCTATGTCTGCTAAGTATTGAGCGACCTGCTCTTGCGTTTTATGAAGTCTGGAGGAATACTAGGAAGCAAAATACAGTTTTACTGTCTCCCTAATTGCTGCTGAATCTGTATCTAGTGCACCCTGGCTATTCCTCATCCCTGTAATGTATGTGGAACTTCTTTGTGCCTGAGAAACTACTGCTAACATATGTCCGGTTCGCTCACCCTCTTTAAAATAGGCCGTTTTTTTAAATTTACGGTTGTGAGCAGCAGTTTTCAATGTGTACAAAGTCAATTCTTCCTGAGCAGTCTTCCATTGTTCAATTGCCTCCACTGTACCCGTCTCCATAAACCTAGCCTCCCTATCTGTCAGCTGTTCTCTCAATTTTTGTCCTCGCTCTCTTTGTCTCCTCTTTATTTGTGTCACCCGCTGCAGGAGGATACCTCCTAAAATAAGCTTTCATCGCTTCCCATTGTACAGCAATAGTTGCAGAGCCCGTATTCAACTCAAAATATTCCTTCAGAGTTTCTCCCAGGTCTTGATGTCCTATTATATTTAGCCAGTATGCATTAAACCTCTACAAGGTACGTATAGGCGCACCACCCTCAGAGTGTTGCACCACAACTTGCATCAGGGAATGGTCAGACAACACCTTAGGGAGGTATCCGACCAAATGTACTCCCTCATATAGCAATGTGTTGCCAATTGCCAGATCAATACGTGACAAAGTCTGGTATGTACTGGAGTGGCATGAGTAGTATATGACCTCTGGATTTTAGGTGTGCCACACGTCCAGCAGGAGTGTGTCCTTTAGCAAACGACCCAATAGAGTCAACCCCCCGAGATCTGGTGGTCCCTGTGCTCTTAGTTTATCCCAGTATGGATCAATTACTGAGTTGAAGTCTCCTACCAGAGCTGCCTCAATCTTAATTAATGTTTTCTTGTCCATTCACATGAACGACTGCAGCGTATCTGTGAAGAAATACGCTGCTGCGCTAAAATCCCTCGATCAGCAGAAGTCCTTGGAATGACTAATAATGCTTTTTACACAGCTAAAAATCACTCATCTGAATGAATACATTGGAACCCAATGCTTCAGATGGCCGTGATTTTTTGACACAGCTACAATAGCTGCATATATACATTCGTATAAATAAAGCCTAAGTCCTTATTCACACAGCAGATTTTTGCCCCTGATTTAGATACATTGATGATGTTTTGATTTTGAGGACTAGTTCTAAAAATCAATTCTATGAGTTCACTGACTTCCTGAATCACAATGACCTCAATTTATGGTTTACATCTTATATCAGTGATACATCAATGGCCTTTCTAGATGTCCAACTCCCATTACAATCTGATGGCAGCATCACTTCAAGTCTCTATCATAAAGAGACTGCAACTAATAGTTTACTCCAATGGGACAGTTTTCATCCATATAGACTCAAAAAGGGCATCCCGAAGGGACAGTTTTTGTGCTTGTGACGCAACTGCTCCAGTGATGAGTTTTATGCAACAGAGAGTATGAAACTTAGAAATAGGTTCATACAAAGAAAATATTCCCGAGGACTAATGTATCAGGCGGAGGCTTTCGCTAGATCACAAGATCAGTCAAAATTCTTGAACCCATGAGTAACGGATTCTTCCACAAAATTAAGCATCATTGGCACGTATGACACCAGACATGTTGAGGTTCACAATATCTTCAGCAATTACTGGGATATCCTGCAGAACGACAGGGACATCAATCATGCAATCACTGACACCCCTAGTATTACCTACAGAAGGGGCCACAACATAAGAGATCATATTGTTAAGAGCCACCTCAGAGTCCAAAGATGTGATTGGTTTTCTTCTTCAAAACCTACAGGCACGTTTACATGCTCTGGTTGCACTGCATGTCCATTTGTGGATAGACGTTTACACCATGCGAGATTTTGTTAACTGTAGGACGGCAAATGTTGTGTACCTGGCAACTTGTACATGCTCGCAGCAATATGTTGTCAAAACTTGCCAACAATTCTGCTGCCGCATACTCGCGCATATAGGAAATATCAGTAGAGCAGAAAGCACACCATTAGCAAATCACATACATGACCATCATGCGAGTGATGCATCATGTCTAAAATTCAAGGGCTTTGAGGTGGTTTAATCCGATGGCAGAAGGGGGGGATCTGGACCAGCTGCTCTTAAAGAAGGACGCAGCGTTGATCTACAGCCTTGAGTCCCTGCAGCCAGCAGGATTAAATGATCAATTGGTTTTCAATTGCTTTCTCTGAAACATAAAAGATTTCTGCGTTCCTGGATATATGTGTCCCTGTTCCGTGTTTTCTCTCCCCCCCCCCCTCCATGCTAATCTCTGTGCCTACAAATCTATTTATTTTATATACAATCATCCTTGCTCTCATCTCGATTATGAGTAATTACAAATTTAAAAAACACAAATGAGCACAATTTATAGGATTTTTATTTAATATCACCTAAACTCCTATATAATCGGGTTTTTGCTCTAATATAGGGGATTCATAAAAGCCAAGCGTCCCGGTCCCCAGCTATTCTATTGCTGGAGTACCAATATCAAAGATGGCGCTCACAATCCTGGCCAAGTCACGTGACGTCGCGTCAATGCCCGGCTGCCGCATCACAGCAGGGGGCGTGACAATATGACGCCGATCCCGCGGGACTCCTGCCCCTTGTGCCATGTCATTGGATGCAAGGAGTGATTGGAGGGCACCATGGCAACACACTCTACACTTCCACACTAACGCTGTACTTCCTCGGATGACCATGAAAGAAGAGATGAACTTCTCTACCTATACCAATCAGCTGTGTGGGTCTATGCATCCCTATAATTATTAGGGTGGCGGTTGTGTTCTGAGTAAGTGGCCTGATTGCTCGGATTGTTTTATGTATGAGCTGTGTTTACAAATTAGCATTCTCACTGATTGGCAATTAGTGATTAGCACCACCCATGGGGAGGTACCTTCTGTGTGCTATATATACCAGGGCTGGCTACAGGCAAAATTCATGCTCTGACCTGCCGTCAAGGCCAGAGGCACTGCTGTTTTTTTTATTAAGACAGGGCTCTCTTTATATCTAAATCAAAAAGGCAGGATTGATGCCTACTACTGGTACCAACAGTAGTTGTGCAGTCCACTAGGGATTGACCAGAGGCTTTTGTGAAAACTGTAAAACTATTAATACCCCCCTAAGTCCTATTATCCTGCTTAGGTCCCCACTATTGGGGAACTTACTACGTGCAATTTGACACGCTGCGGGACTGATATTATATAGGAGGGTGATGACATCTATTTGTCACCAGCTCTGAACTCTCTTACACACGACTTCTCTCAATTCACAATACACAGTTCAGAATGATAATTAATCCAGTCTGTCAGCTTCATCTAGGCTCCCGTCTCCTGAAGATCTGCCATACTGGAAGTGAAACGCGTAGAGATAGAAGAGCTGCAAAATAAGTTGGCGGTGTTAGTAATTGAATCTATTCCAATTATTGAGTGGGTAATATTGTAATTACACTCGGTGTCTCCATAGTGGATACCTAGAGCTTACTAGGGTTCTCACCACTATCTGAGCTGGGAGCTGCTGCTCTCCCCTTTATGTGTGTCTGAGTTTCGTGTATGCATGTCTGATTTGTCGCTGGAGCATTGCGGTTTTCCTACCACATTCGAATACCCCACCCCAGCTGTCTAGCCCTAGTGTGTATGTTTTTATGTATTGTTTAATAAACAGTTTCAATAGTGATCTCTTAATAAGTGTATTCTGTGACGGGCTCAAAATTGTTATTTAGACTTCTCTGCACTCTGTGAATTTTAATTTCACTTAGGCCTCCTGCACACGGGCAGAGACTCCGCGGTGGGATTTCGCGTAGAATTTCCGCCCGTGCCCGCCTCCATAGGATTGCATTACAAGACGCAATCCTATGCAGACGGCCGCGATTTGTCTGCGTGAAAACACACGCGGAAAACAAATCAGGGCGTGTTCTACTTCTCGAGACCCGCACAAAAATGTGACTCGCGATGCGACGCGCATGTGCCAACTGGGCGGCAGCCAGCACATTATAGAGCAGACGCGGAAGAAGGTAAGCCGCACTGGTCCCTGCAGGGGCGCAGGTCGGATCCTGCTGCAGGAATTCTCGCAGTCAGAACCGGCCCGGTCGTCTGCAGGCAGCCTTATGGTTCATTTACACGGCAATATTTTTGGATCGTGTACTGTCCGCGTATTCCGCAGTGGCCTATGGGGCTATTCACATGAACGGTTTTTCACGCAGTCCGATAAACTAGAGGACTGGCAGTGAGTGGCTGGAGGTACATTGTGGGGTAAGCTACCAGACTGTTAGGTAAACATTTGCACTGTTATTTAAAAAAATAATATCTTGAATACATTTAAATATGTGTATTTTTGACTGTTGCTCTATATTGATAAAAATCAGAGAAAGATGTAAAGCCAGTTACCTGAAATTTAGGGCACTATTAATGCCCAGTATGAAATATCATTAAACTGATTGCTTTAGAGAATTGTAACTAGTAAAAGTAATTTTTGAAAACAAATGTGTTTAGCAATTGCCTGCTGTTTTCAATTTTATTCCTATGCGACTCATTATCAGGTCTATTTAGAAGAACTAAGTAGTTTTGATGCACATATTTCTGTTTGTCCGCGATTAAATAAATTAAGCATTCTTATACAAATTATTAACAATGAGTAAGCTTAATGAAAATAAGCGCCATCATCATATATTTGGAAAAAAGTGAATTCATTAATGGAACTCTCCACTCAAAATTATAATTTCCTGGATACTCCTTTTAGAAAACACATGTGTTAGACTAGATATCAGATTTACAACATCAGAGGTGCTGCAAAGTGACAGTCTGAGGGCTCTTTCACACAAGCGTCGTTTTAATGCTGAGATTGCCGTGCAACAGCCGAGCTAAAACAGCGTTCAATTGGGTGAATGAATAGCAGCCGTGAGTACGTTGCGGCTGTTATTATCGAGTATGCCGCTCTCCCTCCCTTTGCCGGCCAGCCCCCATGGGAGCCGTCAAAAGATGGCACATGTTTTTTCTTTTGACAGAGAGAAATCTAGGCATCAAAAATGTGCCTATTGCACTATCTTTGAACCCATAGGAAACCATGGTTTTTTTAGATGTGATTTTTTTTGACACACCTACTTAGCGTCAAAACGACTTTCATGTGAAAGAGCCCTAAATCAGGCTTTGGTGACATACTTTTCTCTTTATGATTCTATGGGGATAAATCTGTGTTATTTCTTCAGGTGCAAGGATACTTCCTATATGATGTAATTTCAAACTTCAACCTATTGCTAATATATACTGTTTCACACAGCCTCTCTACATAATAAAGGAAAGGTTGGGGTGTCATCGGGACAAACACAGTAAGGCCTCATGCACACAGCAGATAGAACTCTTGGCCATTGCATGGTGCCTCTGTAAGACACTGTATTATGGAGATATTGTAACTTATGGATAGCTCCGTATTAAGGCATCCAATGGAACACCCCACAATCCAACACCAAAATCATTCATGTGAAATAAAAGGCATATGGAGGTACAGTATGGCACTGTAGACTTCTAAGGGTGCCATATAATGGCTCTATAAAACGTATTGGTTATGGGACTCAAAGGACAGGGAACAGGGAGTCCAGAGAGCTGTGTTTCATAATCAGCAGGTGCCCTGTTCCAGGTATGTACCCCCTTGAAGTTAACATTCAGTGCATATGCTCTTCCATTCATCTCTATGGGAGAGAGTATACACAGAGCAGGCTGAAAATATTTAAAGACTCACACGTGGTGCGCACGCCAACTTCACGGGGACACAGTGCTTTAATGGCAGTCCATAAGAAAATAGTGAAGCAGCACCGTAGGGAAAGGAAGATCTTTACGATGTCATCAGATGAATAAAATCTTCATTTTAATTGAATATCCATAAAAGACAGAATGCAACGTTTCGGCCGACGCAGCAGCCTTTGTCAAGCTAGTCAGTACAGAACAACCACAAATATATATGTAAACCCCACACCAATCAATACAGCACATACCTACACACCCCAAGATCTGCGTATGCCATTGGACAGCTGCAGAGGGCACCAGGTGGAGAGATGATTTTCACTTGAACATCCTATGAGGTCGGTTTTATCACAGATGATCATACTGATTAGCACCACATTGCTGCACACATCATCATTGTTAGCCACTCACAGCGCCGGTATACACGTCATTAATGTGGTCCGCTCCTGATATCAACGCTAGAGCAGGTGCCATAAATCGCTTGCAAGAGAAGAAACTTACGAGCATGCGCCGTGCACTGTCCTCCTCCATCATTACCAAGGACTGCTTCACAGTAGCCGCTCAAGAGAGTGCAAATTTCCGAGCATGAGCCGTGCGGCGACATCAGTGGCCATCCACAGTAAACCACGTCATAGGGGGCAGGAGAGAGATCCCCGAAGTCAGCGCATGCGCATTGAACGGGAATCACTGGTATATATTCCCAGACACATACGTGTCATTGTGGGACTGCGCCACACTGGGAAAACCCATTCATGGCAGAATCAATGGATTGAACAGGCAAATATACATGCAAATATAAAAGTGAATATGTAATATCTTTTTCCCTGTCAGCCACAATATGGTCCACCGTAGACACCTCTTGAGCGGTCCACCACACACAGAAAACTAAAAAAGAACAAACAATGGAAAAGTATATTACAATAAAAATATATAAAAAAAACTAATTAAAGAAAAGGAGTTACATTATACTCAATGTTAAGACCCCCAGGTTGTAAGGTGTTCAACCTGAAGATCCAAGTACTTAAGTCGTCCTTCATGGTCACCACCACGGGGAGCTCGCGCGACCCCATCAATAATCCGGTAGTGTAATTGGCTGATGGAATGGCCTTTATCCAAGAAATGCTTTGCTACCGGCACACTCAAATCTTTAGTATGTATCGTTGATTTATGTTTGGAGATTCTTGATTTGATATCCGAGGTAGTTTCACCAATATAGAGCAGCCCACACGGGCAGTTAATCATGTAGATAATGAACGAAGAAGAACATGTGTATCTACCACGGATGTCAAGCTTCTCCCCTGTTCTAGGATGGTAGAATGAGTCACCTCTGACCAGATTGCCACAGCTAGTGCAGTTTAACCAAGGAAAACAACTGCACTTCTTTTTAGGGAAAGAGATATCAGTGGCCATAGGGGCTCGCTGTTGGTGTTTACAACTAGGTCTTTGATGTTAGCCCCCCGTTTGTAACTCATGAGCGGGGGATTCTGGAATTCCTCAATTCCTGGGTAGCACCTGCCCAAAATGGGCCAGTGTTTCCTCAGTATGTTAGACACCTGGCCACTCATTGGGCCGAAAACTGAGACAAAAGGTATCCGCTTAGGTCAGGCTGTCTCGATTTTATCGCTAAGAACCATTTCCCGTGGGGTTAAATGGATCTTGGAAAACAGATCACCAAGTAACTGTTTTGGGTAGCCCTTCTCCAGGAATTTAGCACACATTGACTCCACCTGGGAGTCAAAGTGAGGACCCTCCACGATCCGTCGCACCCAGAGCAACTGGCTCCAGGGCAGCAAACGGATCATTTGAGGAGGGTGACAACTGTGGAATTCCAACAAGTTGTTGCGATCAGTTGGTTTCATAAACAGATTGGTCCTCAAACAAGCGTCCGATGCCGACACGAAGACGTCCAAAAATTGTATCTGGTGAGGTGCGTAAGGAAGAGTAAATTTCAGTTCGGGGGTGATGTGATTGATCTCGTAGTGAAACTCCCGTAGTTCAGATTCACTCCCCCGCCAGATAAAAAAGACCATCAATATACCTCCACCAGACCTGGACCTTGGTCCAGACTGGGTGGCATATATGAGGACCTCTCCACCGTATTCATGTAAAGGCAAGTGTAAGTGGGGGCCACATTGGTCCCCATAGCTGTACCGCGCCTCTGTTTGTACAGTATATCATAATACATGAATACATTTTTGCACAATACATCCTCCAAAAGTGAAAGAGGATTTCAATATGTCTAGAGGGCATATCAGATCCCACTAGGTGATCCCTGATGGCTTGGAGACCATTTTCATGTTCAATGATTGTTTATAGAGAAGTCACGTCTAGAGTGCCCAGTAAGCTATAGGCAGCAATAGACACCTTACTGGCCTTCCGAAGGAAGTCTGTGGTGTCGTGGATGTACGACTTTGCCATAGATATGTGATCTCTAAGTATACGGTCCAAAAACCTGGATGTATTGTTGAATAGTGATCCCCTCCCCAAGATTATAGGACGTCCAGGAGGATTGGAGAGGTCCTTATAAATCTTGGGGAGGGAATTTTATGATAGGTGTCCTTGGAGATTTAGGACACAAAAAGTCCTGTAGTTTGTTGTCAATAATACCCAACTGATATGCCTCTTCCAGAAAAATGTTGAGGTCCCTCTGGAAGCCAGGTATCAGATTTCTGTCAAGAATTTTGTAAGTGCTGGCATCAGAGAGTTTTGAGAGGACCTCTGCCTGGTATTTTGTTGTGTCCATTACAACAATGGCGCCACCTTTATCGGCAGGGCGGATTGTTAGGGTTTGATCCTCCCGTAAGGACTTGAGGGCTGCCCTTTCAGTTTTGGAGATATTGTGCCCACGCATACCCCTGCAATTTCGTGTTCTCAATCTCTCCAGATCTGAACGTACCATGTTGTCATAGGTCTCAATGGCAGGGAAAGCACCCGGCGGGACATAGGTGCTCTTGCCACGCAGTCCATATATATGTGGGGTTTACATATATATTTGTGGTTTTGTTCTGTACTGACTAGCTTGACAAAGGCTGCTGCGTCGGCCGAAATGTCGCATTCTGTCTTTTATGGATATTCAATAAAAATGTAGATTCTATTCATCTGATGACATTGTAAAGATCTTCCTTTTCCCGTGGTGCTGCTTCACTATTTTCTTATGGACTGCTATACTTGGCTCCACTGAAGTCTGGGCCTTCTTTGAGAAGCGTGCACTGGATTACAAGTTGCTCCCCCACTGGAAGTGGTATCTAGTGGTTGTGCGGCTGTCTTTATCTTTTGGATATTAACTACAATGCTGGAATGGGACACCCAATGAGTATAAAACACAGCTTCCCGGAATCCCTGTTCCCACACCTTTGAGCCCCATAAGGTAGTTTATGAGGTTCAAAGATCATGACAGATGTCCTTTAAATAGGGCTGACTGCAGTTCCCTGTACAACCAGGTGGTCAGGAGTACCATTGTGCAGGGAAAAACACTAAAAATACTACAGCACTAAATCAACTCTGCTGACCCTCAGGATCAGTGGGGTAATCAGATGTCCTAGCAATATGCCATCACTGTAGCTAGGAATACCTCTTAAAGCTACATTTAACTGATATGTTAGACACAATATAACATGGAATCATAATGTAATAAATAAAGGCTGCCATTACCCCTTTCAATCGTTTCACCACTTCACATGATTGATACAGCAATGTGATTTTCTAATAGTTTGGGGGAAATTGCAGCTGTAGTACTAAAAGGAGCAAGACATAAAGTGAACATCCTGTATATCTCTTGGTCATCTTTGCAGTGATAAAATCATACAATTTATATCTGAATTAAAAAGAACCTGTCAGCTGGAACATGTTGCCCAAACTGCAGACAGCAGGTTATACAGCATGAGGAGCTGATGAGTTTGTATATAGTTTTATGGGGAAATATTGAGCAGAACTTATATTTTATTCAGGTATCTCTGCAATACAGAAATGGCTATCAAGCACTGCTTGGACCACCCACATTGGCGCTGTAGGATGGGTGAAAAGCTAGCAGTCGCTATATGCACATTCTTACCTTTGGAGGACTGTGAAGTGTTCCAAGGCTCCTCCAGTTCCAGTAGAGGACCACTCAAAAATGAGTGAATTATTAAAGTATGCAACGTTCAAGTGTTTGTATAACCTAATGTGATCGACAACTATCAAGCTTGTTGTACCAATCTGAACTCTTGTAACCATCAAGCTTTTGTACCATTGTTGTGAATTTAAACAATGTCATCTGTTCAATATATTAAACTTTAATCTGCTTTATGATCCTTTGTGAAGCATTTTGCTGACAGCAATATTATATGGTTATTTTCTAAAAAAGCACCTTCCAAGGGCAGAGCATCATGTAGTTCGAACTGCTGTTTTTATCTACTCAACGCTCAATTGCATTATTTTGCAGACACAATTAAATGAGAAAAGAAACTTTCAGCAGAAATAGTTGTGACTTTTTTTCAGCGCATAATCTAAGTTCAGCCTCATCTGACCCGATCACACGAGGCAGGACAAAATGTCATGTATAAATATTTAACATGTTTTCTTCCTTATTTTACACAACTAAGAACTGGTGGTTGTGTCAATCTCACCTTCTATCACCAAATGCAGGAGCAAAGAGAAGAATCTGCAGCCTCACTATGAAATATGTGACTAAACCTTCAAAATATAACTTATCCAGGTCCTTTACCTCTTCTGCTGACATCTCTATTTTTTATTAAAATACAATTTAAGAAGAAACATGATTGCAATGTGTAGTTATTAGTAAATAGCTAACTGTAGATTTGAGGCTGCCTTCACAGAAGCGTTTTATCGCAGCTACTTTTCCGCGGTACAATGCTGGCTGAAAATCACGACCATCTGATGCTTTGGATTCCAATGCATCTATTTAGATGGGTGATTTTACTGTATGTAAAATTAGCCAGCTGGAAACGATAGCACATACGGTGCTCATTCCGGCAGGCCCATTTTATGCCGTATGGAAAAGATAGTTCTGGAACTATCTTCTGGCCGCAGTATGTTGGCCGGTCCAATAGACGCCTATGGGAGCCTATGAGAGCTGCCAGAAAAGCGTGGTGAGTGGGAGTTTAGCAGCAGCTCTGCTAAACTTCCTTACCCTTCCCCCCTCCTCTCTGCCCCTTGTGGGCTACCTGCAAAGGGAGGGAGTGGGATGGCGCAGGAGATTAGCACACAAGCTCCTGCCCCGTCCAACCCCTTCCCATTGCAGGCAGTTGGCAAAGGGTGGAGAGGGGGCGGGAGCTCTTGCCCCCTCCCATTCCCATGAGCCGGCAAGGAGTGGAGAGGGGGAAGGAAGGGGGAGGGAGTTTAGCAGAGCTAAACTCTCTCTCCCCACCCGATGGTATTCTGGGTACGGCGTATACTCGCCGCACTTGGGCCATCTAAACGGGCATTAAATCGGGAGATGCAGCTACGACTTGGTCACATCTGCCTCTCGTTCATGCAATTTTCGGCTGTGCTGCAGCCATAATGTGGCCGGCCGCAAATTGCAGCACCCATGTGAAGGAAGCCAAGTAGCATGTAAGCAGTTGACAGGGAAAATGGACTCCATCTGTCACCTATCTGCACCAACAGATAGGGTCTAGTAGGAATTACATAAGTAGTGCTGTGTAGTATATAGTAGTATATAGTATACCGGCTATCAAACATTTTGAAGTCTCGAGTGGAGATTTGGCCGTGACTTACCCTAATAAAAATAACTCTGCGTTAACTACTACAACTAGAAGAAAATGATTTACTGTATTTTTTAAAAAATACAATAAATAGGTCCAGATGATACATTTTACTTTGTGTATATTTGTTTTCCATACAATGGTATACAACCTGCAAAAATTAAGACATAAATACACATCAATAACAAAAAGAAATCAGAGTATATAAAAAGCAAAGTCATACTGGTGTCATGGCCTGTGATGTAAAATAGTGTTCAGTCTATTTGTGTAAAGGTACGCACTTAATCCCTAGTTTAGCTGCAATCTTTCATTAAAAGGAAAATATCAAGTACATCAAGGAACATTTATCAGCTTTGTGATAATGTTTGGCATAATTGTTCACAGTAGGAGAAAATGGCTGCTTATGATGAACAAATAGTTTGAATGCACACGCAGATCACAGTAAATGATTAATTCCAACATAGTACAGATGCAATGTTTCTTTATAACAAGTTCTTCAATTGAATCAATTGAGTGCAAAACTTTTGAATACTCCATGTTACATGGTGAGGCAGGAAATCCAAGCTTTGGCAGAAATAGAATAGAACAAGATAAAAAAAAAAGTCCAAAGGCAGTTTTATTTAACTAGTCAAAAAATTCTCAGCAGTATGCTAATTCTGTATTAAGCAAGTCCAATATCATTCAAAATATCGTTTACTAGAAGAAGGATAAAAAAATTAGCATTCAAATTTTAGGGGTTGTCCCACCAGAAGAAATTATCCACAGGATAGAGGACAATTAGCTGTTTGGCAGGGCTCCAGTCACTGAGTCTAGAAAGCTCCCGAATGAACAGAGCCCCAGTCAAGCCTGTACCCCACTGCTCCATTCATTTCATTTGGACTGCTGGAGATATCCGAGTTCAACCACTCAGTGGTCTCTGACAGTTCAGTTGAATTGAATGAAGCGCATGCTTGACCACTGTCATTTATGCAGGGACATTCAGGACCCACATTCTTGAGATCTGTAAGAGTCTCAGCAGTGGGGTCCCTACACTATCAGCTAGTTGGCACTCTTTCTGTGGATATGATAAGTTCTTTTGGTGGGACAAACTCTTAAAGGGAAAAAAATAATTTCAACTAAATAAATTTTACATTCCGATAGATCCTCAGCAAGTAATGAAGAGAGTGAGATTTCTGCTCATTTCTGCAGAAAGGGCCATGGAATCAGCTACAAAAATTTAAAGGAGTTATCTTGATGTTGTCACATTGAGTATGCAGTTTAGTTTTGGACCCTGGATTCCCAATTTCCCAAAAATAGGGTAAGTTATAAAGAGCAACAAAACTAGTAAGGGGGTCTGGAGAAAGCAGCTATGAAGATATGTTAACATAATTAGAGTTGATTCACATTATTATGACCATCAGCTAATATCCAGAGTAATCACCGTGAGCTGAACGGATAGCATCTAAACGAGTTGTGAGTGACTTAATAAGGTGCTGTTAGCATGTCCCAAGTATCTAGAGCCATGCTGACTGCACTGCATCCTACAGCTGCTGGGAGTGTATGGGGGAGAATCTATAGAGCAAACACGACAATCAAATTGGTTCCATAGATGCTCAATTGGGTTCAGGTCTGGGGAATTAGAGGCCAGGAAAGTACTTATAAGTCTTGGTCGTGCTATTCAAACTACTTTTGGACATTTCTAGCCATGTGACATGTCACATTAACTTGTTCAAACATCCCATCTGCCCCAGGGAAGACAAACAGCATGTATGGTTGTAAGTGATCTGAAAGGATGGATTCACATCCAAATCAGTTTAGAGTGCATTCAAGATGGATGAGTGGGCCAGAGAATGCCACGAACAAATTCCTCAAACCATAACACTACCGCCACCAGCTTGTGTTCTTCCAGCAATGGTTGCAGGGTGTTTTCCTGTGCTGTTTCTCTACTGACACGCCAACATCCATCTGTTCGTCTGTCTGCTTAGGAGCCTGTTACACATTAGTGTTCACTGAACTGTTTAAGGCACACATCATTTTCATGGTGAGCTTCTCCACTGTAACATATCGGCCAGCCCAGCCATACCTTCTCTATGGGAGGAATTGGGCTAAGCAGCACACGTGAAAAAGACTTGGGTATACTAATAGATCATAGACTGAACATGAGTCAAAAATGTGATGCAGCAGCTAAAAAGGCAAACACAATTCTGGGATGTATTAAGTGAAGCATAGAGTCTAGATCACATGAGGTCATTATCCCCCTCTACTCTTCCTTAGTCAAACCTCATCTGGAATACTGTGTTCAGTTCTGGGCACCCCACTTTAAAAAAGACATAGACAAACTGGAGCAAGTTCAGAGAAGAGTCACCAAGATGGTGAGCGGTCTGCAAATCATGTCCTATGAAGAACGATTAAAGGATCTGGAAATATTTAGCTTTCAAAAAAGAAGGTTGAGAGGAGAACTAATAGCTGTCTACAAATATCTGAAGGGCTGTCACAATGCAGAGGGATCAGCCCTATTCTCATTTGCACAAGGAAAGACCAGAAGCAATGGGATGAAACTGAAAAGTAGGAGACACAAATTAGATAGGCAGTGAAGAAGCGCTAAAGGCATACAGGAAAAATAACAAATTATGTAAAGAAAAGATCAAAATTGCTAAGGAGGAGGCAAAGAGACTGCCAGCGAGAGCAAAAATAGCCGTAAATTATTCTTCAATTATATAAACAGTAAAAGGATTTGCACTGAAATCACTGGCTCTTTAACAACTAATGCAGGAGAAACCATAGAAGACGATAGGGGAAGGCAAATCTATTAAATTGTTTTTTCTCAAGTGTATTCACGAATTAAAAAGTCACATGAGATGCAGGGAAATAAAACGAACCCCTGCTAAATATTGCATGCCTAACGCAGGAGGAAGCGCAGAGTCGGTTAAGGAGGATTAAAATCGATCAATCGGTGGGCCCAGATAGAATACACTCAAAGGTTCTAAGGAAACTAAGTAACATGGTAGCTAGACCGCTATTTCTTATTTATGGACACTATTGAGACCCGGGTTGTACCACTGATTGGCGCATTGCCACTGTGGTTCCAATATGCAAAAAGGGGTCTAAAAGAAAGCCTGGTAACTACAGGCCGGTATGTTTAGCTTCAAAATAAGTTATGCCATCCTAGAATACCTCAAGGAGAACAATGGAATAACTCCTCATCAGCACGGGTTCATGAGGGGTCGATCATGCCAGCCGAATTTGATCAGCTTCTACAATGAAATATGTTCTAGGCTGGGCCTGGGAAAGTTTATTGATCTCGTATATCTGATTTTCCCGAAAGCATTTGACATCGTGCCACATAATAGGTTGATATATAAAATAAGACAGCTCGGTCTGGGCAAAAACGTGTGTATCTGGGTAAAGAACTGGCTCAGAGATAGAAAGCAGAGGGTGGTAAAAAATGGTCCCTACTCTGATTGGGCCACTGTTGCTAGTGGAGTGCCACAGAGTTCAGTATTAGGCCCTATTCTGTTCAATATATTTATCAATGACCTGACAGAGGGACTGCCCAGTAAAATATCAATATTTGCAGACGATACAAAATTATACAAGATAATACAAAGAAGGACAATGTACGGCTATAAAAGGACCTAGATAAGCTGGGGGCTTGGGTAGAAAAAATGGCAAATGAAGTTCAATATTGATAAATGTAAGGTTATGCACATAGGCAGGAGAAACGGATGTCACCAATATACACTAAATGGGGTACTGCTAGGGAAAAGTGAGATGGAAAAAGACCTGGGGGTACTGGTGGACTGTAAACGTAACTGGAGCAATCAATGCCAATCAGCTGCTGCAAAAGCAAATAAATTTTTGGGGTGCATTAAAAGCGGTATAGGGGTGAGGGGCAGGAACATTATTCTTCCACTATATAAGGCACTTGTCAGGCCTTACATGGAATACTGTGTACCGTTCTGGACACCGGTGCTCAGGAAAGATGTTGCACTGCTTGAGGGGGTTCAAAGAAGGGCAAGTAAATTAATAAACAGAATGAGAGGAGTGGAATACACAGAGAGGCTATCATAATTGGGATTATTTATCCTGGAAAAAAGACAGTTAAGGGGCGATCAATAACTTTGTATAAATACATTAGGGGACAATACAAGGATCTCTCCCATGATCTGTTTATACCCAGGACCGCGACGGTAACAAGAGGGCATCCTCTATGTCTAGAAGAAAGCAGGTTTCTTTACTAACACAGAAGTGGGCTCTGTATTGTAAGAGCAGAGAGACTATGGAACTCTCTGCCTGAGGATGTTGTGCTGGCAAAATCGATAGAGGAGTTTAAGGGGAACTAGATATCTTTTTAGAGTGCTACAATATTAGGTGACCAGTGGGGTTGTTGATCCAGGTCTTGGAGTTAGGTAGGAACTCAAATGTTGATCTAGGATTATTCTGACTGCCATATGGAGTTGAGAAGGAATTTTTTCCCTCCAAATGAGCTAAATTGGCTCATTGTTTTTTTTTTTGCCTTCCTCTGGACCAACAAGGAGGTGCGGGGTTTAAACAGGCTGAACTAGGTGGCCATTGTCTTCATTCAGGCCTCGGTCAGACGGGCGGTTTTTCGCGCGATTTGCGCATGCGATCTGCGCATAAATAGAACCATTGCTTCACAATGGGATCGGTCACATGGCCGCTTTTTATGCGGATGTCTGATAAATTATAGGACACGAGGAATCACAGATCGCGCCTATCTGCGTTCTGCGATTCCTTGTGTTCTATATATGCACTCAATGGGGCTGACGGCAGCAGTGCTGACCCCATTGAGAACATATACTACAAAGATCATTCTCCTCTGCCACAGCTGTAACAGCTGTGGCAGAGAAGAACGATGTTCGCCCATTGAATTCAATGGAGCCGGCAATACAGCTGACTCCATTGAAAGCAATGGGCTGCCGGCGAGTGTGGCATGAATTTTCGGGAAGGGCTTAAAAATATAAGCCCTTCCCTGAAAAACATCCAAAAATGTGTGAAAATAAAAAATATATATATACTCACCTTGTCCCTGCAGCCAGAGTTCAGCCACGGCTGGCCGGCAGTTCTCCTGAACTGCTCTGTGTAGTATTCAGCAGCTGGGGATTTAAAATCCCCGCCTGCTGAATGGGCTGCCTCTGATTGGTCACAACCCTCACCAATATGAGGAAGCACTCACTCACCCATTCATGAATTCATGTATTGCCAGCTCCATTGAATTTCAATGGGTTGGACAGCGCTCCTTTGATCGGGCCCATTTCGCCGAAAACACTGCTAGCTGCAGATTTTTCGGCGAATCGTCGGCCCCGGTCACACGATTTGCGGATGCGCATCCGTCATGCGATCCGCAAATCGCGGCAAAAAACGGTTGTCTGACCGAGGCCTCAGCCTAACATACTATGTTACTATGATTGGTTAAGGCCGCTGAGTGTCAGCTGGCTCAGCCAATCACAGCCAGCGCTGGATGCACCAATCACAGCCATTCATTGAATGGCTGTGATTGCTGCATCGAGCACCAGCTCTGATTGGCTGCGCCAGCTGACAATCAGCGGCCTCAGCGAATCAGAGTAATCTCTCACTCGAGGCGGTGATTTCAATCCCCGTCACTAGCAATAGCTGCTTTGTCGGCCATGACAAGTGTCCAGCAGCCTGCATGGAGCTTTGGAGAACAGCGGACAGGACCCAAACAGCACCAACTAGATGAGTATTCCTTTTTTTTTTTTTGGTAGTGCAGTTGGCGCTTGCGTTTAGCGCTGCCAAAAACGTGGTACCAACTTGTGCCACGTTTTCAGCAGTGCTGAAACTGCTTCCCATTAATTTCAATGAGCAATGCAGGACTGAAAACAGCTACAGATAGAACATGCATCGCTGTCAAAGCGCAGCATTGAAGACACTGCGATTTGACGCATGTGTGAACAGGGAGCATTGTACAGCGTGAGGGAGGCCTCCATAGTAAGATGTCCTTGTTACCCATAGCAACCAATCACAGTGTAGCTTTACTTAAACAACTTGAGAAATAAACGCTGCACTGTGATTGGTCACTATGGGCAACAAGGAAATCATACTGTTTGACAGTTTTGCTAAATGCACATTTTTGAGTTATCCATTGATATCAGATTTATGTAAATTGAGTGTTGAGTGTTATAAAACGTGAGTTATGAGTGTTCCAAATTGGGAAGATTATTGGTCACAACTAGAGATGAGCGAACACCAAAATGTTCGGGTGTTCGTTATTCGGAACGAACTTCCCGTGATGCTCGAGGGTTCGTTTCGAACAACGAACCCCATTGAAGTCAATGGGCGACCAGAACATTTTTGTATTTCGCCGATGCTCGCTAAGGTTTTCATGTGTGAAAATCTGGGCAATTCAGGAAAGTGATGGGAATGACACAGTGACGGATAGGGCAGGCGAGGGGCTACGTGTTGGGCTGCATCTCAAGTTCACAGGTCCCACTATTAAGCCACAATACCGGCAAGAGTGGGCCCCCCCCCCCTCCCAACAACTTTTACTTCTGAAAAGCCCTCATTAGCATGGCATACCTTTGCTAAGCACCACACTACCTCCAACAAAGCACAATCACTGCCTGCATGACACTCCACTGACACTTCTCCTGGGTTACATGCTGCCCAACCGCCCCCCCCTCCCCCCCCACAGCGCACACCAAAGTGTCCCTGGGCAGCCTTCAGCTGCCCTCATGCCACACCACGCTCATGTCTATTTAGAATTGCGTCTGCCATGACGAGGGACCGCAGGCACACACTGCAGAGGTTGGCACGGCTAGGCAGCGACCCTCTTTAAAAGTGGCGGAGCGATAGCCCACAATGCTGTACAGAAGCAATGAGAAATAGAATCCTGTGCCACCGCCATCAGGAGCTGCACACGTGGGCATAGCAATGGGGAACCTATGTGCCACACACTATTCATTCTGTCAAGGTGTCTGCATGCCCCAGTCAGACCGGGCTTTTTAATTCATAGACACAGGCAGGTACAACTCCCTATTGTGAAGTCCCTGTCGACCCACAGCATGGGTGGCTCCCTGGAACCCACCGGCGGTACACAGAAATATCCCATTGCATTGCCCAACACAGCTGAGGTAGTAATGTCGTGCTTAATGCAGGTGGGCTTCGGCCCACACTGCATGCCCCAGTCTGACTGGGGTTCTTTATAAGTGTACAGATGTAGTCAAAACTCCGTGTGCACCTACAGCATGGGTGGGTGCCAGGAAGCCACCGGCGGTACATAGAAATATCCCATTGCATTGCCCAACACAGCTGAGGTAGTAATGTTGTGCTTAACCCTTTCCAATCCAATTTGTATATGGTTTTCCTAGGGGGCTTACTCTTTTTCTGCTGTTATACAACGGCGCTATATGCTGGCTAAAGCCAGTACTGCATGAGCTGACACGTAGGATAGGCTCCGACAGCAGAGAGGCTGGCAATATACAGTAAGAGAACCCCGACGGACGTCTACCAACAACGGAGCTGTACAGCCTTAAACCCTAATGTCTTCACAGGTCACACAGTGGACTGGAAAGGGTTAATGCAGGTGGGTTTCGGCCCACACTGCATGCCCCAGTCAGACTGGGGTTCTTTACAAGTGGACACATGTAGGTTAAACTCCCTGTGGACCCACTGCCTGGGTGGGTGCCAGGAAGCCACCGGCGGTACATAGAAATATCCCATTGCATTGCCCAACACAGCTGAGGTAGTAATGTCGTGCGTAATACAGGTGGGCTTCGGCCCACACTGCATGCCCCAGTCAGACGGGTTCTTTAGAAGTGTACAGATGTATTAAAAACTCAGTGTGCACCTACAGCATGGGTGGCTCCCTGGAACCCACCGGCGGTACATAAAAATATCCCATTGCATTGCCCAACACAGCTGAGGTAACGTCAGCTGTAATGCAGGTGGCCTAAAAATTAATTTGATTACACTGTAGGCGAGGGCCCACAAAAATTGCTGTATCAACAGTACTAATGTACATCCCAAAAATTGGCCATGGCCAGCCAAGAGGGCAGGTGAAACCCATTAATCGCTTTGGTTAATGTGGCTTAAGTGGTAACTAGGCCTGGAGGCAGCCCAGTGTAACGAAAAATTGGTTCAAGTTAAAGTTCCAATGCTTTTAAGCGCATTGAAACTTATAAAAATTGTTCTGAAAAATTATTTGAGTGAGCCTTGTGGCCCTAAGAAAAATTGCCCGTTCAGCGTGATTACGTGAGGTTTCAGGAGGAGGAGCAGGAGGAGGAGGAGGAGGAATATTAGACACAGATTGATGAAGCAGAAATGTCCCCGTTTTGGATGGTGAGAGAGAACGTAGCTTCCATCCGCGGGTGCAGCCTACGTATTGCTTACGTATCGCTGCTGTCCGCTGGTGGAGAACAGAAGTCTGGGGAAATCCAGCCTTTGTTCATCTTGATGAGTGTTAGCCTGTCGGCACTGTCGGTTGACAAGCGGCTACGCTTATCTGTGATGATTCCCCCAGCCGCACTAAACACCCTCTCCGACAACACGCTAGCCGCAGGACAAGCAAGCACCTCCAGGGCATACAGCGCTAGTTCAGGCCACATGTCCAGCTTCGACACCCAGTAGTTGTAGGGGGCAGAGGCGTCACCAAGGATGGTCGTGCGATCCGCTACGTACTCCCTCACCATCCTTTTACAGTGCTCCCGCCGACTCAGCCGTGACTGGGGAGCGGTGACACAGTCTTGGTGGGGAGCCATAAAGCTGGCCAGGCCCTTAAAGACTGTTGCACTGCCTGGGATGTACATGCTGCTCGATCTACGCACATCCCCTGCTACCTTGCCCTCGGTACTGCGCCTTCTGCCACTAGCGCTGTCGGCTGGGAATTTTACCATCAGCTTGTCCGCAAGGGTCCTGTGGTATAGCAACACTCTCGAACCCCTTTCCTCTTCGGGAATCAGAGTGGGCAGGTTCTCCTTATACCGTGGATCGAGCAGTGTGTACACCCAGTAATCCGTAGTGGCCAGAATGCGTGCAACGCGAGGGTCACGAGAAAGGCATCCTAACATGAAGTCAGCCATGTGTGCCAGGGTACCTGTACGCAACACATGGCTGTCTTCACTAGGAAGATCACTTTCAGGATCCTCCTCCTCCTCCTCCTCCTCCTCCTCGTCAGGCCATACACGCTGAAAGGATGACAGGCAATCAGCCGGTGTACCGTCAGCAGCGGCCCAAGCTGTCTCTTCCCCCTCCTCCTCATCCTCCTCATGCTCCTCCTCCTCCTCCTGTACGCGCTGAGAAATAGACAGGAGGGTGCCCTGACTATCCAGCGGCATACTGTCTTCCCCCGCCCCCGTTTCCGAGCGCAAAGCAGCTGCCTTTATGGTTTGCAGGGAATTTCTCAAGATGCATAGCAGAGGAATGGTGACGCTAATGATTGTAGCATCGCCGCTCACCACCTGGGTAGACTCCTCAAAATTACCAAGGACATGGCAGATGTCTGCCAACCAGGCCCACTCTTCTGAAAGGAATTGAGGAGGCTGACTCCCACTGCGCCGCCCATGTTGGAGTTGGTATTCGACTATAGCTCTACGTTGTTCATAGAGCCTGGCCAACATGTGGAGCGTAGAGTTCCACCGTGTGGGCACGTCGCACAGCAGTCGGTGCACTGGCAGCTTAAAGTGATGTTGCAGGGTGCGCAGGGTGGCAGCGTCCGTGTGGGACTTGCGGAAATGTGCGCAGAGCCGGCGCGCCTTTACGAGCAGGTCTGACAAGCGTGGGTAGCTTTTCAGAAACCGCTGAACCACCAAATTAAAGACGTGGGCCAGGCATGGCACGTGCGTGAGGCTGCCAAGCTGCAGAGCCGCCACCAGGTTACGGCCGTTGTCACACACGACCATGCCCGGTTGGAGGCTCAGCGGCGCAAGCCAGCGGTCGGTCTGCTGTGTCAGACCCTGCAGCAGTTCGTGGGCCGTGTGCCTCTTATCGCCTAAGCTGAGTAGTTTCAGCACGGCCTGCTGACGCTTGCCCACCGCTGTGCTGCCACACCGCGCGACACCGACTGCTGGCGACATGCTGCTGCTAACACATCTTGATTGCGAGACAGAGGAGGAGGAGGAGGAGGAGGAGGGTGCTTTAGTGGAGGAAGCATACACCTCCGCAGATACCAGCACCGAGCTGGGGCCCGCAATTCTGGGGGTGGGTAGGACGTGAGCGGTCCCAGGCTCTGACTCTGTCCCAGCCTCCACTAAATTCACCCAATGTGCCGTCAGGGAGATGTAGTGGCCCTGCCCGCCTGTGCTTGTCCACGTGTCCGTAGTTAAGTGGACCGTGGCAGTAACCGCGTTGGTGAGGGCGCGCACAATGTTGCGGGAGACGTGGTCGTGCAGGGCTGGGACGGCACATCGGGAAAAGTAGTGGCGACTGGGAACTGAGTAGCGCGGGGCCGCCGCCTCCATGATACTTTTGAAGGACTCAGTTTCCACAACCCTATACGGCAGCATCTCAAGGCTGATGAATTTTGCTATGCGGACGGTTAACGTTTGAGCGTGCGGGTGCGTGGCGGCGTACTTGCGCTTGCGCTCGAACACTTGCGCAAGCGACGGCTGAACGGTGCGCTGAACTACACTGCTGGATGGGGCCGAGGACAGCGGAGATGAGGGTGTGGGTGCAGGCCATGAGGCGGTAGTGCCTGTGTCCTGAGAGGGGGGTTGCATCTCAGTGGCAGGTTGGGGCACAGGGGGAGAGGCAGGGGTGCAAACCGGAGGCGGTGAACGGCCTTCGTCCCACCTTGTGGGGTGCTTGGCCATCATATGTCTGCGCATGGTGGTGGTGGTGAGGCTGTTGGTGTTGGCTCCCCGGCTGAGCTTTGCGCAACAAAGGTTGCACACCACTGTTCGTCGGTCGTCAGGCGTCTCTGTGAAAAACTGCCAGACCTTAGAGCACCTCGGCCTCTGCAGGGTGGCATGGCGCGAGGGGGCGCTTTGGGAAACACTTGGTGGATTTTTCGGTCTGGCCCTGCCTCTACCCCTGGCCCTGGCCACCGCACTGCCTCTTGCAACCTGCCCTGCTGATGCCCTTGACTCCCCCTCTGAAGACCTGTCCTCCTGAGTAAGCGTTGCACACCAGGTGGGGTCAGTCACCTCATCGTCCTGCTGCTCTTCCTCCGAATCCTCTGTGCGCTGCTCCCTTGGACTTACTGCCCTTACTACTACCTCACTGCAAGACAACTGTGTCTGATCGTCATCGTCCTCCTCACCCACAGAAAGTTGTTGAGACAGTTGGCGGAAGTCCCCAGCCTCTTCCCTCGGACCCCGGGAACTTTCGAATGGTTGGGCATCAGTGATGATAAACTCCTCTGGTGGGAGAGGAACCGCTGCTGCCCAATCTAAGCAGGGGCCCGAGAACAGTTCCTGGGAGTGTTCCCGCTCCTGAGCAGGTGTCATTGTAGTGGAGTGAGGAGGCTGGGAGGAAGGAGGAGCAGCAGACAGAGGATTCGGATTTGCAGCAGTGGACGGCGCAGAACTGCGTGTTGACGATAGGTTGCTCGAAGCACTTTCTGCCATCCAGGACAGGACCTGCTCACACTGCTCATTTTCTAATAACCGTCTCCCGCGTGGACCCATTAATTGGGCGATGAATGTGGGGACGCCAGAAACGTGCCTCTCTCCTAATCGCGCAGCAGTCGGCTGCGACACACCGGGATCAGGAGCTCGGGCTGTGCCCACACCCTGACTTGGCCCTCCGCGTCCTCGGCCGCGTCCTCTAGGCCTACCCCTACCCCTCAGCATGCTGTATTACCAGTGATTTGATTTCACAGGCAGGAAATAAATTGGCGCAAGACTGCAGGCCAAATATAATTTTTGCCCTTTTTGGAAAACGAAAGGCCCCACTGCCTCTAGTGAATGAATTATCTAAGTTTAATAACTGTGCTGTGTCCCTGCTTATGTGTCACAGAACGTGAGGGTAGCAGAGTTATTATAACTCTTGGAGAGCAGGTATTTTTTTCCCAATTAAGGAAAGCAAATGGCGAAGCCAGCAGTAAAGCGTAGCTGGGTGCGTCTGATTTAGCAATGTTGTTCAAGCAGCTCACACGTGTCCACCGCCCTTAGGACGGACAGAGGCTGGACAAATTGATTTGTTTTCAGTTTTTTTCCACCAAAAGGCAGCACTGCGTATATTCAATGAACATGAGAAGTTTAATAACTGTGCTGTGTCCCTGCTTATGTGTCACAGAACGTGAGGGTAGCAGAGTTATTATAACTCTTGGAGAGCAGGTATTTTTTTCCCAATTAAGGAAAGCAAATGGCGAAGCCAGCAGTAAAGCGTAGCTGGGTGCGTCTGATTTAGCAATGTTGTTCAAGCAGCTCACACGTGTCCACCGCCCTTAGGACGGACAGAGGCTGGACAAATTGATTTGTTTTCAGTTTTTTTCCACCAAAAGGCAGCACTGCGTATATTCAATGAACATGAGAAGTTTAATAACTGTGCTGTGTCCCTGCTTATGTGTCACAGAACGTGAGGGTAGCAGAGTTATTATAACTCTTGGAGAGCAGGTATTTTTTTCCCAATTAAGGAAAGCAAATGGCGAAGCCAGCAGTAAAGCGTAGCTGGGTGCGTCTGATTTAGCAATGTTGTTCAAGCAGCTCACACGTGTCCACCGCCCGTAAGGACGGACAGAGGCTGGACAAATAGATTTGTTTTCAGTTTTTTTCCACCAAAAGGCAGCACTGAGTATATTCTATGAATAATAACTGTGTTGTGGCCCTGCCTATACAATTCTTTCCCTGCAGTATCAATGGAGGGTGCAATGGTCTGCAGAGGCGATTTTGAGAAGCAAAAAAAAATGCAGCACAGCTAACAGCAGCCTGGACAGTACTGCACACGGATAAATATGGCCCTAGAAAGGACCGTTGAGGTTCTTGAAGGCTACACTCACTCCTAACACTCTCCCTGCCTATGCAGCACTTCTGTCCCTAATGCCAGGTGCAACGGTCTGCAGAGGTGATTTTGAGAAAAAAAAAATTTGCCACTGCTAACAGCAGCCAACACACAGCTATCAGTGGCCCTAATAAGGACCTTTGGGGGGTCTTGAAGCCTACACTAACTACCAATTCTTTCCCTACAGCAGCTCCGGTACAAACAGCACTGTCCCTCATCTAACTCACACCGCATCTGAGGCGAGCCGCGGGAGGGGCCGACTTTTATGTTCGGGTGACACCTGATCTCCCCAGCCACTCACAGCAGGGGGGTGGTATAGGGCTTGAACGTCACAGGGGGAAGTTGTAATGCCTTCCCTGTCTTTCAATTGGCCAGAAAAGCGCGCTAACGTCTCAGGGAAGGAAGTGAAAGTAACCAGAACACCGCATGGTGTTCGTTACGAATAACGAACATCCCGAACACCCTAATATTCGCACGAATATCAAGCTCGGACGAACGCGTTCGCTCATCTCTAGTCACAACTCATATATTTTATCAGATGTAAGGTGCTTTTTTAAGCTGCAACAGCTCTTGACTATCCTACCGAGGAATTCAATTGCCCATTGCTATGTGAAATCAGTGTTTATCTCCATAGATGCTGAACACATCTATTTGCTATTGGGATGACTGCTACAGCATACCTGCTTCCATTTAATACTGTGTCTCAGAGTATTGGATATTTCCATAATAGCTTGTTTCTGTGCCTGTGCACACGTTTGCCTTTCCCCTTCAGTCTGCTCGCTAACTTTAGTTCTGAGTAGAGATGAGCGAGCATACTTGCTAAGGCAAACTACTCGAGCGAGTAGTGCCTTATTTGAGTACCTGCCCGCTCGTCTCTAAAAATTCAGCTGCCAGGGGTGGGCGGGGAGCGGCGAGGGAGAGTGAGGAGGAACGGAGGGGAGCTCTCTCTCTCACTCTCTCCCCCCACTTTCCCCTGCTCACTCCCGCAACTCACCGCTCACCTGCCCCGGCAGCCGAATCTTTAGAGACGAGCGGGCTGGTACTCGAATAAGGCACTACTCGCTCGAGTAGTTTGCCTTAGCGAGTATGCTCGCTCATCTCTAGTTCAGAGGAGTTCTTCGCTACTTCGTAAAGTTAAGTTTAAAAAGTCTATTGTGGAAATACCCGACACACTGTGACTCAGAGCATTGGGTTTTGGCCGGGAGTGAGTACACTGAAAAGAAGCCGTCCTGTAAAATAAGTATTCATATTCAGCATCTATAGAGCCGAATATGGACCTTACATAGCAAAGGGCATCAACGCAGTCTGTGACTTGGATAGGAGTGGGGATTCAAAAGGGAATTTAGTATAAAATTATCCTGAATCTGATGACTAAAGGGATTGGACATTTTATACCTAATATTAAAAATTGACTTTGCAATATGCTTCATTTCAATTTACTAATGTTACCTTTATTGAAATTGTGTCTTGTGCATTTATGTTATTAAGGCCATGCCACATTTGGCAAGAGTTTGTGCCTGTCTAGACAGCTCTCCTTTCCATAAGATGGCTGCATATGGAGCAGCATATGACCATAGAGGTCACTCAGTAATACACAGCACAGAGAAAACAAACAAAGGCAATAGAGAAGGATGAGTGATATGTATGGTCACATGCCTATTTATCTATTCTAATTCCCTTCTATGACAGAATCGCAGACTGAGTTGATCTGGGAAATGTGTTAGATATAGTATCTTGACTTTAACCCCTTAGTGACGAAGCCTTTTTGTGCCTTAGTGACGGAGCCAAATTTTGGAAATCTGACATGTGTCACTTAACATATCATAACTCCGTAAAGGCTTTGCATATCCAAGTGATTCTGACATTGTTTTTTCGCCACATGTTGTACTTCATTTAGGTGGTAAAAATAGACCCATAGAATTTGTGTATATTTATTAAAAACGCCAAAAATTGGAAAATTTTGAAAAAATTGGCATTTTTTTCACATTTTCAACTGTAATATCTCAAATATATGCAAACATACTGTATACATTTTTGCTAAGATATATATTTCCATCTGCTCCCTTTATTCTATTGCACGTTTGAAAAACTTCAGTTTTTTTTAACCATTTAGGAGACGTACAAATTTAACATTAATTATCAACATTTTGAGGAACACTTTATTTTCTGGCACCAAGCCAAGATTGCAAAGGCTCATAGGTGTCAGAATGATAGATTACCCCACAAATGACCCCATTTTAAAAACGACACCCCTTAATATATTTACTAAAGGGTGTCAGGAGTATTTTGGCCCTACAGTTTCTTTTCAGGAATTAATGCAATTTAGAGTAGAAAAAAATAAAATACAATTTTGCAAATATGTAATTTTTAACGCAGGATTTTTTTCTATAGTGCACATGAAAATGAGGATTTACACCTAAAAATGCATACCCCCGTTTGTCCTGTGTTCAGAAACATACCCATTGTGGCCCTAATCTTCTGTCCGTATGTACAGTGGGGCCCAAACCGAAAGGAGCAGCCGGTGGCTTTCAGATCAGACATTTTGCTTGAAGGAGTTTTAGGCCCCATTTCTCACTTGTAGACCCCTCGAGCGGCAAAAACGCGGAGGATCCCCACAAATGACCTCATTTTGGAAACTAGACCTCTTAGTGCATTAATCTAGGGGTGTACTGCGTATTTTTACCAAACAGTTTTTGAATGAATCAAAGCAAAGCAGAAGGAAAAAATTACGATTTTTGTTTTTTATCAATTATGTGATTTTAAAAACAGGTTTTTTTGGACAGCAGGCATATGAATGGAGGCTTTCAACCAAAAATGGATACCCCCGTTTTTCCCGTGTTCAGAAACATACCCATTGTGGCCCTAATCTTCTGTCCATATGCACAACGGGGCCCTAACTGGATGGAGCAGCGGGTGGTTTTCAGAATAGACATTTTGGTTGAAGGTGTTTCAGGCCCCATTGCCCACTTGTAGAACCCGTGAGCGACCAAAACAACAGAGAACCCCCACAAATGACCCCATTTTAAAAATGACACCCTTAACGCATTAATCTAGGGGTGTACTGTGTATTTTGACTTCACCGTTTTTAAATGAATCGAAGCAAAGCAGAAGGAAAAAATTACGATTTTTGTTTTTTTGGCAATTATGTCATTTTAAAAATAGTTTTTTTGTACAGCATACATAGGAATGAAGACGGTCACCCCAAAATCTATACCCCCATTTGTCCCGTGTTCAGAAACATACCCATTGTGGCCCTAATTTTCTGTCTGAATGCACAACAGGGCCCAAACTGAACGGAGCGTCAAACTTTAACTGTCTTTTGACTTTTACGTGATCACCATTATCTATTGGATAATGGCGATCACGTGACTGAAGACTGCTCACCGCGACCCCCGTGACATCTCTAAGCTCTTGGCTACCTTTAGTAACCAGGAGCAAGGGGATTTTAAATTTCCTCTTGCCCTCCCCAGCTTCTGCGCTTGCGTCCGTCATTTTGGCGACGGGCGCATGCGCCAAAACTGAGGGAAGGTCCGCGGATAAGGATCCCATCAGGGGACATCGCCAGTGGCCTTATTTAAGTAATTTTACCTACCCTCACGGATCCGATCCGTGACGGGAGGTGAAAATTGAGTTTTTCTTTACTTTTACGTGATCGCCGTTATCCACTGGATAACGGCGATCACGTGACTGGGAAAAGCGGACCATGGCACCCCATGAAATCTCCAGGCTCTTGGCTACATTTAGGAGATTATAAATTACCCCGCCAATCTGCGGCTTTTGCACCTGCGTCCCCATTTTGGCGACGGACGCGTGCGCAGAAGCAGGGCAAGGTCCGTGGATAAATCTGGGGGCTTACGGTACCTAATTTCATCTCCCCTCATGGATATGATTGGTGAGGGGAGATGAAACAAACTTTTTTTCTTTCTTTTTTTACACTTTTTAAACTTTTTTTTAACTTTTACATGATGGCTGCTATCCATTGAATAGCAGCGATCATGGGACTGGGAACCACATACAGCGGCTCCTGGTGACAGCTCCCTGCTCTTGGCTACTCATACTAGTCGGGAGCAGGGAGTTTTTAAATTTCCCGTGCCTCCCGGCTCTCTGTGCATGCGCTTGACGTAATGCGTCTGGTGAGTACTCTCAGCTCCCCTTAACTTTAACTTTAATTTCCTTTCCATACACTTTAACGCGATCGCCAGTATCCGGTGGATACCGGCAATCACGCGACCGGGGGTGGGGTCCCGTGGCCCTTGATGACAGCTCCATGCTGTCGGCTACCTCCGGTAACCGGCAGCATGGAGCTATCATGTTCTGAGCCAGCAGGGCTTTCATTCCTAGAGGATGCATATTTCTACGTCCTCTAGGAATAAAGCCCAGCAGGCCAGGACGTAGAATCCTGATGGGGCCGTCACTAAGGGGTTAAACCCTTAGTGACCGCCCATATGTGTTTTTATGTCTTGGGTTCCTGGGCATTAATCCCCAGGGCTGTAAAACACGCCGTCACTGCAGACTAAAGCTCCGGGGTCTGTGTAGCGACAGCTCCCTGCTATCGGCTACCAGAGGTATCCGACAGCCTGGAGCTGTCATGAGGGGCCGCAATATGCAACCCCCCCCCCCCCAGTCATGCGATTGCCGTTATCCAATGGATAACAGCGATCATATAAAAGTAAATAAAAAGTTAAATAAACTTCAGATCCATGAGGGGAGCTGAAACTACTCCCCTTCCGCCTCTGTGATGCCCCGCGACATTCTGGCCCTGCCAGGACCTGACGCCGTTTTCTGCACATGCATTCCAGATGTAAATATGTCAGAAAGCCCGGAAAATTTAAGATATTCCTGCTCCCGGCTGTCAAACATAGCTGAGAGCAGGGAGATGTCATCATGGGTCGCGATGAGTGACCCCAAGTTACGCGATCGCCATTATCCAAAGGATAGCATAAAAGTTAAAAAAAACTAAATAAAGTTAAAGTTTCATCTCCCCATATGGATTGGATCCCTGAGGGGACATGAAACTACTCACCTCCATCCTTCGTGATGTCCCACGGCGATCTGATCCTTCCAGGACCTGCCGTGGGCTTCTGCCTTTGCACCAATGTGGCGCGCATGCGCATAGGGCTGGAGAGTCCGGCAAATTTAAAATCTCCCTGCTCCTGGCTATCAAAGAGAGCTAAGTGCACAGAGATGTCACTTCTGTATGCGGTCCCCAGTCATGTGATCGCCATTATCCATTAAAAAAGTTTAAAAAGTTAGTTTCATCTCTTCTTATGGATCCATGAGGGGATATGAAATTACATACCTAAGGTCCCCGGATTTTGTCCCCCTATAGGATCTTTATCCGTGGACCTTTTCCAGCTTCTGCGCATGTGCTCGTCAGCAAAATGGTGGCCACATTCGCAAAAGTCGAGGATTGCCCGGGAAATTTAAAATCCCCCTTCTCCTGGCTATCATAGGTAGCCAAGAGACTGGAGATGTCATGGGAGCTGAGGTATGCGGTTTCTGGTCACGTGATCGCCGTTATCCAATGGATAATAAAAAAGTTGAAATTTCAACTCCCCTTACCGATGCAATCGAGATCTCCGCATTTGAACCCTGCCACGATCATCCTCCATAGACCTTCTCAACTCCTGCACATATGCCCACCAGCAAAATGATGGACACATACGCAGGAGCTAGGAAGGACCAAAGAAATTTAAAATTTCCTTGCTCTTGGCTACCAAAGGTAGACGAGAGCCTGAAGCAGTGACCAGAGGCATAGTTGAGCGGTCTCCAGTCACATGATCACCATTATCAAATGGGAAAAAAAAGGTAGCGATCTACCTTATGCCGGTCTCACATGAGCAGATAGGAATTGTGGATTCTGCATGCGTTTGATCCGCGGATCACTCAAATGCATTGGATTACACAATTCTGCTCATATTAGTGGGTCGGAACTAGGTAATCCATTTGCAAAAAACAGAATGCAGCATGTTCTATTTTACCGCAGATATCTGCTATATTGAGCCCATTGTGCTCGATGGTCGTGGATATACCCGCAGCCCATATGCAATTAAATTGTGTACAGGCTCCGGGTACCCACATCATCGCTAAGTGATGGCATGGGAAATACAAACAAAAGGTATACTGCGCATGACCGCCTGTGCACAGTAGATTACACGCCCGTACACAGAGTCATGGCCAGGCTCACAGCTGTGATCCGCTGCGAGCCTCCGCAAGCGGATTCCACATACAGCTATGTGAGCCCGGCATTATTCAGATTGCTACCTATAATGCCTACGTAATTTACAAGAAGACCTGAGAACGCTCACCTTCCAGCAGTTCCAGGAGCAACTTGTTGAGCTCCTTCTGTGTTAGACCACCACACCTCAGCAAGCTTACGAAGCCTCACAGAGAGCCACTTTTTGCACACCATTTCTGCCACTGATGTCAAGAACTCCCCCCCCCCCCAAAAAAAAGTGCCATTGAGGAGGAGTGATACCCGGTTTTATTGCCCCATGTGCCCATCCCACCCAGGCCTTTGTAATTACCCCTGTTTTGAGACAGAACACACAGTTTTACATCACTTTTACCTAAGATTTAGGGAATGCCAAAAAGGGCGGGAAGAATTAATTTTAGGGAGTTATTTTTTTTTTCTGCACAAGTGAGCAATGGTGCCTGGAATTTATTCAGTTGTGCCCTGAATTCCAATGACTGTTCCCTCTATTATAGGCATAGCCATGTGTCTTGAAAGTAGATTGGGGCTACAATGAGGGTATTGCTGAACACAGAACTAGTGCTATAAAATTAGGTGTGCGTCTCCCCAGTTTTCCCTGCTTGAAACAAGAGAAAAAGTCATGAATGTGACATATTTATGAAAAAATGGGTATGTTTCTGAACACAAGACAAACAGGGGTATCCATTATGGGGTGCTAATCCTCATTTTTATGTGCACTATAGAAAAAAAACTGTCCTTAAAATGACATATTTACAAAAATATGAAATGTTATTTTTTTTCTCCTCTAAATTGCATTAACTCCTGAAAAAATAACTGTGTTAAAATTGTCTTGCCACTCCTAAGTAAATACATTGAGAGGTATATTTTTTAAAATAGAGTAATTTGTGGGGGTATCTATCATTCTGACACCTATGAATCTTTGCAATCTTGGCGTGGTGTAGGAAAACAAAATGTTCCTCAAAGTGTTAATAATGTTAAATTTATATGTCTCCTAAATGGTTAAAAAAAATCTAAAGTTTCAAGTGTGCTTCCAGAA